>NC_139218.1:129049637-129447137 GCF_055691185.1 Crinia signifera
ATATCTTGATTTCTTCCACATGACATCTCAGAAAGATGGATATCTGGGGTAAAGAGACAAAACTTGACAATATGTATATTGGATATAGTATTTATACTTCATGTTAGAAAAAAAAATTGTGCTGCTTCCCATTTGCAAAATATTGTATATGTAAGAAGGTCTTAATGGGGGTTGGTCACTGTAGGTAGAGTTGTATTGGGTGGAGATAATGGGATATTCAAAAAACACAGTTCAGATGTATGTACCTTGATAAAACAAGTATATGATGTGAGCCGGATGCTGTGTCCAGCTAGTCGGCTGCTTACCCTTTCTGATGGTGGTTGTTTTTAAATTCCCCAGATCTCAGTCCAGACGAGTATCTCTGGGAAGTGCTGGGGAAACCAAGTCCACGCAATGGAGGCCCCACCTCCTTTAACAATGGCCTAAGAACCAGGGTTTTTGCCGGGTCGTGTCAGTGGAAAAGGGCTGGCTGCAAGGAAAATATATTTACAGAGGACTCTAGCATGGTTTTTTGCAGGTAAAACATGGATGACAAGCCATGGAAATGGCTCTTGCCCGGGCTTTTGAACACCGATACATCCAAACAGCACTTATTGGTCCTCCCAGCGCACTCGCTGCTGATGTAATCAGCCAGAGACCTTGTGTTTCTGGGGAAAGGCTGTGTTTTAGGAGAGCTGGCAGAGAGAGTTACAAGCCTTGTATGGTGTAATCTGGGCATTTGCCATCAGGCAAGATTAAGCAGTTGTACGGGTTATCCAATATTGCCTCTGTGACCTGGTACAAAATCTTGTACACAGTGCTGGTGCCAGTTCCAAACAGGCAGGAGATTGTGCGGTACTCCCTGGGGGTAGCATACCACTAGATAGCCATTCTTAGTCTCCTTATTAACTGTATGGGCTTGCGGTAGTTGGTCATCTCTGTGGTCAGTGCCGAGGTGAGTCCGTCCTCTATATAGTGAAAGGAAGCACGCAACAGCTGGAAGTGAGCTATACATGATTTGTTTTTAAAAAGCTTCCACAGTTGTCATGAAAGCCTCTCCTTGATTACGGTCTCTGACCACATTCCAGGATGTTTAGCAGTGCCAATCTTCAGGATTCTTGCCATGGTCAATGAAACCAGGGCTCGCCTCCTCCACAAATACAGACATTGAGAATTAGCACTCTTGCTCAGAACTTGAGGTCTCCTCCTCCTCAAATGACACTGTACTAGGCAGCACAGGGCCATGAGCTACATAAAGCCCTCTGCAGCTTTCTTCTGTTTTACACAGCAACAGTCAGGAACTTCGGACTACACATGAGTAACTAGTCGGCCATCACCCCTCCCCTTTTTATTCCCTCTGTGACCTCATCATTGTGAGCCTGAATAAAGGCCATTTTTAATGACAGCCATATGTTTTGATGGGTTTTACAAAGATCAGTGGAAACAACCAAGGACTATGATGCAGGTAGAATGGAGAATGCAGAATTTGATGCGGCATTACAGGACTGAGGGCTTAAAGGTTCTGCTACTAATATATTGATGCCAGATACAGGACACCTTCAAGGGTCTTATGGAGTCCATGCCTCGATACATCACAAGCATGCAGGCGGTTTGAATGGTAATTGCTGGAGTGTGTGTAAAATAGTATGAATTTCTTTGCACAAATGTATGAATTTCTTTGCACAAATATTATAATCTATATTATATAAATCCATCATGCCGGAACTCAGCTCTGGGCTGTCAATATGCCCTGTGCCCTCGAAAATGCCTAGCGTCGCTGACTCGATGATCGATAGATAGATAGATAGATAGATATCTAATATAATGACAATTGTGTTATACCAAGGATTCCCAAACTGTGGGGTAGATTTATGAAGCAGTGATAAGGGAGGAGAAGTGATAAAGTGCCTGGTGCTTTATCACTGGCCAATCAGCTTCTGACTTAAGTTACAGGCTGGGTTTAAATAGGAGCTGATTGGCCAGTGATAAAATTACCAGGCACTGTATCACTTCTTCTCCCTTATCACTGCTTCATAAATCTATTCCTAAGTCCTTAAGGCACCCTAGAAGGCCATGGTTGATCAATGAAAGGTACTAATTAAATCAGCTGTGCTCAAGCATGGAGGACCGAGTTTGGGAACCACCATGTTATAGCAAGCTCGGCCATGTGATATACTTATATGAAATACAACATTCTTTAAAGACCATAATATCAATTTCATGACTTTGCGTCCAAGGGCAAAATGGAGGATCCACAGTTTGAGCTGCAAGAAGCAGGTGACAGAAAATCATTATCAACACTTCACCTAACACCAACAGCCCAACAAGTAGTCACTGATCTGTGGTGAGATGTCAACAGCACTACAGCAGAGTGAAATCTGGGAGGAGGTCATGTCAACACCAGACACTTAGATCAAAACATATTTTATTTAAAGTTAAACAATTACTTCATCGTTTTACGTGTTCATTAGCAATGTACAATATTTATTTATAATATCGCTAACTTTTATTTCTCAGGGTGCAGTATGGAATAAAATCTACAAACTTCTGATTGTCTGAGAATGTTTCAGACGTCAAAGATGCATTTAATTGCGTCATGGAGAGACCAACAGGTTGATTATTTCAAACTAAGCAAATATGAAATTCTTCTGCTCTACAATCTGGATCCACGCTGCATCCCTGCAATGAGCGCTGCACAAGCAAATATTTACACTCATTCCACAGATGTATAGCCGATAACTAACCAACAGTACAGGAGTGGTCGAGCCATAAATCATCATCATCATTTATTTGTATTGTGCCAATTTTATCCTAACAGTCTGCATTACAAACAATGCCAAAACAAATATAGAACGGAGCAAAAACATTAAAGATTCATGGAAACGGTACAGACATGAAGAAGAAAGTATACTAGGGTCAAGAGATCAGAATTATGAACCCCCTGAATAATTTTAATCTTGTGGCTGCCCCCTCCCCCCCTCTTCTACTGAAAAAAAGTTCTCACAATCATGGGAAATATGAGGCACTTGTTTGAATTATTAAGCAGGTGACCTTGCAGCCTTCCAGAGACTCATGAATCTTGGGTCCTGCACAGAGTTCCAAAGAGGCCCTAGACCCGTGATGGCTAACCTGTGACACGCCAAGGCACTTTGAGTGACGCACGTCTCACAAACCGGTGTGCGGAGAGGAAAACCCAGAAGTGCGCAAGTGAAGCGGCTAAGCCAGCACTGTCCAACTGGAAGGGGAGAGAGGGGGGGGGGTGTATCATGGGGCATCACGGTGTGTGGCATATGTATAATGACTGCAAATATCATCAAATTATTGATATTTCTTGAAGTGACACGTGACTCTAGGAAGGCTACACTTTTTTATGATTTTCGACACACCAAGCTGAAAAGGTTAGCGATCACTGCCCTAGACAATAGCCTAAGTTGCCAAAAGGATGGTTTGGCTCTGAGCAGTATACAATAGATCAAGATTTTACATACAAAAAAAGGCCTGTAGATTGTGATTTAAAATAAGACAGAAGAGGGCCGAGTTGCTTTGGTTAAACATTTATGGGAGGGAATGACTAATCACGAGGTTTAGAGATGTAAATGTAACCATAACTTTCATGCAAAGTATAGAGCCTTAAACTCAATTCCTTTTTTATACTGTATACAGACTTACTAGCTCGCTACACATTTTCATTTTAGAGCCACACCTTAAACAAACGGACAGATATTGCAATTATTATTTTTTTTTTTAATGGACCCATCTCTATTTTAGGACAGTGCGCACAATGTAGTTTCTCTATATTCGTCTACATCAAGAATGTCCAAACTATGGCCCTCCAGCTGCTGTTAAACTACAAGTCCCACGATGCCTTGCAACAGTTTTGCTATATGGGAATGTTGAAACTATGGCAAGGCATGCTGGGATGTGTAGTTTAACAACAGCTGGAGAGTCATAGTTTGGCCATGCCTGGTCTACATGCACTGCAGGGCACTGGCACCTAAAAGGTGCAAACTGTCACAATATAGTATGCACGAGGCAACGTGCCCGAAGCATGGCGTGCGCAGCGGCACACTGTTACGCATGTCGAAATTAGAGCCAAAATTTTTTTCAGGGGAAAAACGCATTTCAAACTAAGCCCTGTCAACCTAATGTATGTCGACCCTACACACATAGGGTCCGTTATGATATGTCGGCGGTCAGAATCCCAGTGGTCGAAATACCGACGCCGGAATCCTGACTGCCGCAATGCACACACACACCCCCCCCCCCCCTTGCGGGCTCGCTACGCTCGACAGACTATTTTATTCTCCCTCTATGTGGACACCCATAGGAGGGAAAAAAATGCCGGCATTGCGGCAGTCGGGATTCTGGCGTCGGTACTTCGACCACCGGCATATTGACCTCATCCCCACATAACGATGTGTGTAGGGCGACCTAGCTATGCTAGGTCGGGCAGTTCTGCACCTCTGTCGCTCAGCACATAGAGCTGACAGCCCACACACACACACAGCGAGCTGTTAGCTCTATGTGCTGAGCGAGCTGACAGAGCCAGTGTTCTCAAGTGAGAGAACCCTGGCGATGCCGATATTGCTGGACACTGCTCATCAATCTCAGGCAGCAACAGAGACGCACACTGCTGTCGCTATAGCCCCCACACACACACACACACACACACCGATGTAGGGGCATTTTCTAAGCGACTTTGCCAAACTAAGCAAAGTTGCTTAGAAAATGCCTTAATATTGGCATGTGTGTAGGCCCTATTAAACCCATACTTAATTATTTAGATCAAATTT
Organism: Crinia signifera; assembly: GCF_055691185.1. NCBI lineage: Eukaryota > Metazoa > Chordata > Amphibia > Anura > Myobatrachidae > Crinia > Crinia signifera. The sequence continues at coordinate 129,054,410 of NC_139218.1, forward strand.
TTTAGAGTGCAATCATTAAACTGAAGTCGGTACTTGTGTATTATAGCGGCGCCCCCGATGTTGGTCGTGCAATGTTTTTATTGCATCGCATCGTATGCCATACAACCGATGGCATGCGATTTTACACGACTATTCGATTAAAAATTGTACAACCACCCTAATGGGTGCTTACTGTACAATGTACAATGTAAAATGCACCCCCACTATAAAAGTGAACCCGAAGCGTGGCGAGCGGCGCCGGTACGCGTCCAACGACCTTTTCATACCCCCACTATCCACGTCGGCGTGGAGTTGATTTTATATAGTGTGGCGAGCGCAGCGAGGGGATGCGTATACCGGTGAAGTTATGAGTGTCCACTTGCCACACTATATAAAATCAACTCCACGCCGACGTGGATAGTGGGGGTATGAAAAGGTCGTAGGACGCGTACCGCTGCGCTCACCACGCTTCGGGTTCGCGTTTATAGTGGGGGGTGGCGTGGGGGTGCATTTAACATTGTAAGCACCCATTAGGGTGCATTTAACATTGTAAAGCACCCATTAGCGTGCTTATACAATTTATAATCGCATCCCATCGCATTGTATGGCATTCTATGCCATATATAATGTGATACAATTTTAAAATTGTATGCCATTGTACAACATCGCATGCCTTATGGTATATGATGCGATGGGTGCCGCTATAATACACAAGTACTCTAAAGTCTGTTATTATTCCACTATACAGGAAACGTATAGAGTATGACAGACTTATTTTTTGTGATAATCAGAAGAATTTTAATCTTTAAAGGATAAAAAGAAAATGTACATTACACTACAGTATACATTTTATTTAAGCTTTCTTTTTACTTCATTATATGCGCACACATATAGCATATACACAGATTATATAAAAATAAAATGTATATGTGCATACAGTATGTAAACTATAGAAAGTCTGTTTACAATGGGCCGTATTTTAAAAAAAATAAAAAATCACCACGCTCAAAAAAACTGGATTTTTGAATGGGGACTACTCTGTGCCAAAATCCAAAGAAAGAAGCTTTTTGGATTTTGGCCCTTATGGTTTATAGAACACCATCATTAGATAGTGTAAACAGCTTTATGAAGGTTCCTTTAGAAGGGTGTGCGACAGGTGCCTTTGCCCAAAGGCTTATGGACTCTGCATTTGGCCAGCAGGGTGACTGGGATGGCAAATAGCACTCCACATATGCACCTTGCAGTATGTACAACTGCCAGCAGCAACTCTACAGTTTCTCCTATCAGAAGCATGGCCCACTTACATCACATGTTCAGGGGGTGGGGCCAGCACAGGGAAACAATGAGCCCTGCTCTGACCCTGTTTTTAGGCCTATGGGGCTCTCCAAATCCCTCTACTGCAGGCATTCCCAACCACGGTCCTCAAGGCACACCAACAGTGCAGGTTTTCGTGATATCCAGGCTTCAGCACAGATGGTTTAGTTAGAATCCCTCAGATACTAATTAAGTCACCGGTGCTCAAGCCTGGATATCTACAAAACCTGCACTGTTGGTGTGCCTTGAGGACCGTGGTTGGGAATGCCTGCTCTACTGCAACGCCTGGAATGTGAATGCAGTATCAACTTCCCAGGAATGGTCTTTCAAAATGGTAGGCGCCTTCATTATGCCTGGGAAGTAACTAATTACTGCTGTATTAGAGAGTTACATTATTTGTACATAGTGGGGAGCCTTTCATTAGAATTGAAAGGAGACCAACATGTTGCTAAATTAAATATTAATAATTGTAGCACTGCACCAATTTTTAGGCCTCATAGTTTTATCCCATATGTGCACCTTCAAATAAAAATGAATAGCGAGCTGGAAACAGCGGCATTCCAACCTGTTTAAACACCCGTCATAGCAGTATCTTGAAGCCAAACCAGAAAATGAGGCATGGTCATTTTCAGGCTGAAACCCATTTCTGTCACTGCAATGTCCTGGAGCTCTTGGACTACTCCTGGGTCCAGTTTGTCTGCAGTGCTGGCTCCTACACATTGACAGGAGATGGTTGTACACATATTGTTGCAGTGCAGCACCCATCTCCCGTCACTGAGTGGCCCGCACCCCCCTAGTGACACCACTGGCTGGAAATAACTGGATATATGGGAAGTTCCAGACCAATGGAGCAGATAACTGCAGCAATCCTAAAGTGCCCATGCAATAGTACAATATGGCCTTTTTCTCCCCCACACTAATTGGACCTATTACTCCTGTGAAAACGGCCATATTATATGTGCTTTACCACCAATTCCGATGTTCAATCCTGTGCGCAATGGATCTGGAGATCACAAGGATTTGTGGCAACCATAACTAGGATTGCATACGATATATCATATGCAAAAGGGCCGCATATGATGCAGTGGGTATTTGTCGAGGTATTGCAGGTGATAACCCGCACAAGTGTATGGGGCCCTTAAATCACTTTGAAGAGAGTGCTTCCCCATATTGTCCAGACCAGTATTCCGGGGCTAGGTTTGGTTTTTACCCATTCCCGGGCTTGCAGCCTCGATGTGTGGTGGTCCAGACCAGTGGTTCTCAACCTCGGTCGTCAAGTACCAACAGGTCATGTTTTCCAGGTCTCCACACAGGCTCAAAAGTGAAATAATTAGCTTCACCTGAGGATCTTCTAAAATGTGCCAGAACAATGAGTGCAGGGCCGGCCTTAGGCATAGGCAAACTAGGCACTTGCCTAGGGCATTTGGAATGCCTAGGGGCATCAGCAGCTTCTGCTGATTAAAATGATATGCAGCATGCCTATATTCTGTGTGCGAGTGAGGCTGTATCTGCATATGAACTAGTATATTCATGGAAATCACTGTAACATAGCATTCCGTATGCAGGTACAGCCACAGTCGCACACAGAATATAGGCACGCTGCACATCATTTTAATCATCGGAAGCTCCTTGTGTGTGCTGGTCATAACAATGCAAATAAGACGAATTTTCATCAAAAAAGGCACCCAACGTTAGTAGAACTGGCCAGGAGCTGCATGGCCTATTGAGACAAGATGTATGAGGAAACATCTGTATCCAAGCAGAGGCAGAGGTCACAGCGGCTGTGCGAGTGCTGTCTGCGGGTGGGTTGGTTGTGCAATAGTGTTCGGCATATGTGTAAGGGGCATTATGTGTGTCATGTATAAATGCATTAATAATGTGCGACATAAGTGTAACAGGCATTATGTTTGTCATGTGTATAAGGGCATTAATAATGTGCAAAATATGTGTAATGGGAATTATGTGTGTCATGTGTATAAGGGCATTAATAATGTGCAACATATGTGTAAGGGGCATTATGTGTGTCATTATGTGTATGAAGGGCATTAATAAAGGTTGGCATAATGTGTAAGGGGCATTATGGTTATAAGGACATTAATAATGTGTGTCATGTGTAAGGGGCATTACTGTGTGGTATTATCAGGGGTGCCGAGAAAAAGGGGTAGGGGGTACAAATTACCCAGGCCAAAGTCTGATGGGTGGGCCCAGTGGGGGCCCCGGGCCTCCTCCCCTTAAGTGACAGCAGCAGCTGCAGCTCTTCTCCTCTGCCCAGCACACACTGCTTTGTGCTGGGTTGCAGTGTGGCCATGGAGGTGGTTAAAATACAATATTTTCTCAGGATTTTTTTCTAAGGGTATAATGTGAATAATGTGAGGAGTAATGTATATAAGGTAAAGTGGTACTACATTGTGATGTAACATGAATAAGGGACACCAGCGCATGATATAATATGAATAAAGTTGCACTACTGTGTGGCATAATTTGAATTAGGGGTAAAATTATGTGGCCATGCCCCTTCCCAGCAAGAACACACCCCTGTTTGGGCTGCGCACCAAATGTGTGCACTGTTTCTATTTAAAAAATTGCGGGTAGGAGCACCAAAATGATGACTGCTATGATGAGGGTTGATGGTGCTGGGAAAGGGGAGCAGGGTCAGAGGCGGAACTAGTGGCGGTACTTGGGGGCACCAGCCAAAATATTGCCTAGGGCGTCATTTAGGCTAGGGCCGGCTCTGAATGAGTGCACCCGCCAGGTGATCTGTAAAACTTGCACTGTTAGGGGGTCCTTGAGAACCTCTGGTCCAGACCACTCCACTTTTTTTTTTTTTTATAAATCACATCCCCAGATCATACAGAAAGGCAGTAATCTCCCTCCACGATTCTCCAGTGACTGCTGACAGTGACGGATTTTACCTAATCATAATCACAACAGTTTATAAAAAGTTGCAGACACTGCAGATTCTACATACATTTCTGAAAGAAAATAAACACATGATAAATAGATACACATTTCTATTTTGATAAGTAAGTAACCCTATGGACTAAACCTAGAACATATGGAAATCCGAACACAATGTGCTATAACTCAAAATATACTGTTACATGTTATTAGTCTTCTCCATATAGAATTGACCAGTGTAATATATAAAAGGGTTTACACTACAAATTAAAGATTTTTATAACAGTTAACTATAATTGTTCTCTTGAAATAACCCTTCGGACCGATGTTCCTTTACAACACCTTCGGTATGATGCACCTGTTGAAATCGGTGTGAATGATCCGATTGGAACTTCTCCGAGCAGAGAGATGACAGACGGCGTCAGCAGATTCATTACTCCAGTGATTGGTAATGCACTCCACCGGTGATTAGCACTGTTGCCCCACACCAGAGAGATTAGCACTGTTGCACTACACTTGTGTCTCACAGTACACTGCTGCCCTACACCACTACTGCCCTAGACCAGATGGGATTAGCACTGTTGCCCTGCACATGTGCCTCATGGATCACAGTACCGAAACTAGCACAAATCTGTACTAATAAACCCTGGCTGCAGAGCCTCATCGTACAACTGAACCACCCAGCGTACTGTATTATCCCCACAGAGCCCCAATCACTAACCATGGTAGTCAACAGACGCTTTCTTGGCTCCCTTAGGCAGTATCCATGGTGGATTATCAGCATACAGTGAATTGTTATTGTTGTTCTTCTTTCCAAAAAGCTTGGTAAGAGTCCCCTGCTTGGAAGCGTTTTTCTTCATTCTGTACAGAATAACCTTTAAAAAATCCTTGTTAAAAAAAGAATCGTCTTTAGCAATGCATGTTTCCCAAAGATGTCCACGCAGTTTGCTGGAGCACACACAGTCAGTCCCTGTGGATTGCACGCAGGAAGGACTGAAAGCTCAGAACAACCTTTGCAGCAGGTAAATAGCTCATTCCTGTTGGCTCATTGCATTTGCCTACACCTGTCCCCACCCTCCTTCCACAGACTGCACTGGTCACATTCCTGCCTGTCTCACCTAGCACCACCTTCTATGCTTGAGGACAGCCCCAAATTAACCTCTCTAGTACTAGTGAAGTTAAAGATTAATACATATCTACATATCTCCCAGTGACTGCACAATACTCCCACTGTTGGTTAATAGATGTCTTTCTCTGTTCTAGTTTTTTTTCTTTGAGTGGCTGCACAGGATGTTTCTGCAATGCAATTAGAAACACAGGTGACATGGCACATATATATATATATATATATATATATTAGTCTGATTGAATCTGCAGTGCTTACATTAATCTGCAGAATACATTTAACTCTTGCACATCGAAGGTAGTAAAGATTATATACAACATTTGTGCAGTAACACTAGAAATCAGCACTCACGTTTTTTGCCAGATTTTATCTACTGTAAATACATTTTAGATTGTTACTATTAGTTATGGCACACATGTTGTTTGCTAGTAAATAGTAAATATCCACATGAGTGTATTACTTTCACACTGCCCTGTTTTACACAGTTACACATTGGCCCTTATGTAAATCTATTCGCATCCCCCGTGTGTTTGCTCAGGGGACCGATGTTGGGCGTATGCGCAGCCGCATTTCTGCGCATGTGCATATGCTCGGTGTGCGTGCAGCCACAGCAAACAGACTGTTCACCGGGTGCATGCACCCAAGACAATGGGTGTGGGGCAGCGGCAGATAGTTGCCCCCATGGGAAATCAGCCTGTGACATGGGTGCCGGGGGCAAGCATCTGACATCACCAGATGACAGCTGCCCACTCATTTCCTGCCGAATGACCACGCATATCTAAGGTTAATGAGGTGGGTGTTCCCCCACAGCCTGCGAATGGATGTTTATGTTGAACTTCTATTTGCAGCCCGTGCGAGCGTATGCGGCGTGCGAGGGGGGGGGGGGTAATATCGGCATTCAGCGGCATCATATGGTTGTCTCGCAAGGCTGAGTAAACCAGAGTAACCCCATTAATTGTAATTACAAAGAACAAACTCAATGAACTCAAATGAGACATACATAATTTTAGGAGTGGAAACCTGAATACCGGGCAGGGTGGGGTATGAAATGTCACCATTCAGAATTTCGATATGGAAGTTATGTTGACATGTGACATGATGTTAGAATAAGGTGTATGTCAGCCTTCAGAATGTCAACAGTTTTGAGACCTAATCCTCAATCTACCTTAAATCTAACCCTAACCGCAGCCTATCTTTAAAACTTTTGAAAACTAGTTTCAGGGAGATTATACTGTAGTTGGTAGAATTTTGCACAGTGCCCCATTGAGGGGGTGTGTCATGCTTCACCCAAAGGGCGTGTCTAGGTCCATATATGGGATGTCTTAATATACATCGCCACCCGGAAGCCGCTATGCCAGTGCATGTGTACTAACATATGCGGCTGGCATAGTGGTGCGGTGACGGAGGCCCCGCACGATACCTGTAATGTGGTGTGCAGGGGGTCTCCATCACCTACCTGCCACCTCCTGCTCCCCTCATGCTGGGACAGCTCAGTGTGGCAGTCCCCGGTACCTCCTCCTCCCCCCTGCAGCTGGAAGGACGTCCGGCTGCCTTGCTAGGGGGAGGAGGGGTTTACCTTCCGGGTCCAGGAGGACCTGCAGCAAGGTAAGCCGGAGGGAGGGGAAGAGGGGGTCGGCGGAGGCAGCGGGTTTGTGGCAGAGGCGGCGAAAAGAAGCCCATAGGCTTCTATAGGGTATCTCCACCCTTTGGGTGGCGATACCCTGCTATGCGGTGATGCGGCGGCCGGCGATTCATACATTACGAAATGCAGTAAAACCCCCGAAAACCACATTTTTAGCTTAGTACATCCCACTGATGGGGAGATTGTGAAAAGAGATTGTGATCATGGTACCTAGAAGCATGAGTGTGTACTGCTACATTTGAGAGAAATCTAGTAAAATGACTTATATCCAAATGTAGATGAGCCCCATGCAGTTAGTAAGAGCATTCACAATGTTGTCATAATGACCATATCCACGTGTCCATGTTGACTTTGTGCTGAATAGTGATCAATAATTACAGAAACAGGGATGTTCATGAATACAATCAGTAGTTCAGTCTGTGATGCAGGGGTACTGAGCAGGGAAGAAGTGCGGATGATAGATACAAAATACCCTTGCCCCAGAGCATAAATGGTTTTAGGGAGGAGAGGGCCCATGTGGGCCCTTCCTTTCCAGTAGCATGGTAGATTCTGTACCCACCACTGATGTATCTATAATGGGTGCAAAGTGTGCATGGGACCCTGGGGCCAGTGGGGCCCACACACCCTATACTAGCATTGTTGCCCTGCAGCATGGCCAACCAGGTGATAACATTAGCAACATGATGTACGCTAATGAAGGAATTAGTGCTATGTCCATCTTTCCGTCATTAGATCATTCTAATGTGTACAGTGGTACGAATATGTGGAACCATCGGCTGCTATATCATCCCGGTAAACATCTGCGCATACCCAGCTTAACAAGCAATGTCTGAACAGCGCAATTGTATAACTTGTCTACACTATCTGGAACAGTATAGCCCTTAGGTAGAGGGGACCACTGGGGATTTCCCCTGTATCCCTGTGGGCCAGCTGTGTACCCTGCATGGAAAGGCAGTGCGTGGCTGCAGTGGTGGAGGTGATGGAAGCATTTAAAAAATGGCTCCACAGGCTCAAGTGTTTTATTTGTGCCTCTTATAAAACCCATCAGCCCCCCACGCCCCATATATCTTTTTCTTCTATTGTGTCCTCCCTCATCTGTATGTCCAATATTGTAATCTACTATCTTTATGTCCTGTATTGTACCCTTTCCCTCCCATCATCTGTATGTCCTGTAGTGTAACACCCCCCCCATGTTTTTGTATTATCCCTCCACTGCCCTATCTGTATGTTCTGTGCTTGCCTACCACCCATCATATGCAGTTTTTACTGAAGGCACCTGTAATAGGTACAGTATCAACAGTGCAGTACGCCCATGCTCTAGGCAACAATTAGGAGCGTCATTTTCAGCTGGTGCTCCCACTGTGCCCTGTCTGAAAGTGCTACGGCTTGGCTATAAGTGTGGTGTCTGCATGTGTGAAGGATTTGCACAAAACTATTCACTGACATGCAGGGAGCACTGAGTGATTGTCTTTGGCCGGAGCAGGGGAACGCCCAGCATTTTCTGGACATCCCCATGAAATCGCTGGGAATTCCCGTGACTTCAGCATCCCCCCCCCCCCCCGCCCCCCCTCTTCATCAGCAGCAGGGGAGCATAAGAGGGAAGGAAGGTGCACTGCGCACATACATTATGGGTTGTGGCTGTGGATGGAGGAACACAGTATAGGATGTGGAGAGGGACAGGGGAAAAGTCATTAAAAAAATCCCTACTGCCTTTATCTAGTTGCTCTCTGCCTCCTTATTCTATTCCCGACATTCTTGGCATCCTCCATTACCCACTGCCATCCTGTAACACTCTGCCATCTCTTGTTACTCACTGCAATCTCCTGTCACCAACTTCTATCCCCTGCCAATTTCTGCCTCCCCCTGACATCCTCTGCATTTCCCTAGCCATCTTTCAAGACCTCTGCAATTCACTCTTCATGCTGTCAATCAACTTCTGGGCCACATACAGACTGATGGTCACCCATTGTTCACTAATCAATGCTTGGAATTTTTTTTTTTTTATTATAGTTCTTTATTGAAGGTTTAAATATATATATATAACAATACAGACACCACAAGACAAATACACATAAGACATACAGTTGTGCATATTTAAAACATTTCTACTATTACAGTTCACATTGAGGTTTCCTTCTAATATTCAGATTATCATGCTACCTCATTTTTATTAAGTCCTATTCCAATCGCATCTATCATACCAGTTCAACTATTGGAGTATAATCTAGGCAACCAACAAAAATAGGAGAAAATCCAATACCAAAAGGAGTAAATAAGATAGGAATATAGATGGAATAATAATAGATCTCATCGGTGGATGGCTAGACAGAAAGCAACGGTTCCTGTACTATTGAGAGTATGTTATTTTAGAGATTATCTCTCCTCCCATATATCCAGAAGTTTCTAATTTAACTTTCTAGAAAACATACATATATTACTCATAGGAGTACATACCAAACAGAAACATTATACATAAAACATACAGTTGCGCATATATTAGACCTTACTCCTGATTTGATTCATGCTAAAATTCCCTTCTAAGAAAACAATTATCTAGCAGCCTAATGTGCCATAGGGAAGTTATTCTTATAGAGTCATCATGGCCCGGTCCTGAGTGTCTCAGCACACGATCCCAAGAACATGTCAAGTGTTAACAAGTGCCCATCTTCAATTGTGGTTGCTGTATCTGATACAAACATAATTAGTGGATATATTGATACTAAGCAGTCGCTATTGATCGGTATCGTGCCAACTCGCTATTCTATACATGATTGTTGTAGCGTTTCAATTAGTAAAGTGCAGCTTGTGCAAAAGTAGAATATTAATAAATCACAGCTGTGAGTGATGACAAAGGGAAAAAAGAAAGAGAAAAACTTCTTATACTTTTATTAATTATGGTACTTGGAATAGTACCACTTCCCCCAAATACCAAAGAATTTATCTATTGACTTTCTAGAAAGATACATATATTTCTCGTGCTCCATAGTACAATTAACCAAGCTAGTCCATTCATGAATCCTTGGGCCACTTTTTGCCATCCAGGACCGGGCAATAACAACTTTGGCTATGGCACATAGGTTATCAATGCTTGGAATTTGACAGAATTTGTGGGTTTTTGTTTGTCCACCGCCTCTCAAGTTTTTCAATGAGATTAGGGTCTGGCTAGTTTCCTGGCCATTGACCCAACATTTAATTTTTTTTGTTTCATGAGCCACTTAGTTATCACTTTTGCATTATGACAAGGTGACCTACTATACTGGAAAAGGCATCGGTCCTCAACAAATTGTTCTTGGGTGGTTGGGAGAAGTTGCTCTTGGAGGATGTTTTGGTACCATTCTTTATTCATGGCTGTGTTCTTAAGTAAAATTGTGAGTGAGCCCACTCCCTTGGCTGAGACTCAAACCCCACACATGAATGATCTCAGGATGCTTTACTGTTGGCATGACAAAGGAATGATGGTAGCATGCACATTTCCTTCTCTGGACAAGCGTTTTTCCCAGATTTACCAAACAATCTCAAAGTGGATTTATCAGATAAAATTACTTTACTGAGTCCGCAGCAGTCCAGTTCCTGGACCTTTTGCAGAATATAAGTCTGGTCTTGAGTTTGCCCTAGAGTGGACTCTTTGTTGCCCTTCCTGACACCGGGCTAACCTCCAAAAGTCCCTCTCTAGTGGAATTGAGGCAGCATTTGCTTTGCTCCTTTTTGCATTGAACTCCAAAAGTCTTTGTCTCACTGTGTGTACAGGTGCACTAACACCTGACTGCTGCCATTCCCGAGCAAGCCCTGCACTGGTGGTGCTCCGATCAACTTCAGGAGACTGTCCTGGCACTTGCTATATGTTCTTGGCCACCCTGAAACCTTCCCAATTATTGAACCTATCTCCTAGGATCTTGATGATTCTATTATTTGTTTGGTTGAGGTGCAATCTTACTAGCAGCAATATCATTGCCTGTGAAACAATTTTTGCGCAAAGCAGTGATGACTGCATATTTCCTTGCAGGTAACCATGGTTACCATAAGAAGAACAATATTTTCAAGCACTAACCTCCTTTTAAAGCTTCCATCCTGTTATTCTAACTCAATCACCATGACAAAGTGATTTCCAGCCTTGCCCTATCAACACTCTCACCCTTGTTAATGATAGAATCACTGACATGATGCCAGCTGGTCATTTTGTGGCATGGCTGAAATGCAGCGGAAATGTTATTTTTTTGGAATATGGTCCTGATTCAGACCTGGAGATTTGAAACATACTAAAAAAACTCACATCAACTTTTAATCCGATGCTAGCACGAGTCACTTAGATATGCGTTCACGTTCCATAGCATTCGATGGTCGGTGACCATCAAATGATGTGGTTGTTTACCCACAGGCTACGAATGGATGTTTATGTTAAACATCCATTCGCAGGCCTTGCGTGCAAACACACGCTGTGAAGGGGGCGGGCGTACCACCATTCGCAGGCCAGGTTCTGGTTGACTCGCAAGGGTATGAACTCGCATCTTAACGAATCAACCAGAAAAAACCCCTATATCTATGAAAAAAACTTTTAAGATTTGAAACATTTGTTGACTACCATCAACCTACTTCAGTCCTTTGAAATATTTATCCCAATTCCATAGGATCAAATTTGTGTTATGTATTAGGCCATTTCTGTATTGCAGCTCATGCCGTGCTGGTCCAGTGTTGGAGATAGACTTCTTTCTCTATCCCCTCTTCAGAAAATTATTCATAAGGTCTCCATTTTTAAATGGAAACATAGTATATGCCATATGTGGTCTCAGCTCATTCTCCTATTGTTTGATGGATGCCATGGCATAACTTTGTTACAGAGAGGGAGCCCATTAGATTGCTCAAACTGCCCTCTCTGATCCATCCAGTGGTGTAGCTAAGTGCCACGGTGGCCGGAGCAAGGGCATCCACCCCCCCCCCCCGATTTGTAGTAGATGGAGCTCTTGCGTGGCAAAAAGGGGCAAGGCCTAACATTATACCACACACCGTAATGCCAATTGCACATTTTAGTAAACTTTGTAATACCCATTACAAATAAAGCCACATGCCGTAATACCAATTACACATAAGGCCACACATGATACCCATTACATACTATATAACAAACGTAATGCCCATTAGACATTTGACACATAAGTACCACTTACCTACATGCTCATTGCTAGGAACTTCATGCTCGATGCCAGGGGCTTCATGCTCGATGCCAAGGGGGACTGAAATTGCTCTTTGCCATGGGGGACGGAAATTGACATTGACCCATGTCGACCTTAACTCATGTCGACCTTGCTGCATGTGGACCTAGTGGTGTCGACCCAATACTTGTTATAGACCTAATGACCATATCCCATTATTTGTAAGTTTATATATTTATTAATAAATTAGCTTTTTTATTTAAACATATATTTTTTAATTTTTTAAATCATTATAGCTTCGATACACAGAGACTGATTCAGTGCCCTCTATCTTTGCATCAATAGATCACTTTTCATTTTATCTTTTTTTTTTGTTACCAGTGACATCAGGGCCGGCGCCACCACTAGGCAGGACTAGGCATTTGCCTAGGGCACCGGCCACTGGAGGGCGGTACTGAGCCGCCGAGGTACCAGCATCACATCCCGGCCGGCGTGAATCAACGCTGCCGCCCTCTCCCTGCTGGGGGTATTTCAGCCGCCGGCTCCCTGGGGATTCAGCGAGGATGGATAGGACGATCTGGACTCGCAGCACCCAGAAGCTGCATATCAGCTACACCAGGTACAGCGCTCCGGGGGGTGCGGGCACCCGCCGCAGTATCGCCCGCAAACCCCCCCCCCCGTAGTAAGTGTCGACCAATCCCCCCCCCCAGGCGGGCGGCGCAGGGGGGGTTTTGCCTGGGGCGGGCAGGGGGCTTGCACCGGCCCTGAGTGACATGCAGGAAGATCTGGGTTAAGTTCTCCTCTGCCATGCCAAGAAGTATTAGTAAAGTGGCCCAAGTGAGTACAATAATATACTGTATCGAGATTGGGTGAATAGGATTGAAATTGGGTGACAGAATGTCTGCCTACATCCTGACAAAGAATGGCAGCTTTTTAGCACATCAGCAAGCAGATCATTTTACATTTAATGAACAGTATGAAACTTGGCATGTAAATATAATCTGTGTAATAGATCTCTCCGATTGTTTCCAACCCAATCGCCAGTCCCCACTTACTTTTTATATGGAATTGGTAGCATAAATATTAATCATCCATCGTGTATGATTACGCTACATACCATAAATATACTTTAGAAGACTTGAGAGCTATTTCAATGCCATTAAAATTAAAATGTTTGCTTAAGTAAACAGAACACATTACTGCAGCACTGGCTGGCAACAATAGGCCACTTGTAGTTTGTCCTAAACTGGAACAAAGACTCTTCGGGCCAGATGCACTAAGCTTCAAAAGTGATAAAATAAAGAGTGATAAACAACCAACCATTCAGCTCCTGCCTGACATTTTTTTTAACACAGTCTGTGACATAGCAGGTAGGAGCTGATTGGTTGGTTGTTTATCAATCTCCATTTTATCATTTTTGAAGCTTAGTGCATCTGGCCCTTCATCTGAATATAACAAGGGCCTCTTCTACTACCCCTTTCACACCGCAAAAAAAACCCAACCTCATTCCTGGGTGGTTTCCAGGTCGACCCGGTTCCAGGGCCGGCGCCACCACTAGGCAGCTTTAGGCAGATGCCTAGGGCGCCGGCCACTAGAGTGCGGCACCGCAAGCTGCAAATGATTCTGTTTTATTATTTCCATAGCGCTGAACTCAGTGAGGGCTGGGTGCTATTTACCCTAGCCCAGGTCATTTCAGTTTAGGAGCGCTGCAGGAGGCACACAAAAGGAGGAGGAGAGAGCGCCCCCTTCCCCCCTGCTTGGGTCACCACTGGCAGTCAGCGGCAGCAGTGACCCTCCACTGCTCCCTAGCGAATGCGGGATGTGTGGACCGCTCTGGGTGTCACCATTTAATGGGGTGACACCATGCAGTCATGCCTGCAACCCCCATCGGATACACTACCTGCAGGCTTTTGCATCATCATTTGCATGATGGTTAGGGGTCGGGCATAGCAGCCGACACACAGGGCGAGGAGAGGGGATAAGGTCGGTGCACCAGCTTATAGTACCGTGCAGGAAGTTAAAACCAACAGCTGAGCCTGGCTGTCATTCCCCGGGAGTGTCTATTCTCACCAGCAAAAGCCTTTCCTCCGGGTGCTGGCCGGGCCAGCCTCCAGGCTTCCTCCATCCACTCACAGTGCCTCATAGCTGCTGCTGCTGCTTCTGCTCAGTGCTCTTCTGCACTGAGACTTCAGCCTGTAGCCCGCCCCCTTGTAGCACACGCCTCCAGCTCCTACTCATCTCGGCCCAGGCAGACTCCACCAGCCACCACACTGCTGCTACAGTCCCAGTCCAGAACTAAAGAGAAAACAGGTGACTACAGTAAGGTGTGTCTGTGTGAGGAGAGAGGGTGCAGGGCTGGGGTTTGGGTGTGTTATTGAGGGTGTTGGGTGCAGGTCTAGGGTATGGATGTATGAGGAAGGGTGCTGGGTGTAAGGCTGGTGTAGGGTTGTGTGAGGGAGGGTGCTTGGTTCAGGGCTGGGGTATGGGTGTGAGAGTGATGGTGCAGGAATGGGGTATTGGTGTGTCAGAGAAGGTTCTTGGTTTAGGGGTGGGGTATGGGTGTGTGAGGGAGGGAGGGTGCAGGACTGGGTATGGGTGTGTGAGTGAGGGTTCTTGGTTCAGGGCTGGGGTATGCTTGTGTGAGGGAGGGAGGGAGGGTGCTGGGTGCAGGTATGGGTGTGTGAGAAAGGGTACTTGGTTCAGAGCTGAGGTATGGGTGTGTGAGGGAGGGTGCATGTCTGGGGTATGGTTGTGTGAGTATGGTCGCTTGGTGTAGGGCTGGGCATACGTGTGTAATTCATAGGGAGGTGGCTGTGGTATATGCGAGACAGAGTGAGGTGGTTCGGACAGGAGCACATATGTGAGGGGGAGATGGTGTAAGGGGGTATTTATGTATTAATATATATTTGTATGTATAAAAAATTATGTTTTCCACTCCTGGTTTAGTTGGGGGGGGGGGGGGTGTCAGCAGAATATTTTGCCTAGGGTGCCATGAAACCTTGCACCGGCCCTGCCCGGTTCTCTGTGAGGTATGAAAAGGCCTTTTCAAATTTCCCAAGTCCAGCAACCCGGCATTCCAACCTGGGTCAAAAGAAGGGTTAATCCCATGTCCCATTCACACTATGGAGGAGGTAGCGCTTGGAGACAGCATCAGCTCCAAGCGCTGCCTCATTCCGCCCCCTGATAAAGTGACACCACTCTGCTCCGCCCAATGTCAGGTGCGACCCGGCATTTGAAGTGGGAAAGGGATATACAGCACATGGTTATACTCAATGCTTGGCTTTAAGAAAGCACTGCTGAGTACCACTTCTCTCCTCCTCCTCCTCCTAGAGTGTATGGGCCAGTGTGGGTAAGGTCCAACACATGGGCTGACAAATACAGATGGATATTTCTTGAACAATGCATGTAATGTATTTATTAGTTTCTACCCACATAGGTGCAGAGTTGAACATAGTTATAGTTATTTTGATAAAATATGCATCACCGTACTTACTGCACATGCACACAATATGCCAAATACTGAGTCTGTGCTAAACTGTATTAACTACGTTGGATAAATACAGATCAACGGCCCTTATTCTGATCGGTGCGGCCGGAGCCGATTATGCGGCCAGGACCGTGCGTGCGAAACCCCGCCTTCCATACGGATCGCCAACTCCGTCCGTATGCGGTAAGAAGCTGTCCGAACGGACCGCACGTGTATTTTTCACGGAATACGCCTCCTCCATCTAAGGGAACCTCCCCCATCATTCGATGGTCGCAGACCATCGAATGCAGGACCGTGTGCTCCACCAGCACCCGCAACCTCAGACCACACGGACATTTTTCCGTGCAAAAGCAGGGATCTGGGCGGGCAGCTGACATCCGGCGATGTCATTTGTCCACCCCCTACACGTGCGTCACGGCCGCATTACCATGCGTACGCCCAGCGTTTTCATGGGAACTCCCATGAAACGCGGGGCGTATGCATATGGTAATGAGCCCAAATAGCCCTTCACGCCCCTCTCCACCCCCTGTTCGGAGTGTTCACATATCATGCGGGATTTGGCCGTACGCCCCGCTCGCACATGCGCAGAGACGCCTCTGCACATGCGCAGACACAAAACATCGGCGGGCCGAACGCACGCGGATATATCCGCACCGATCAGAATAAGGGCCAATGTGACAAGACTCCACCAGGTCTAATTGATAATAACCAAACAGAGCAGGGTTCTCATTCTCTGGCTGACCAGTGCATAGCTTGCTTATTCATTCATTTTTATTGTAGATTATATGCTGCACGAACGAAGAGGATGGATGGCACACCATGGACATGGTCATAAATCAGAACACTTTCAGCAATATGCATGCATTGAATAATTTACATAGTCTGCTGAGTGGCACATACAGTATATTGGGCCTGATTCTGAGTCAGCCCACGGGAGCAGTTTCTTTTCTTCTGCACGTGCACCTAAGCCGCACCGGGTCGACAAGCATTAGGTCAACACCATTAAGGTCGACATGGCTGAAGGCCGTCAGGGTCATTAGGTCGATATAAGCATTAGGTCGACATGGGGTTTTAAAAAATCTCAGCCGACATGTGCCAACAGGCGTTATTTCATGTCCTACCATCCACTAGGGTGTGGTAGGAGAATGAAATAGTGTGCCCCAAGCATGGCGAGCGCAGCCAGCCATGTAAGGGGACGCGGCGCTATGTTTCAGTGTCCATGTCGACTGTGTCGAAATTTGGGACAAAAAAAGATGAAAAACCCCATGTCGACCTTTTGACTTTCGACCTTCCCCATGTCGACCTAATGCTTGTGTCAACCTAATAACCCTGTCGACCTAACCCATGTCGACCTTCAGTCATATTGACCTTTCTGCATGTCGAACTTAATGCACGTCAACCTAATGGTGTCGACCTAATGATTGTTGAACATCATGCTGTCTACCCAATGATCCATACCCTCTGCACCCATCAAGCATCTAGGGTCCATGCACATAACATTGTAGTTGGGATTAAGATTGCATTGACATGGAGATGGTCTGTTTTATGGGTGCTATATTGTAAATTTAAACACAGCATTGCTCACAACAGAGGCCATAATCTTGGCATTCGCAACCACGGTCCTCAAGGCACACTCATACCCCTTTCACACTTGCAAAATTATCCCATGTTTTTGCACATGAACGCGCATCAACCCAGGATTTAGCTCAATGTGAAAGGGTCTTGTCACCGCATCCCGTGTTCAGCATTCCGGGATTTCTACCCAGGTCCTGGGATTTCTACCCAGGTCCTGATTCCTGAATCGACACAGGATGCGGTGACTGTGAACGGGTATTCCCGGGTCAGCGTGACCCAGATCCCGCTCACTGCAGTGAAAATGTGCCGCTAGGATGTGCTGACATCCCAGCGCCGCCCCGGCCAAGCCTCCCTTGTGGAGAGGGTCGTGTTGGGAGGAATGTGACTCCCAGCGGCAATGGAGATGCCAGCCTCTGGACTCTGAGCCTAAAGGGGCACCTGCATGTACAGAAACAAATGTGAATACTGCTTTTCCAATGGAGCTCTGCGGTGTACCTGCTGCTGCTGTAAATCTCAGGAGACCTGCTAACACCTGCAATAGGGGCTGGACAGCTCCTGTCTGATATGGCTCAGCCTGCTCTGCAGCAAGCACTGGTGCACCCACCACTCAGGGTTGCCTACCTGACCCTCTCCATGAGGGAGACAATGCTCTGTTCCTGGACTTCCCTGGTAATGTATGATTGCCATCACCTGTAGTGAAACACCTTTCTTATCCATTACCTAGCTCACCACAGGTGATGGTAATCATACATTACCAGGGAGGTCCAGGAACAGAGCATTTTCTCCCTGAAGGAGAGGGTCAGGTAGGCAAGTATGCCACCGCTGCTGCTGGACTGTGAGATGGGACCCACTGGTAAACCCTGATTCTGCATGCTTCAGATGGCTGAATCTCATGAGTCTGACCCTGACCCACTGGCTGTTGTCTCACAGCATATACATATGCACACGCTTTATTTAAGTGGAGTGGGGGGCAGGTCCCAAACATCAACTTTTCTCGGGGCAACTGAGATGAACCTATGCCTCTTGGTAAAACGGAGAGGGGTGCTGGAAGCTCTGCTGGGCCCCAGTAAAATGAGGGGCATGGCCAGCACACCGGTGGGCAGTGGATGGGTTAGCATAACTGTAAAGGGAGAGAGAGGACTTCAGTTGCCTCTCTCCACACTGAGCAGCGTGTGGTGGGCTAGGTAAAGAGGCTGCTGCAGCGGCAGTTAGTTCTCTCTCTGTCTCCAGCTCTCTGCAACAGGGAGCAGGGTAGCGGGCCGTGGGCCCATCATACCCGGGCTCCGGTGAAAATTAGCCACCCCCCACGGCCCCACTGGAGACCGATGGTTGTGTCTAAAAAAAGCTCCAAGTGGTATTTAAGCAATACAAGAGTAAGGTCAGACTTACTCAGGCTGCAGTCATAGAGGAGCGTCACGACCATTGTTCCTCTAGAACCATAATGTGATTGCACTTTTCATACTTCACAATTGCAGGCAAGGTGGTATGCACTCACTCCTGCACTTTACATACTACATACTGCATAGGCCCTCATTCAGTAAGGTTCAAATATGATAGGCTGCTCATCTTGCGGGGCCAAGCGACCTGCACCTTGTGGTGCAGCCCTTGGCCTGGCCACTGCGGGAAAATGTGGGACAACCCCCCCATTTCGGGAAAATGCAGAGCCAGCCCTCCCTGCGCAAGCCTCTGCCTGACAATCAGGCTGAGACATTCCCTGTTCTGCGCTGCAAGTGCAACACCATTGTGCATAACCTGTGAGCCGCTTAGCATTTACAATCCATGCTGAATCAGGCCCTAAATTAAGTGTTACCTTTTGGGTTGAGTATTTCTTTACCTCTTATGCAAGTGCTTGGTTTCTCTAACGGTGACCTATTTGCACCATTATGGGCTGTATCTGCCTAACAGATATAATGGCATCTTCATGGTTAAAGGGCATAGAATTGTCTGAGGTAATAGCATTCTTTTTGTTCACATACCATCCATACCTTCCCTTATGTCACACAGGCTTAATTTAAATGTCTTGGGACAAGACATGTTATCCCCACCATACATCTCCTGTGAATGCACTGATGATGGTGATTAAGATCTTTCCTTGCGAAGCTCTGGAAATCCCAAAGCAACAAGATTTTCCAGTTTTGCCTCCTGTGTAATGTTCTCAATAACACGTTACCAAGCTTTATGTTCATGGTAGTGTTTATATACACCTGACAAAACCCGCTGAGTAATGTTACCAGATAAACCTCTTGGTGTTATGTAAGTTTTTTAACGTTGAGATTTGGCAGTGCCTGAAGGATATAGACCTCTTCGGTGCTATTTTTATTTTAGACAAATATTACAGAAATTATCTTATCACCTTTGTACTGTATAAAGTGTAACTGTGTAGCATTTTATTTATTTAAACATACATTCGCAGCATTGGGTGCGGGCAGTGTCGGACTGGGGCATGAAGGGCCCACCGGGGAAATAAGGGATAGGGGCCCTTGTTTAGGGGTGTGACCAGTCTCCAGAATGGGTGTGGCTAACTGTCACAGAGGCTTGGCTAACCATTAGAGAGTGCATGGGCTGGGCCCTTTGATAAGTATATACATTGCTCAAAACCATAAAGGAAACACTAACATAACACATCCTAGATCTGAATGAATGAAATATTCTTATTAAATACTTTGTTCTTTACATAGTTGAATGTGCTGACAACAAAATCACACAAAAACTTTCAATGGAAATCAAATTTATTAACCCATGGAGGTCTGGATTAAAGTGGAAAAACACAATACAGGCTGATCCAACTTTGATGTAATGTCCTTAAAACAAGTCAAAATGAGGCTCAGTAGTGTGTGTGGCCTCCACGTGCCTGTATAACCTCCCTACAATGCCGGTGCATGCTCCTGATGAGGTGGCGGATGGTCTCTTGAAGGATCTCCTCCCAGACCTGGACTAAAGCTTCCTGGACAGTCAGAGGCGAATTTAGGGGTCAGGCCGCCCCTAGGCACACCATTTTTGCCCCCCCCCCCCCCCCCCCCAAGTCATATATATATATATATATATATATATATATATACACGGATTACATATAAATTTTACTGCCCACCTCAAATAAATGTAAAGCAGTCTGGACTGCTAACTGTATGGAGGATCGGGAGGGATAGTGAAATAACTTTATTTGCTGTCTCAGTCAGTCTCACGCTGACTGACTGACTGCAGCGAGGTTCGCGCTGCTCAGCTCAGCTGCTTTCCCCGCCCGCGACAGTGAGCCAGAGCAATTCAGCTTAGCTCGCCCAGCAGCGGAGCCGGATACGCAGGGGGACTTTCGGAAATAGCCTGTGATGTACTGTGCATGGCAGAGTGGGTGGAGCGCGGCAGGTGACGAGCGGCGCTGCTGCCGACATATGATGAATCATGTTGGCGGCGCCGCCGCTTGTCACTTGCCGCTGCTTACCCGCTCTGCCATGCTGCTATTTAAATGTCAGCCTGCCGTGCCGCCCAGGGGCATAACAAGCCCCTTGGGGTGGCAAGAAGAAAGAAGGAATTAAGAGTCAAAGAGGGTGTAATGGAGAGAGAGAATTTAGAATCTAGATGGATGAGAGGCGCCGGGGAGAGGTTTAGGAAGAAAGAGGAGAGAGAGGTTAGATGGAGAGGTGGGAGTAGAGAGTGCAGGAGAGAGATAGAGAAAGCATACCCTCCAACTGTACCGATTTAGCCGGTACAGTACCGTTTCTTAATGGTCTGTACCGGCTAAAACAAAATGTAGCGATTGTACCTTTTTTTGTGTTCAGGTGGCTCCTCCTCAGCATGACAGGCATCAATGATCATTCGAGCCAGTGGTACATAGAGAATGTATTTCTGGCCCTTGAAAATGGTTCAACCCTCGTTCCCAGGGGTGCACTGTGGGTTCCGGCAAGTGTGCGTTGCGTCATGACGTCACACAGCAGCCGCGGACCCTCATGCACTCAGCGGCTGTCAGTATGTAACTAAACGTAAAGCCTCCTTGAGACGCTGGCACATGTGCTTGGAGCATGAGGGGAGCATTCAGCGTCCGGGCAGTCGAACACAGAGCCCAGAAGTCCGGCAACTTGGAGAAGCCAATTACCTGGGCCAGGGCCTGTGGGGGCCAGGTAAGAGCAGGTGGGGCCGGTGTGTGATATAGAGACACAGAAAGTCTCTATTTGATGCCTGGGAACTTCTGCTGCTGGGGAAAAGGCACACCCCTGCCCGACATGCTGCAAATACAGTGACTAGGGCTCTGTCCCACCCCCTGTCATAGGCCTGCCACCAGAAGTGTGTGTCCCACACAATACAGCAATCACCATGACGGCTGCCTCCACCTCCTCTTATAATGATCTATTCAAAAGATGGGAAAGGGGACATGATCACACCCCCTTTCACGGTGGCCACGCCCCTCAGTTTGTACCGTTTTTTGAGACTGAAATGTTGGAGGGTATGAGAAAGGTTAGATAGAGCAGAATGGGGGGGGGGGGGGAGAAAGGTTAGTCCAGAGGGCGGGTGGGGGGGGGGGGAGAGAGAGAGAGACAGAGAGATAGAAAGAGAGGATAGAAATAAAATATAAAGCATAGAGGGAGGGGAGCGGGGGAGGTGGTGCACTTTATACAATCCTATCCTATCTCATCCTCCCCCTCCCCTACACCATATCAGTACATGCTGTGTTGTGTGAACATATATGCTGCAATTTATGCAGCATTGAGGGAAGGTCAATGTCTCCTTGTCGGCGCCGGGTCTTTCACTCGTCTGCGCCGGGGTTCAGCTGCTGTAGAGCTGAGCTCTGTCAAATCTTTTCTGTAGTCGGCTTGGCTCCCTCCCATGCTACCGCGGCGCACAGCGTGATTCACGCCGAGGCTGGTCACTAGATAGTGACGTCAAGCCCCGGACGGCACCATCACAGAGATCAGAGGGGAGAGGGGTTGGATCACCACTTCTCCGTCCCCGCACTGCCTGCCCGCTGCTCACAGGGAATGGGAAGTGTGTAAGGAAAGCGCTGTTGACACTGCCCGTGCGGCATTACACAAATAGAATAAAAGGGTGCAGGGGGTGCCTGCAGAGCCATCGCCACTGCCGCCCTTGATTGGTGCCGCCCTGAGGCCCGTGCCTCACGGGCCTAGGCACAAATCCGGCCCTGTGGACAGTCAGTGGTGCAAGGTGGCGTTGGTGGATGGAGCAAGACATGATGTCCCAATTGAATTCAGGTCTGGGGAACGGGCGGGCCAGTCTATAGCATCAATGCCTTTGTCTTGCAGGAACTGCTGACACACTCCAGCCACATGAGGTCTAGCATTGTCTTGCATTAGGAGGAACCGAGGGCCAACCGCACCAGCATATGGTCTCACAAGGGATCTGATCTCATCTCTGGCAAGCACATGGAGGGCTGTACGGCCTCCAAAGAAATGCCGCCCCACACCATTACTGACCCACTGACAAATCTGTCATGATGATATTGGCAGCAGAACGTTCTCCTTGATGTCTCTAGACTTACGTCTGTCACCTGCTCAGTGTGAATCTGCTTTATCTGTGAAGAGCACAGGGCGCCAGTCTTGGTGTTCTCTGGCAAATGCCAAATGTCCTGCACGGTGTTGGGCTGTAAGCAGAACCCCCACCTGTGGATGTCGGGCCCTCATACCACCCTCATGGAATCTGTTTCTGACAGTTTGAGTAGACACATGCACATTTGTGGCCTGCTGGAGGTCATTTTTCAGGGCTCTGGCAGTGCTCCTCCTGTTCCTCCTTGCACAAAGGCAGAGGTAGCATTCCTGCTGCTGGGTTGTTGCCCTCCTAAGGTCTCCTCCACTTCTCCTAATGTACTGGCCTGTCTCCTGGTAGCGTGTCCATGCTCTGGACACTACGCTGACAGACACAGCAAACCTTCTTGCCACAGCTCGCATTAATGTGCCATCCTGGATGAGCTGCACTACCTGAGCCACTTGTGTGGGTTGTAGACTCCGTCTAATGCTACCACTAGAGTGAAAGCACCGCCAGCTTTCAAAAGTGACCAAAACATCCACCAGTTGTCTTTTCCATTTGCACAACAGCATCTGAAATGTATTGTCAACCAGTGTTGCTTCCTAAGTGGACAGTTTGATTTCACAGAAGTGTGATTGACTTGGAGTTACATTGTGTGGTTTAAGTGTTCCCTTTATTTTTTTGAGCAGTGTATACAGTAAATACTGCTAGTGCATGCATGATAATGTACCAGATTAATAACAGCAACGCACTTCAGGAAATACATCACAGTCCCAAGAGGAGATGGGCCCCCAGGCAGTGGGGCCCACTGTGGGATTCCCCTGTACCCCTGTGGGCTAGTCCGACCCTGGGTGCAGGGGGCCAAATCATTTGATTGTCGCGGACCATTGAATGATTTCTCCAGTGCTTGCAGATGTAAGACACCTCTATGGGAAGCGGGCGGGCAGCTAACATCTGCTGATGTCAGATGCTCACCCCCTGCACCCGCGTGACCAGCCCATTACCATGGGAACGCCCAGTGTTTCATGGGAAGGCCCATGAGATGCTGGGCGTTCTCATGGTTGCGACCCCTTGCCGCCACCCCATGTCCACTCGCACCCAGTATCTGCACATGTGCAGAAATGCGCCTGTGCATGTGCAGTCAACATCGCTGCCCCGCATGTACATGCAGGGGAGCGTGTAAATCAGAATATTCACCATGGTTCAATTCGGTGTATTTTTCTATTCGATTTTGCTTATATAAATAGTCCAAAAAGATTTAAATATATAATTTGGGGCACTGCTCACACACAGGCCCTTATTCTAGTTGAATCGGATAGATGCGTATTTCGGACAGGAACCGAGTGTTCTTAGCCCAGGCTACCATACGGATCGCTCGCACCATCCGAATGCGGTTAGCCGCCGACCGGACGTACTGCGAGTGGATGTTTCATGTGACCACCTCCTCCATATGTGGGAACCTCCCCCATCCTCCAATGTTCGCCGACCATTGAATGATGGACCGAGCGGTCAGACAGCACCGAGTGCTCCAGACCACTCAGACATTTTTCCGTATGAAAGCAGGGATATGTGTGGGCAGCTGACATCCGGCTATGTCAGCTGTCTGCCCTCCACACGTGTATCACGGCTGCATTACCATACGTATGCCCATCTTTTTCATGGGAAAGCCCATGAAATGTGGGGCGTACGCATATGGTAATAAGCCCAAACAGCCCTTCACGCCCCTCTCCACCCCCTGCTCGGATGGTTCTGTACGATCATTTTCTGCACAGACCTCACGCCGTGTTTGTACGTGTGAGGCGTTCGCACATGCGCAGATACGCCTCTGCACATGCGAAACCACCAACCATCGCCCGTCTGTCCGCACTCGGAGCCATCCAATCAGAATAAGGGCCACAACGTGGAAAGCCAATCAATCAATGTATACACATTTTTTAATGAAAAATTATAAAATATTTTAACAGATCAAAAGAATATATTACAATTAAGTCATTAATCTCTATTAATGAGATCTCTTACAAATTTACATAAAAGAGAAACATAAAAAAATATATAAAACAAATAGATAAACACTGATGACCAAATAATATGCAGTCAATATGCAGCGACCACTGTGCAGATTTATGAAACCTTTAGCTGTATTTCTCCATTCAAACTGCTGGAATCCGGGTAGTTTATACTCTAGCAAGGCAATGAGTTTTGTATGTCACAGCAACGTTTGTATCACTTTTTTTCAAAAGTATAGTCAATGAAGCGATTGATACACTTTAGCATTGTTTTAAATTATAACTCCTTTAATAAATACATTGTAGCAGTTTATTCAGAGTCTTTGTAGATGGTACTGTAAATTTACTTTATGCTGCGTATGATAAAGACAGGAGAAGGGGTTGTATAATTACCACTGTGTCGGCCTGGGACCCGTGTTCCGGCATGGTAATCCTGATGTTTTTTTCTGAACGGTGCAGCATGCTGGGTTTGCGCCATTCTCACTGTGGAGTCAGAATCATCCAGTTGGTGCTTGCATCTGTGATGTGGGGCTGCTGTAGTCAGTGGGACCTGTGCATATCCACTGTGTATACCGCCGTCAATTCCGTTTTCCTGCAGTCGCCACCAATTGGCATGAGTCCCCGGTCTCTTGTGGTGGGAGCCGCTCGATGCAGTGTGCCCGACCGGGCCTGCAGACATCTTGTGGTGAAAGCCACTTGATGTGATAAGTCAAGCCAGTTGGTAGGCAGATAGCGCCCGTGCTTGGTTTTAATGTGGCTGTGGGAGCGATCAGAGCTGCAGAGAGGTATGCCGGGCCCGGTAAAATGTTGGGGTGTGGCCTAATTGTGGGAGGCGTGGTTACCTCTCGCGATCAGGTCACACCCCTAAAATATTAAGAAGGGGTGCTGCTAATCGGGGACTGATACATTTTACTTGATTTATGTATGTATGGAGAGGACTCGGGGAGAAGGCGGGGCAGCAGGAGGCAGGGCAGCCGGCAGCAGTACCACAGGGAGAGAAGAGGACAGTGGGAGGGAGGAGGAACTGTGTGCTGCGCTGCCGCTAAGTGGCGGAACTACCGAGAGCTGGGACCATGTGCAAAAATATGATTTGGGCTCTCCCACTCTATAGGAAAATGAGGAAGTTATTATCGTGATGGAATGTGTGCCACCTTCACAGCAGCGTGTCACCTAGCCCCCTCATAACATGTCCCCCCACATGCCACTGTGCGTCACCATATGCTGCACTACATAACTACTCTATATCACTACTCTGCAAGGGCTGGCTGGCAACTTTTAGCCTGGGGGCAAGTCCAGAGCACTGGCCCATAAGTAAAGGCCCCCATACATTAGTCCTAAGGACAAGTCGGACCTGATTTCCCCCTGCAGCTCCCCGGGAGGGGGACACACGATTTGGCACTTGATGTGCCAAGTTTTGCAAATGATACATCGCATGCGATGTATCATTTGCAACTCCCGGGGAGCTGCAAAGTGGAGCGAGCAGGGGGGCCGGGGACATCGAGGTGGCGGGCGGGGGATGCTGCAAGGCGGCTGGGGTGACGGACGCACGCTGCTAGTAGTGCGGACGCTGCGGGGGACACAGGCGGCAGTAACATAGAGCCGGGCGGGGGGAGCCGGGAGCTGTCAGTACTGAAAAAAAAAAAAGCCCATACAATGAATGGGCAGCCTGTGATTGGCTGAGCGCTCTCTCAGCCAATTGCTGACAGGCTGAGAGAGCGCTCAGCCAATCACAGGCTGCCCATTCATTGTATGGGCTTTTTTTTTTTTTCAGTACTGACAGCTCCCGGCTCCCCCCGCCTGGCTCTATGTCACTGCCGCCTGTGTCCCCCGCAGCATCCGCACTACTAGCGGCGTATCCCCCCCCTACCTGGATGGAGCATGACAGCTCCCTGCTCCCCCTGCCGCCCCCCTCCCTCGCCGGCGTCTCCCGCCCCCCTCCCTCGCCGGCGTCCTCAGAGTCCCCATGGCTGCACATAAGATTTATCTTATGTGCAGCCGGTCCGACGTCCCGACTCTGACCCGATGCGCACGGGACCGCGCATCGGGTCGGACCGGGTGTCAAAACCTGCGATTTGGTCCGATTTCACTGATGGATCGGGTGAAATCGGGGCCAAATCGCATAGTGTATGGCGGCCTTTACAGTCACAGACTGTGACGTCAGTTCTGGCCCCGTTCCTGTTTCTATCGCAGCACCAGAGTCCTGGGCTATGCACAGACTGCACACATTAGGAAAATAATTTGATGGTAAATGATTGCAAATGGATTTGCAGATAACCGCAGGCCTGTGAAATTTTCAAGGGCTTATCGCACACTTTATTGCACATTTTACTCTAACAGTACACTGAAATGCCCATTACATGTTACGGTGAACACCGCAATGCCCATTACAAGCTATGCCACACACCATGATATCATTACATGCTATGCCACACACTGTGATGCCCATTACACGCAACGCCACACACCGTGATGCCCATTAGACGTTACACCACACACCGTGATGCCCATTACATGTTACAACACACACCGTGATACCCATTACAGGTTAAGCCAGACACTGTGATGCTCATTAAACGTTATGCCAGGTCTCAACAATTTTTATGTTAATGTAAGAGCCTAGATAAAAGTGTAGGAGCCAGGCAAACCAAAAACAGGGAGAGTGCGTGCCGTAGGTAGCAAAAATTACATGTCACACACCCATTACATATTACAGAACATGCCATAATGCCCATTACACATAATAATAAACCCTGTAATGCCCATTAGACTTTATACCAAACACCGTAATGTCCATTAAACATAATACCACATGCCGTAATGCCTATTACATTTTATGCCACATAAGGGCCGCTTACCTACATGCTTGTTGCTACGGGTTTCTTCTTTTCCAGGGTTTGCATGCTAGAACACCTGGGGTTGCCTTGATTTGCATCCTGGAGTCTGGGGACCTGGAAGCCACTGGCCAGGGCACACAGTGGGGGGTGTAGTACTGCCATTGGCTGCTCTGCATCCTGGAATCCTGGTGAGGCGGGCCCGCTGCCTGCGCCAGTCACTGGGGCCTGGGCACATGGTGGGGGTAAGGGACTTAACAGCGCCAATGCACACCCGGGACCCCCCCCCCCCCATACTCACCGATGGATAACCCACACCCGGAACACCCCACACACACAAACATTCCCACCTCTGTGCTGGTGCCCTGCATGTGTCCTCTGAAGCAGCAGCAGGGATGAAGGGAGAGCGGCGAGGCGATGGCAGGTAGCTTTGGGAGCCATTACTGGGTGCTCAGTGGAACTGTGGGCTGCTGTGCAAGGACCTGGGGCGCATGCCCCCCTCTAGTTAGGGCCATGGCCTGTGACACTATTAGTGATTGTCATGCTTGTGACGTCACACGCTGGCGTGAGCAGGAGGGGTGGATTGGAAGGCACATGACACACTGTCAGTCAATGTCCCTGGTCTTCCTCCCAGTGCACGCCGTGGCGGAGCATAGAGTGAGTGACTCAGAAATGAATACACTTTACCCCACCAGTGCCCTTTTCAGTATATAATCCGGGCCACAGCGCTAATTGATAAAGGGGGAGGGGGGCACAAGGCACCCTGGCCCAGGCCGCCACGGCTACTGAACATCCCCCTATACCCTGCTCTACTAATGAAGGGGGGGGGGGGAGTGAGAGAGAGTCCCAACCTCTGCACCGGCAACATCATGGTCCCGACCTTGCCCGCAGCGGGAGAAGGATCTCACAACAGTCCTGGGGAGGGACCCCAGTGCAGCACACTCTTTCCCTAAATGGTGCCTATAGGACTTGAGGGGGAGGCAGGATGGGAGGGGGAGGAGGTGGGTCATCGGCAGCAGCATAGTGGGGAGAGAGGAGGACAGTGGCCTGGAGGAGGCGGGGCCACTCCAGGAATGAATCTATGCAGCCAGTGACAGTCAGAGGAGGCGGGGCCATTCGGGGACATAGGCTGACCAGTGACGCTGCCTGCCACTGAGGCCAGCTATATAATGTATATACGTAATGTTACTGTGTTTGTGTAAAATGCGCATCTTTCAGCCTCTCTGGCTGCGGCCTCCCAGGAAACTCCCCGGTGAATATAAGGGCCAATCTGCCCCTGTGTTTGAGGAACATGATACAGAGTTCAAGATGTTGACTTGACCTCCAAATTCTCCAGATCTCAGTCTCATTGAGCATCGGTGGGATGTTCTGAAAAAACAAGTCCATGCCATGGAGGCCCCACCTCACAACTTACTGGGTTTAAGGGATCTGCTGCTTATGTCTTGGTGCCAGATACCACAGGACATATTGAGCAGGGGTTAAAGTGTGTGTGTGTGTGGGGGGGGGCGCCTGGGTGGAACTGAGTCCCACTACCTCTAATGGCAGGGGGAACTCAGTTCCACCTCTACCATATCACTGCACAGTTAGGTACTTGTTTCCTAGCACGGCCACAATCTTGGGCATCGTGTACCTTTAAGTTAAGGTACACGATGCCCGCGATGGACCTGATTTCCTTTGAAATCAGGTCCATTTTGCCGGCAAAGGAAAAATCGCGGGCATCGCGTCGGTCGGGACCATTACCATTGGCCCCGACGCGACCGACGCGATGCCCCCGATTTTGCCATAGGCTTCAATGTTAAAATATTTTTTAACATTGAAATCGGGAGCATCGCGTCGGTCTTGTGCCATTATAATGGCACAAGATGAGATGGACTTGATTAAGTCCAATTCACATAGTAAAAAATGTGAAAAATGTGAAATGGGCCAATATGACCCATTTCACATTATATATGGCCCCGTCGTCACCCCACAATTGACGTGAACCCGAAGCGTGGCGAGCGCAGCGAGCCCTCGAGGGGCGGCGGTGCGCGTCCTCCGACCTTTTCATTCCCCTACTATCCACGTCGGCGTGGAGTTGAGAATATATAGTGTGGCGAGCGCAGCGAGCCACCGAGCCCGAAGCGTAGCGAGCCCCGCGAGGGGACGCGTATACCTGTGAAGTTATACGCTACGCTCGCTACGCTTCGGGCTCGCTGCGCTCGCCACACTTTATATTCTCAACTCCACGCCGACGTGGATAGTAGGGGAATGAAAAGGTCGGAGGACGCGCACCGCTGCGCTCGCCACGCTTCGGGTTGGCGTCTATCGTGGGGTGGGGTTTACGTTGTAAAATTTGGGGGTCTAGGGTATATTTACATTGAATCCAATGTAAAATCGGGTCCCAGGGACCCTATTCACATTAGATTCAATTAAAAAATCATCATGCGATGCGACCGACGCAATTTTTCCGACACGACCACCCCGATGGAAATCGGGGTGGCCGTGCTAGGAAACAAGTACCAACACAGTTATCCGAACAGAAAATCCTGTTCCTTTTCTGGCACGGTTTATGTGATGTCATGCCATTACTGCCACTGAAGTTAAGAAAAGCCACTAAAAGAAGCAGGCTTTGTGCATGCTGAAGACAATATGTTCTTTTTATACACGTATGTGTGACATACATGTATAATAAATACTACTGTGTAGCGTAACTTGAATAATGGGCACTACTATGTGGTATTATATGAATCAGGAACACTACATGTGGTCAATATGATTGTGATGTGTATAATTAGAATTTTGGGCACTATTATGTGACCACGTTCTTCCCTTTTGAGACCACTGTGCCTTTATAAAGTTTAGCAAGTAGAGCACAAATTTGCACATTGTAGGGGGTGCCGAAAACTCTAGCACTGACCCGGTCTGTGTAATTGGAGGTGGGGCATGAGTTCCACCACCTCTCCAGGACCACTTTAAGCCCTGATCTTCAGCTATGTTGTGGAGTAATTACTTTGACTGGTCAGAGCCATTTCCTCTGATGAGGAACTATGCAATATGAGGCAGACACATACATATATAAATGGTCTTAGATAGCTATACCTGTTATTGATAATTCCTCCTAGTTGGCTGCTGCATTTGCTGGGGCACTAACATCATGGGGTTTACTGCTAAGGGTGCCTTTATTCTGTGAGTAACTTAGAATAGTCTTAATAATGCTGACTGTCTCTTTATGAAAGCTACTCCACATAAAACATTAAAACGTGATTAAATTTACCTTTCTCACCTTAGGATAGTTTTTACTTTTCACTATTATTCTTCTACCCAACCATTTAACCTCTGCAACGTTTCAATGTAATATGATTTTCCTTTGAATAACAAAAATGTATGTGGTATGTCAGTCATAATGAATAATGTTGACATGGACGTAGTGTCAACATTAGCCATTTCGACCAGCATCATTTAGACACTGATGAAATGTTGACATGTCAGAATGTTGACATATCTTCCCTCCTGGCCCACACAGGGGTGACTTGGCAGCTGTAGTGGCATCTTCTGGATGCTGATGGCCATGTGACTGTGACTTTCACGTGAGTCATCTGATGGAGCAGCGATTGGGTGAGTATACCGAGGAGTCCCCAGTAGCATAATTTAAACATACATTTTGCTCTCCCCTGCCCAATAAACCTCTAGTGTGCTGTAGCAGAGAAATTATATATACGATGTCAGCCGCCTGCCCCCCGTACCCGCGTCATCAGGGAATTACCATGGGAAAGCCCATTAAATGCTGGGTGTTCCCATAGGCAAATTCCCCGGCCTGCAAATTTGCTTAAGTAGGGGCCCCAATGCATTGCTTTGCCTAGGGCCCGGCCCACAATGCCGTTAACAGCATTGTGACAGTCCTGAGCCCCAGTATACCTACCCTATCCATAATCCCTTACTTTCCCTCTAGTGTCTAACCACCAGCCAATCCAACCCTCCCTTTTGCCTATCCCCAATACTCTTTGAACTTTAATCTGGAATCTTTCTGACAAAGTCAACATTTCACATGTCAGCATTTTGATATTGCTGACATTTCACATGATGACATTATAGGAACGTCAATATGTTGCCTTCAACATTTTAACAATGCCAATATCATAACAAATATCAATGTTCATGACGACCTAATCACTACATCCTCCAAAAATGGACCCCAAAGACCATATTTACAGTTTTTTAAATGATCACACTAAGTAAATAATGATTAAGTTATAAAATATGTACAAACAATTAGGACCCAAGTGAGCAGAGTGTAACCGAAGTAGTGACACTTATCACAAATCCAGGCATGATAACAAAGATTAGGCAGAAATGTCCTGGCACACACAGCAATACACAATGTCTACTGGCCACAGTGCACTTCATGTCAATCTAAGCTGGAAGGAATCTAACTATAAATATGACATGATCAGTCTGTACCGAAACTTAAGAATTCATTATGTCAAGTGCTATTGAGCAATTAGCCATGAATGATTGATCAGGAAAATGCTTCCTCCATGAATCAACAGCTACTACTTGTCTTTGTAATAATGTGAGCAAGTATAATATACTGTAATCTGGAAATGAACTTTACATAATTACATAAAGGGCAGGTGACAACTTGTCCCTACTAGCAATGTTTTCTGAAGTCATCCTTCAATGTGGCTATATTAATCAACTATATCCAAAGTCTGTTCAGATATCCTAGTAAACACTGCAACTTCTTAGATAGTACGGTCTGTGGCAGAATACAGTGACTGCAGTGGGGATGTCATCCCAATGCAGGGATCTCGTCAGGGCTCCATTAAGTATACTCACTTCCCCCTGTCCTCCCCTAGCCATCCTTTACTGCAGCCTAACCTCCACCTGACAGCCTACACCTAACCCTCCCTGTTAGTGCCTAACACTACCCTTCCTACCCCACAGCATAAACCTAACCTTCCCACCCCACAGCCTAACCCTAACCCCCCTTTTAAGTACCTAGCAATAATCCTCCCTCAAAACAGCTTAACCCTAACCACCCCACTGTAGCAGTGTATATTTGGTTTCATCAATAAACATTCACTTGTACCGTGTCATTATATTAAAATACTAGCTAAACCCGCTCAAAGCAAAAGCTTAGAAAGCTAGTCTGCTACCTTGTGAATGCCTCTGTGTTTCTGTATGTGTGATTGCCTCTGTGCTTCTGTATGTGTGAAAGAGAAAGAGATGTAGTTTCACTCACTGCCAGCAGATGACAGTGTTTCGGTTACACACGAAAAACTAGACATATAGAAATATATGGGTAGAGGGGGGTTTGTCAGGAGTGCGATCTATTAGAACCACCTAGCCCGTATAAACAATCAACATGATATTACAATCATTGAATGTGTGAAGTAGAGTTCCGATGTTTCAACAATATCACGTAGACTTTGTTCAAAGAATAATCTTTTATTGTAAAAGGGCCCAGCGCGTTTTCGTCAACACGACTTTATCAGTCAGCTGTGGTGAGTACTTCCTGTCTCCATTGTGGGTTATTTTCCCTTGGCTGGGAACTAC
This sequence comes from Crinia signifera, assembly GCF_055691185.1. Taxonomy (NCBI): domain Eukaryota; kingdom Metazoa; phylum Chordata; class Amphibia; order Anura; family Myobatrachidae; genus Crinia; species Crinia signifera. Next base: position 129,087,419 of record NC_139218.1, read on the forward strand.
AAACTTCTGAGTGATTAGCAACCTGCATGGTTCATCCTATTTCCTAACCGGTGATATCAGTCATCCTATTAAAGGGATATTGATCCACTTCAGGGATTTTATTTTTACTACGTTTTATTGGTTATCCCTCTCTAGCTGGGAGTTTCAAACTCCAAGTGATCACCCACTTGAGTGATTCGTCCTATTTTCCTTACCTGAATTTTCCCCTGATGAAGTCGTGTTGACGAAACGCGTTGGGCTCTTTTACAATAAAAGATTATTCTTTGAACGAAGTCTACATGATATTGTTGAAACATCGGAACTCTACTTCACACATTCAATGGGGCAGATGTATTAACCAGCGTTAAGTGCAAAAATGCACTTAACGCTGGTTAACTGGGGGGATTACGTCTGTCCCTAATGTATTACTAGCGCACCTAACGTGCGCTAGTGACAGCCCGCCGAGTTACGCTCGGCGGGGCTGTCCCTGCAATCCCCCCCAGGGATTAACGACCGGGGCGATATATTAACAGCCTTCAAGGCGTTAATTCGCCCCGGCCACTTCGCTAGCTCAGGGCTAGCGTTGTCCTATCCCCCACTATGGGGACAACGCTAGCCCTGCGTCTGGCTTGGGCTGCGCTGGAGATCTCGCGGTTTTTGCGAGATCTCGCGCATGCCCAGTAAGCCGGGCAGGGGGGGCGACGGGGAGTGCGCATGTGCGGGGCGGCGAGGGAGCCGATAAGGAGAGCCGTTAACGCTGGGCATAACGGCTCTCCTTATCGGCTTGGGGGATGTTAATACATCTCCCCATAACGAGTGCCCGCTTCTCCTCGTTATGCAGGAGAAGCGGGACTCGTTATTTCACAAACGTAACAAGCTTAATGATACATCTGCCCCACTGATTGTAATATCATGTTGATTGTTTATACGGGCTAGGTGGTACGAATAGAGCGCACTCCTGACAACCCCCCCTCTACCCATATCTATTCTTGTCTCTTACTAACAGGAGAGACGTCTTGGAGTTGAGGCTCAATATTCCTATTAATTATCGCAAGACCCAGACCATACCCCCTGCTTTATATAGAAATATATATATATAAAAGATGCATGTTTGAAGGAGTAGAGTAACTTAGTATGTTCATTAAATCTAAATTACCTCACACTCAATGCAAATGCAAGCTCCTCTTGCATTTGCATTGAGTGTGAGGTAATACCACCTCCTGTCTGCATCTGCAATCCTATTAATCCTTGATGTGATTGCACATTTAGAGAAACATTATGACCATCGGCTATAGAGTCTCGCAGGCTCCACTCACATGGCGGCTTGCAAGTCCAAGGAAACTCACAACGCAGTCCTTGTCCTGGCCACTCCTGGGAAATTGGGGTGTGTCACCAGCCTCCCTGCCCAAGTCCCTCCTCACAAACTCCTCTTTCTGTCAATCAGACAGAGGCCATTGCATTTTTTTATTAAATGTTTTAGTATGCCACTCCAAAGCAGTGTAGAAACACCAACCCACATGGCGCAGCTCCCCAAATTCATCCCTAAAACTTTTGTCTGAAAAAAATTGTAAAGTACCATATAAGCCAGAAATACCAGTACCAACTAATAAGATGGCTATGGTTGCTAAGAGCAGTCATCAACTTTCAAAGTAATGGCAGCATGCATTCTTTAATAGGTGAGGTATCTTTTACATGTTTTTTTTTTTCATGTAAAAAAAAACATATTCTTCTAATTGAATAGTCTGACTGCATCTAAGAAAATATCTATTATTGAATTCCCGTAATAGTGTTCCTTTCTTTTTTGAGACATGCATAGAGGCTTGAATTTCGTTTTCTCATTGATGGAGATTTTGGGGAACAGTCTTTCCCTGTAAAAGGAAACTGCTTTGGACCCCCCATGCAATGAGTCTGATTGAGTGATTTGTAGTTTAGCCAGGATTGCATTAACTACAACTCCCAGCGATAGCATGCACAAGGCAAGGCCATCCTGCATGATGGGTCCTGGCTCTCCGCAAGAAGACCACAAAATTTTGCGGGCACATCGCTAAAGTGCGAGCACTTCACACAGTACTGGCTGCACATGGCTGTGCTTTCTAGCTGCAAAGCCAGGCGCAGGCCAGCCATGTTTTGGGTCATAGACAGGGGCGAATTTAGGGGTCAGGCCGCCCCTAGGCACAACATTTTTGTGCCCTCCCCCCTATTTTAATGTAATCATATATGTATATACATTGTTATTTATATATTTCATAAAAATTTAACTGTAGCCCACCTTATTATTTTTTTAAGCACTCTGGACTGCTCACTGTACGGAGGACTCGAAGGGAGGGAGGCACTTATTAGTACAGTGATTAGCACAGTGTCTCCGTCAGTCTCTCTCCGGCTCACACACTGTGACTGACAGCTCAGCTGCTGGATACACAGCAGCCAATAGACTGTGTGTGTGTAGAGTAGCCAATGGGTGTGAGCCGGCAGCAATGTGCCTGAGCCAATTCCGGACGCGCAGGGGGACCGTTGGACCCAGCAACTAAGCGGTGATGTAATGTGCATGGCAGAGTGGGTGGGCAGTGGCGGGTGACGAGCGGCGCTGCCGCCGACATATGATAATTCATGTCTGCGGCGGCGGCGCTCGTCACTCGCCGCTGCCCACCTGCTGTGCCATTTAACAGAATGTCAGCCTGCCTGCCGCCCTTAATTGGTGCCGCCCTGAGGCCGGTGCCTCACAGGCCTAGGCACAAATCCGGCCCTGGTCATAGAGGCTGAGTGTGATGTCACACAGCCACCACATCCCTCCCCCTGAGTGATCTGGACATGCCTGTGTTGTCTGGACTGCTCTCTGAAAACATACGTCACCGCCATGGCAATGGTTCGTCACCGTCCCTGATGCGCAGTCGCTTCCATTGCTATTTAAACTGCGGTCACAGTGATACCGCAGTTTAAGTGCGATTTTTGCAGATCAGCTATAGGGTCTGAATCAGGCACAATACCATTTATACCTATAAACTATAAGAGTTAGAATTCTTAATGTTTGCAGCTGTATTTGTGAATATTACAAATTGCTTATAGCTTCTTGTGTGGTAGAGTAAAGCCTAGTACACACAACACGACGGGTGTGGTGGCTGATATAGTTAACTCTATAAACAATACATGATTAGATTTCTGCGCTCCACTAAGATGCAGCAAGGTACCGGTAGTGTCACCTCTTACCATACATGAAAACAAAACAAACAACAAGAGGAATCCGAGCTTCTTATTGGGGTGTATATGGTGATATATTTGGAATGTTAATGTATCAGACAAATTCATTTTCTTTCTTCTGGTGTGGTAATCAATCGGCGACAATATACCTCAGAAACAAAAACAAAAAATATTATTCATGGTGCAGATTCGATACTTCAAAGATCAGTATTCTGGTAAAGCAATTGTTAGGCTCCTGTACCCTATGTGGGCCTCACTTAGGCCAGAGGAAACAGCATAAATCGGGGTACAAACGTGATTTTTCACTTTTTCTTCCACTATCCCTCAGAGATATAAACAAAGCAGAGGGAAAGCTCATAGCATAAAAGGTAACATTTATTAAATTAAAAATGTAAAAAACCAACCCAAAATAATATATGAAGCCCGGTACCGTATCTGGCCTTTTGACAAAAGGCTAGTTTTAAACATATGTGGGGTTAGATGTTAAAACTCAGGTCAACAGAGGGCCAGATGCAGTAAGCTTCAAAAGTGATATACAGTAAACAGCCAGCCAATCATCTCCTACCTGCCATGTCACAGACTGTGTTTGAAAAATGTCCCAAAGTCCAGTTCAGATAAAGGCTCCAGGTACCTCCAAACCACCTGGAGGCCGGATATGGAACCAGGCTTTATTATTTTGAGTTGTTTTTTTATATTTGTGATTGAATTAATGTTACCTTTTACACTACGAGCTTTCTTTATATCTCCGAGGGATATTGAAAGAAAAAGTGTAAAAATAACTCTTATTGTGTGACCCACGATCTATGCTGTTTCCTCTGGCCTAAGTGAGCCCCAGTACCAGAGCCTAACAATTTTTTTTTCCTTTTTGCCTTTGAGGTCATTTGTCGTCAGTTGATCACCACACCAGAAGAAAGAAAACGGTTTTGTCTGATACATTAACATTCCACATATATCACCGTGTACACCCCAATAAGAAGCGCGGGTTCCTCTTGTTGTTTGTGTCACAAATGTGCTTTGACTACCTGCCTATTCAGCTCGGGAATTGGCTAGACCTAACGCAGAGGTGCGGAGTCTAACCGTGCCGAGGGTTTTCTGCCAGTGACCCCTCCAATTGGGATTTGGGCTTCTGCGGCACTCGACACGTCGGTCGCGGTCCTCTGGTTAGGTTTCCCTTTATGAGCTGGAGGCCAGGAGTAGGTAATATGGAGAGGCGGTCGTCTAGCCAGGTCGGTATCTATGCGGTCAGTTAGGAGCCCAGGGGAGAGGCAAAGAAGGTCCAAAACAAGCCGGGTCATACACGGGAGACACTGTTTGCGGTACACTGGGATGAGACGGAGGGATAGTCGGGAGTAAGCTGAGGTCATACACGGAGAGGTCAACGGAGTAACAGGGGTTAAGCGAGAGGGTTGTCAGGAACTAGCCGGGTCAAAACAATAGCAAGTGTGATGAGATACAAGCACAGGAACGCTGGAGTAGGTGTGAGCCTATACTCTGGCAGAGTTCCCCTGCCAGGGACTTCCTTTTATCCCCTGCAGGCTGCTGCCTAGTTTCCTGCCTGTGCCTTTAATTTCTAGAACGTGCGGCGCGCGCGCCCCCTAGTGAGCGTGCGCCCGTGTACCCGGAAGCCGGACACACGCTGCCGGAGCTCCGACGGAGGGAGACCCCGACAGCCTGCTGACTCGCTGGCTACCGCCCGCGTCAAGCCGGCGATGCCCGGACTGAACCGCCCGCTGCCTGAACCGCTGCCGGACGTCCCAGCCTGCCGCCCGCCATGCCCAGCCTGACGCCCGCAGAACGCACGTTCCCGGACCCGGTAAGAGACTCCCACGGTCCGGGAGACTGTGACATTACCCCCCACCCTAGGGGTGGGCACCGAACACCCTATGAAAGGTTTCTTGGGATATTTCTGATGGAACTTGTGGAGTAACTGTGGGGCGTGAATTTCTGAAGCCTTAACCCAGCAACGCTCTTCAGGACCGAATCCTTTCCAGTCGATGAGGAATTGAACACGACCCCTGGAAACTCTTGAATCCAGAATCTGACTTATCTCATATTCCTCATGACCTCCTACCAGGAGGGGTGAATAAGGCCGTCTGAGGGAAGAGAACCTATTGAGAATAAGCGGTTTCAGAAGTGACACATGAAAGACGTTGGGAATCCTAAGGGATCTAGGAAGTTTGAGTCTTACTGCCACTGGATTAACTACTTGAAGAACATAAAAGGGACCGATGAACTTTTGAGCTAATTTCATAGACGGGACTTTGAGCCTTAAATGTCTCGTGGAGAGCCATACTCTATCTCCAGGTTTAAATTGAGGAGCTTCTTCCCTTTTATGATTGGCAAAGCGTCTGTAGCGATCAGAGGATTTAGTAAGGTTTCTTCTCACCTCAGACCAGAGGCTCAGAAACTTCTTGACCGTATGTTGAATGGCTGGCAGAGTACTAGAAGACTTAGAAAAATTTCAGGAAGATTAGGATGAAATCCATTTGGAATGAAGAATGGAGAATGCCCGGTGGACTCATGGTACAGATTGTTGTGGGCAAACTCTGCCCAGGGGAGCAGAGATGGCCAATCATCCTGATTGGCTGACACGTAAATCCTTAAGAACTTCTTGAGGTCTTGGTTAACCCTTTCGGTCTGCCCATTGCTCTGGGGGTGGTAAGCCGAAGAGAAGTTGAGTTTGATATTAAATGAAGAGCATAAAGCTCGCCAAAACTTGGAAGTGAATTGGACTCCTCTATCTGACACAATGCTTTGAGGAAATCCGTGCAACTTAAAGATATTTTTAATAAAACTCTCGGCCAGCTGAGAAGCAGATGGAAGGCCCTTGAGGGGAATGAAATGGGCCGCCTTGGAAAAACGATCCACCACCACCCAGATGGTATTAAAACCCTGGCTAACAGGAAGCTCGGTGATGAAATCCATCGAAATGTCAACCCAGGGGTGACTTGGGACTGGAAGGGGCTGAAGCAACCCAACTGGAGCTTGTGGTATAGACTTGTGTTGAGCACAAGTATCGCAAGCAGCTACAAAGTTCTTAACGTCTGTTTTGACTGATGGCCACCAGTAGCTACGACCAATGATCTCTGTAGTCTTCTTGGTTCCAGCGTGTCCGGTGAAGTGAGAGGAGTGGAACCAACGTAGAAGTTTAGTTCGAGACTTTAATGGCACAAACGTCTTCCCTACAGGTAAGAAATAAAGAATAGTGCCTGCGCTGGCTGTACCAAATAATTGTATCAGACGTTTCTCAAAAATTAAACAACATTTATTAAAAACACTCAAATAAGAATAAAAATAAAATCACACTAGGCATGCAACTGACTTATAGTCCATATTATGGGATACGTTTGATCACTGGGATAGTGAATGTGCTTAGAATTGCTGAGAATATTAAGGTGCTATGAGGTTATATTACCATCCTGGTCAGTCTGGAAGGATGTTCGATTAACCAGATACGGGATCACAGTCCTGAGTAGTGTCCTGTTATGGGCAGGGGCTTGAACGCTCCTCTCAGATGTTAATGTCCTTTGGAGACTGGGATTTAGGGATCATGCAGATATCCCAATAGCTGGAACTCCAGTTTTTTCCAATTAGGACGTCGATGGATTGTTGATGGCTGTGTCCCTTATTTTAGCAGCAAAGTTCAAATGACCAGATTGTGGATGGGTCCCATTCAGGGGGATGTAGGTCTCAGGCACCGGGTCTCAGCAGCACAATGGGGTTTGTTTGGAAAAGGCTCAACGCGTTTCCCCGGATCTAACCTCCGGCTTCTTCAGGAGCAAGTGTTTCCCCGGATCTAACCTCCGGCTTCTTCACTTGCTCCTGAAGAAGCCGGAGGTTAGATCCGGGGAAACGCGTTGAGCCTTTTCCAAACAAACCCCATTGTGCTGCTAAGACCCGGTGCCTGAGACCTACATCCCCCTGAATGGAACCCATCCACAATCTGGTCATTTGAACTTTGCTGCTAAAATAAGGGACACAGCCATCAACAATCCATCGACGTCCTAATTGGAAAAAACTGGAGTTCCAGCTATTGGGATATCTGCATGATCCCTAAATCCCAGTCTCCAAAGGACATTAACATCTGAGAGGAGCGTTCAAGCCCCTGCCCATAACAGGGCACTACTCAGGACTGTGATCCCGTATCTGGTTAATCGAACATCCTTCCAGACCGACCAGGATGGTAATATAACCTCATAGCACCTTAATATTCTCAGCAATTCTAAGCACATTCACTATCCCAGTGATCAAACGTATCCCATAATATGGACTATAAGTCAGTTGCATGCCTAGTGTGATTTTATTTTTATTCTTATTTGAGTGTTTTTAATAAATGTTGTTTAATTTTTGAGAAACGTCTGATACAATTATTTGGTACAGCCAGCGAAGGCACTATTCTTTATTTCTTACATTGTATTTTTTAGGGCCTGACCGCCCTGTGCCAGCCGCTGTTGATTTGCACACCACACACTCTTTTCCAGTCTTCCCTACAGGGACTTTAATCCTCTTGGAGGATGCAATAAAACAAGATGACTTTAAGATGGGCTTCTGGTCATTTAACTCCTCTGAAGCAGCTGGCCCAAAGACTCACGAAAGTGCATCTGCTTTAATGTTTTTGTCTCCTGGACGATAAGTTAACACTAGATTGAATCGGTCAAAAAATAAGGACCATCTAGCCTGTCTATAATTTAGGCAATGAGCCGTCTTAAAGTACATCAGGTTTCTGTGGTCCGTATAGACTGTTACTGGGAATCTTGCGCCCTCTAATATATGACGCCATTCTTGTAAAGCAAATTTAATGGCTAACAGCTCTTTATCTCCTACTGCGTAATTTCTTTCTGCAGGTTGAAATTTCTTGGAGAAGAAACCACAGGCGTACCATTTGTTAGCTTCATCTTTTTGGAAAAGAACTGCCCCCACCCCTACTGAAGATGCATCCACTTCCACAAAGAAGGGTTTGTCAGGGTCAGGCCGCCTTAAGATGGGTGCGGAAACAAAGAGTTGCTTGAGTAATGAAAAGGCTTGCTTAGCCTCCGAAGACCACTCCTTGGTATTCTCTCCTTTGCGAGTAAGCTTGGTTATTGGAGCTACCACAGAAGAGTAATCTTTTATAAACTGCCTGTAGAAGTTGCAAAAACCCAAAAAGCGTTGAATGGACTTCAACCCTACCGGTTGTGGCCAGTCAGAGATTGCAGACAATTTTTTTGGGTCCATCCGTAACTCTGAACCAGTGACAATGAACCCCAAGAAAGGCATCTCTTGTTGTTCGAATGAGCATTTCTCTAGTTTGCAGTACAACCGGTGCTTACGAAGGCGAACTAGAACTTCTTGAACATGCTGCTGATGTGCATGAAGGTTCCCTGAAAAAATTAAGATGTCATCCAGGTAGACAATTACAAATTTGTTCAACAAATCTTGGAAGATATGGTTCATGTATCTCTAAAAAACTGCCGGGGCGTTGCTCAAGCCGAACGGCATTTTACCAAGTACTCAAAGTGTCCATCTCGCGTGTTGAAAGCCGTCTTCCACTCATCTCCTGACCTAATTCGGATCAAATTATATGCCCCGCGGAGATCCAGTTTTGTGAAAATACGTCCCCCTTTGATTTTGTCAAAGAGTTCAGAGATGAGAGGAAGAGGAAAACGATTCTTCACGGTAATGGCATTGAGACCCCTATAATCAATACAAGGCCTGAGACCCCCGTCTTTTTTTTTTTTGACAAAAAACAGACCCGCTCCCGCTGGTGACTTGGTTTCCCTGATAAAACCTCGCTCCAAATTATCCTTGATATAATCTGAGACTGCCTGAGACTCCGCCATGGACAACGGAAACACTCGGCCACGAGGAGGACATTTCCCAGGAACTAAATCAATGGCACAGTCCCAAATCCTATGGGCTGGTAGCTTCTCAGCTTCTTTCTTGCTGAACACATCCGCAAAGGCTTGATAAGCGATTGGAAGCCTGGGCCCGGTCCCCAGCTTGGAGGAAGATAAAGTACAGGAATGTCGTTTGGTCTGTTCAAGGCATCGCCCCTGACACTCCTGCCCCCATGCCAATACTTGAGGACGCTTCCAGTCCAGTACAGGTGAATGTAATTGCAGCCATGGCAATCCCAAAATGACGGGATTCTCTGCTGAAGGGAGCACGAAGAAGGAGATGGACTCTTGATGAAGAATCCCCACTTTCATCTGTACTACTGAAGTATTGGAACGGATGCTTGAAAAGGGCAACCTATTGCCATCTACCCCTATAATGTGTAGGGGATTCGTCAGTCCGTGACACGGAACTCCCAAGCGTTTAGCTATGTCTGCGGTGATAAAGTTACCATCCGCGCCGGAGTCTAGGAAAGCTTCGAAGACCAAGGAAGAGTTCCCATAAGTTAGGGTTACATCGATGATGAACCCAATTGTGGACACTCGAGAAGAGGTATATGATAGTGTGCCTAGCCTGACCCCCTTACAATCAGTTAGGCCTTGTCGTTTCCCGGACACTTGGGACAAGCAGAAAGGAGATGACCTGACTCCCCGCAATACAGACACAATCGATTCTTAAATCTTCGCTCTCTTTCTGCGAAGGGAAGGCGAGCTTTCCCAATCTGCATGGGTTCCTCCAATTGCTGACTTCCCTCTCTTGATAACGGAGGTCCACCCGTGTACATAAGGAAATGAGGTCGTCCAAAGAAGTCGACGGCTCCCGACCTGCCAACTCATCTTTAATCTTCTCAGATAGCCCCTGTGTGAAGGTGGCCATCAGAGCCTCCTCGTTCCACCCTAACTCGGATGCGAGGGTCCTGAACTGAACCGTGTATTGTCCCACAGTCTGGGTTCCTTGTCTTAGCCGGAGAATGGCTGAAGCGGCGGACGTCACCCCACCCGGTTCATCAAACACCTTACGGAACTCGGTGATGAATTCAGTGATGCTATTAATCACCGCGTGATCCTTCTCCCAGAGTGGAGAGGCCCAGGACAGAGCTTGACCCGTGAGTAGCGAAATCATGTAGGCTACCTTCGCCCTATCTGACGGGAAGGATGCCGCCTGTATTTCAAATTGGATGAGGCACTGATTTAGGAATCCCCGACACTCCTTAGGGTTCCCATCGAATTTAGCGGGGTTCGGAATGTGAAGCGGAGCAGCACTTGCTGCGGCCACCGGAGGAAGTGGAGCCGGAGGCGGTGGAGCTTCAATACGTTGCATTAAGGTCTGCAGGCATTGCATGATCTGAGCCTGATCCTGTTCCTGCTTGTTCACCCTGGTTAGCAAATGCTCCAGAAGCTCCTTTGGAGATGGACCGTGTCACACGTAGCCGCGACGGAGCGCGGCGGGTACAGTACTCACCCGTCCGCCGGCTAGCGTGTGCAGGTCTCGGTCTGCGGTGTGCGGGTAGCAGCAGCTCCAGGTGGGGATGGCAGCAGGGGAGCGTCGGGTAGCGGCGTCCTTGCAGATAGCGGCGCCGGGAGGCCGACGTCGCCATCTTGGTTAAGGGCAGGAGACAGATTGGCCCAGAGTGGAGGTTCCCTCCTCATCCTGCGCTGACAGCCAATGGCAGCCGCCCCCTGGGGATATAGGGGATCTGCCTAGGCTGATCAGTGTCAGTGCAATGAGTCTTTGGAGTCATTCACAACTCCTAGCTGATTCCCGGATCCTGGCTCTTTCCCTCCTGACTCTGGTGCCTTGCTCCCTGCATCTTTCTACAAGGAAGTTTTCTCCTGACACCAATGCTGCAAGTCCTACCTAGTGCTTGTTCCTGCTTGTGTCCCAGAATTACCCTGCTCAGCTTTCCGCTGTCCGCCTTCATTCAACTCATTCATTCCATCATCTTTCAGTCATCCGGATCCATTTCTTCTATCATCAAATCAACCTCTTTCCGGATCTTCCTCTATGTACTCTGGCTCATCAAGTATACGTTTCCATATTTACCTGCCCGTTATTAGTATTGTGCTGGACTCTATTTAAGTTATCCTACTGTCACTTAAAGAAGTATTTGAGTGAAGTTTATCATTTATGAAATCCGTTATTAAACCGGCACGTTTCATTCCTACTCCTCCTGGTCCGTCTCCAGTTCCTGTGCACCACACGACTCCATCCAGCCCTTTTGCCGTGACAGACCGGCCGCTGGATCCATATTTATGGGCCAGAGTATTCTGTCACAAATGTACTTTGACTACCTGCCTATTCAGCTCAGGAATTGGCTAGACCTAACGCAGAGGTGCGGAGTCTAACCGTGCCGAGGGTTTTCTGCCAGTGACCCCTCCAATTGGGATTTGGGCTTCTGCGGCACTCGACACGTCGGTCGCGGTCCTCTGGTTAGGTTTCCCTTTATGAGCTGGAGGCCGGGAGTAGGTAATATGGAGAGGCGGTCGTCTAGCCGGGTCGGTATCTATGCGGTCAGTTAGGAGCCCAGGGGAGAGGCAAAGAAGGTCCAAAACAAGCCGGGTCATACATGGGAGACACTGTTTGCGGTACACTGGGATGAGACGGAGGGATAGTCGGGAGTAAGCTGAGGTCATACACGGAGAGGTCAACGGAGTAACAGGGGTTAAGCGAGAGGGTTGTCAGGAACTAGCCGGGTCAAAACAATAGCAAGTGTGATGAGATACAAGCACAGGAACGCTGGAGTAGGTGTGAGCCTATACTCTGGCAGAGTTCCCCTGCCAGAGACTTCCTTTTATCCCCTGCAGGCTGCTGCCTAGTTTCCTGCCTGTGCCTTTAATTTCTAGAACGTGCGGTGCGCGCGCCCCTAGTGAGCGCGCGCCCGTGTACCCGGAAGCCGGACACACGCTGCCGGAGCTCCGACGGAGGGAGACCCCGACAGCCTGCTGACTCGCCGGCTACCGCCCGCGTCAAGCCGGCGATGCCCGGACTGAACCGCCCGCTGCCTGAACCGCTGCCGGACGTCCAAGCCTGCCGCCCGCCATGCCCAGCCTGCCGCCCGCAGAACGCACGTCCCCGGACCCGGTAAGAGACTCCCGCGGTCCGGGAGACTGTGACAGTTTGTAGTTAACCGTATTGACCGACATTGTCCGTACACACTGAATGAAATCGTCCGTCAATATTGTTCAGTGTCGTCACTGGGGCCCTATAAACATGCAGATCGCTTGGCTATTTTGCCAAATTGACCTGCGTGTTTGGAAGACAGCAATCATCATTAATGACATGCATAAGCGTGCATTATTAATTATATTGAGTATACACACTAGACTGTATTGTGAACAATAGTGTGTATGGGGCTTTAGAGGTTATTTAAAGAGACTGGTGAGGTTTATAAGTGGGTTTGTGACTGTCTTTGTCTTTGTTTAACCCTTGGACTCAGTGAATGTATGCGGACATACAGGTCCCAGCACACATGCTGTGCTCATAAAAATCATCCAGCCTTGTTTGCTATTTCTGTTAAATAGTAGGTTCCTGCTTTTAAGGATGTGTATTATTACAGGTTGCCAGTATCATTAGGTTCTCAACTGATGCTTATTTGTACAACATAGAAAGCTATATTAAGCAAGTAGGAGGATCTGTAGTTTTAGAATTGCAGTCAGTTATTATTATTATTATTATTATATTTTTATTTATAAGGCACCACAAGTGGTAAGCAGCGCCGTACATATAGAACACATTATAAGAGTACAGGGTACACAGAACCAGACATAACAGTGACAGAAAGTGAATGAGAATATATGCAGGTATAGATTGTAGGTGAGTAATGCTGCTTTCAGACCACATAACTGGCTTTGACCCTGTATTTGAAAACGTTTCCAAAAACGGGTCTGCCAGGTAAAACCCCTTTCACAACGCATCTCTTAAACGGTACATTACCGTTTAAATGCAGTTTTTTTTACATAATCTGGCAGACCCGTTTTTTGGAAACTTTTCAAATACAGGTTCAAAGCCAGTGCAGTTAGGCAGCACCCCCGTACCTGGACAGCCAGCCTGTAATCCAGTAATGTGTCTATGCCTCGCTGTAGACAGGGGAGCCGGGATCAGATGCTGCAGCAGGGGAGATGAGACCCCGGTCCGGGGGTGATGATAAGGGCAGTCTCCCCAGTGCCACACAGCGCAGAGTCCCTTTGGGGAATGTGAAATGAGCGGCGGTGTCCCTGCGACGCTAGTTCTCATCCGCCTTGGACCGAGCTGCCCAGGAACCAGGGAAGGGGGGGGGGGGGGACCAGTGTGGGGTCCTAAATACTGTTTCAGACCCATTCAGACTGCAAAAAATGGGTCTGAAACGGGTAGGACCCTGCTTTTTTACCGTTTCCAAAAACCGTTTTTTTGTTTTTTTAAACGGTAAAATCACAATCTAGAGGCAGGGGGAGACAGACAGGTGACATGAGGTGCAGGTAAGGAGACCTGAGGCAAGAATTGAGCATGGCAGGGGGATGGGCAGGACATGAGGCAGCAGGTAAAGAGAATGGACAAAGTAGTCCTCCTCCTATACTCCTCTCCCCCCAACAACTGCACCCTTGACCCCTAACAGCTTTGCACAGTGGCCCATGCCACAACACACCCTGCTAGGGGGCAGAAAGCATGCAGAGTGAATAGGGAATGCGCAGAACAACTATGTACAGAACAACAGCCAAGGGGTGTGGTATAATAGATCTACAGATAATTAGGGTGTCCCAAAACAGGCCTGATGCATATTTACCCAGGTAGAAAGACCCTGAGCCAATCCCTGACTCAGTTTTTTTCTGCCTTTTACAAGTGCAGACACTAATTAGCCTGGGTACTTGTTTCCTAGCACGGCCACAACGATCTTGATCTGGGGCATCGCAGGTAAAAAAAATCGCGTCGGTCGCATCGCATGCGGGATAAAAAATCGCATGCGATGCGACCGACGCGATGCCCGCGATTTCCCATAGGGAACAATGTAAAATGCCTCAATTTAACCAATTCAACATAGGGAACAATGTTAAATGGGCCAGAGACCCCCCAAAAAAACCCTGACCAGTGAAATGGCCCCCCAAAAATAGTTAACGCCACCCCACGATCAACGTGAACCCAAAGCGTGGCGAGCGGCGGCGGTACGTGTCCTCCGACCTTTTCATACCCCCACTATCCACGTCGGCGTGGAGTTGAGAATAGATTAGTGTGGCGAGCGTAGCGAGCCACCGAGCCCGAAGCGTGGCGAGCGCAGCGCGCCCCGCGAGGGGACGCGGATACCTTCACAGGTAAACGCGTCCCTTCGCGGGCTTTACAGGTATCCGCGTCCCCTCGCGGGACTGGGAATAAATCTGAATGTTGCGGCATTAATAGGGATAGAGTCTCAGGTATGCTGGACCGAGGACTAGGCAAAAGGTAGAAGACTTTGGCTGGGCTATCGATATGGATAACAAAGTAACCAGAAACGGTATTCACAGGTTAGGAGAACCATCAGGTAAGCTATAACTGGCAAGGTATGCTGGGGCTGAGAGAGCAATAAAGGCTAATGGATCCAATCAGAAAGAAGAGAGCCATCTAGGCACCCCAGGAAGTCAACTGCTTCAGTGCATGTTCCTGAAAAGGTGGCACTCACTAAATAATTGTAATGAAACTATGGCCGGCTGGTGTCCTGTTGCCCAAAAACTGGTCAGGCACACTGGGCGGAAGCATCTTTATTCTGGAGAAAGCATTGTGTCATGGCATCTAAGATTCTTTGATTCAAGCCTGCAAATTAGGATGACCAGTGTGAAGGATCAGCTCTCTTTTTGGATAAGGCAACAATAAGCGGAACTATAGTTGAGAAGGAACAAATGGATATCCTATAGTAGTGGGCAAAGCAGAGAAAATGTTGAATGGCTTTCAAATTGGTTGTGCCCAATCTTGGATTGCCTGAAGTTTGTTGGGATCCAAGGATTTACCCCAGGAAGGCTATTTGTTGTATTTCAAACTCACATTTTTCCAGCTTGGCCTGGATCTGAGAGACCAGGGCAAGACAAGCCCCCCAGGAATAATTATTGAAGACAGCTGCTTCAGTGCATTTCCTGAGTGGGTAGCACTCATTAAATAATTGTATTAAAACGATGGCAGCCTGGTATCCTCCTGCCCGGTAACCGGCCAGTCACGTCAGGCAGAAGCATTCCCTGATCATCAGGGAGTTTTGCCTCAGGTGCTGAGAAGCTTGCACTGGACCTGCCCAATGTTATGGAGCTGCTAGACCGGTATGCGGTCATTAGGTTGACACACCTAATGTTAACATGTATTGGGTCGAGCAGTGAAGGTCGACATGGCTTAGGTCGACACCTGACATATGTCAACATGCCTAAAGTCGACATGGATGGAAGGTCGGCATAAGTATTAGGTCGACAATGGCTAGGTCTACAGTCAACATGTTTTTTTTGAATGTCGACATTGAGTCGACCAACCCAAGGTCGACCCAATGCACGTCGACCTTGGGTTGGTTGACCCAATGACCCATACCCGCTAGAACTGGCAAACTCCCGGGTAACATGTATAAAAGTGTCATTACAAAGTATCCTCATGTTTAAGCTGAGCATTGTTGCTATAGTTACGCATCTAACAGAGTGCCATTATATACCTATCACAGTTATTTCAGTGGCAATGTGACACATTTTTTTTTATAAAAGCAACGCTCAGTTTAAGAACTTAGTTTTTTTTTTTATTAAGATGGGAGTTCTATTGAAAATAGGGTGCTGCTATGGGCAACCAATCAGATTATATCTATTATCTTCTAGACGGTGCTAAAAAAATAAGAAGTAGATTCTGATTGGTTGCTATGGGCCACATCCCATCTTCAATTGCATGCCCGTCTTAGTAAATAAATCCCTTAGGGAGGTTGTCTTTTTTTTTTTACACATTGATAAATACAATGTAAATGCTACATCATGCACGATAGAAGGCTAAGGCTGCTCCTCACCTCTATGGGGAGGACATGTTTTGAGCACCAGCGGCCACTAGACGGCGCCCAACAGAATAATTCATGTGCAAAGCACAGCCACCTGCGCTGACATTACTGTTATGTTGTTCTGTCATTGTGACACGTTGGTGACTAGTATTACATAAATGCACCACATAAACACATCCCATCCTTTATTGCATGGGTCCTCAAACTGCGGCCCTCCAGATGTTGTGAAACTACAAATCCCAGCATGCCTTGCCACAGTTTTAACACTTCCTTATAGGAAAAAATGTGGCAATGCATCTTGGAACATGTAGTTTCACAACATCTGGAGGGCCGCAGTTTGAGGACCCATGCTTTATTGGATGGAGTTGTGTATTATTTTTCAAAGATTGTTTTGTCAACTGTCAATAAGCCCTTTTATTATGCTGACTATAACTGTGAGCTTATATGTGGCCACTTTTCAATTGCCCCAGAGACCATTATGCACACCATGCATTGTTGTGTGTACTTATAACAAAGACATCCTTTTGTTGAGCACATATACAAGGGATGAACACATTTATAATAAGGTTATATAAAGACACACAGCTTCCATTCATCAAAGCATGTCACATATTATACATTGCAATGTGTTAGAGGATTGTGATTGCAGAGATTTGGTTACTATGCAGGTGACGGTCATTGGGAGACGACTGGTGACTCATAAGAGAGGAATGAGGGATTCTTGCTATGGAACAGACAGAGCAGGCACGTCAGGTTATGCAGATTGTGCTTTACATAAAGAGCTACGGTATATTAGCTAACTACACAGGTTTCACTGAACAGTTTGTATCATTCTTATTTATGCAATCCAAATATTATTTAACAGTAGTCAGAATACTGGACTATTTCTGGAACTAATAATTGCTGTTATTCCTCCATACTAAGCTGTTTATAGTATCAAGCTATTACTACAGGTCGAGTATCCCGTATCCGAGTATCCGTTATCCGAATTATTCCGAAATACGGACATTCCAGAAAGTGAAAAAAAATTTTTTTTTTGCTAAAAACTCACTGGGGACATTTGTAACAGCATCACTGGGGACATGATATGTAACTGGCACTATATATGTGCAAGACAATGATTGCTTGGCATTCAAATTCAGTGCTGAGATAGTACACACATTTTGTTTCACATTTTGAAACCTTGTTTTTTGAACAATTAAAATATATTTGTGTGTATTTTATGTGGTAATAAAATATATTTGTGTGTATATTATGTGTTTATACAGCATACATGCAAGATACTTCAAAATACATCATTGAAATATTAAAATATTCCGAAATACGGAATAATCCGTTATCCAAAATTCTCCTGGTCCCGAGCATTTTGGATACGGGATACTCAACCTGTATAAACAGCAGCAGTCTGCATTGATGTTAAGGGGGACTGCAAAAAAGCCAATCTCTAAAAAGCATTATTAGATAGGGCTAGCCACGCGTGTAGCATTTTCTCTGAGAGAGTATCTGTAGCAGCTGCCACAGGAAGATGCATATCATGATGACGGCGTATGCAGTCCTCTGTGTATTGTGCAATTGGTTGATATATATGGTTTTTTGCTCATCAATTAACATTTACTACAACAGCTATTTGTGGCAATAACAGACGAATAACCCTAGAAACATAACAAGTAACTCCTGTTGGGACAGTGCATCCAGGAGCGGAACTACAATGGAATTAACAATGGAGTCAGTTACTGCTGGGCTCCAGGCCTGAAGTGGGCACCTCTTCCATTGTCTCTCATTGCCTGTCCTTCCAGACCATACATTAAGAAGTAAAAAGGTCACACTGATCCTGTGAACCCCTCTGCTGGTCCTGCCATTCAGCACTGCTGGCCCGTGGCAGAAGAGTCAGTCATGCCGGTGACATGGCTTGCAGGACTACCTCCACTCCAGATTGAGGAGGAAATTGATGAGGAGGGAGTTGCTGGTGTGGGTTTCAGGAGCTTGGATACAACAGGACTAAGGGATTTAGGTCATATCCACAGTTCCTGAACTAAACAGTGACTTATGAATGAGCTACAGGTGATGCATGAGGGAGGATGTCCCTAGGTGGCCAATGTCCTTACCCCTGCTTTACATAAGCTACATATGGAAAAATGTGGTACCCCGCAGCGGGTCCCACTAAAAGGAGGCAGGGAGGATGAATCCTCTGGCAGAGGAGGGGTTAACTCCTCTCCAAGTGCCGATGCAGAGAAAAAAAGAGGCGGGACTCCCCGGGCCGATGAGCAGGGGAAGGAGCCCGGCCAGGATTGGAGGAGGCGGAGGCGCGAAGACGGGGGTGAGAGGTCACCAGGAGGGAGGAGAGAGAGAACCCCAGTGTGGAGACGAGAGCCCACGCGAGATCCGGCGGGGGACGAAAAAGGAGAGAGAGAGCCGCCGACTGCTGCACCGCACAGAGGGTGTCTAGTAACCCCGGCGGTGATTGGCAGGAGGGAGACCGAGACACCGGCAGCCAGCGAGAGGCTGAGGCTGGACGAAGGGGACTGGCCAGAGCAGCAGCGTGCGGCCAATGTACGGGTGCACCCGAGGACGGAGGTGCCTGGCTGCAAGGGATGTGAGCAGCGGAAGCCGGGGGTGACATCACCCCACATCAGCGGCATCTGGGAGACTGAGTGCGGCAACGCAACGTGCGCCCGCACTAGTGTGACTGGCAGGAGACGGATCGCGGCATCAGGAGGCCCCAGCACCAACCAGATAGAGCCTGGGGGAGCGTGCATCGGAAGACAACGGGCGGGAGCCTGCAACGGCCACAGGTACCATAAGTGTATTCGGTTGACCCACGCCAGCAGCTCCCTCACCAAAGAGGGTATTTGGCCCAGTCAGGCCACCTCATAAGTAAAGGGCCTTTAACTGCCCTGGATTGCCTGCGGAGCCCCTCTGGCCAACTGACACTGGGATCCCCCTTAGAGATTCCCCCCAAGGGTCACGGGGTGCTGAACTACCCTTGTACTCAGGAGTACCCCATAGGACCAGGGGGCGTACTTATTTCTTGATGCCACTGTCCTGTAATGTGTATTAGGGCTGTTAGTAGTTGCTGCCGTATCATGCAAGAGGGATTTCACCTTGCCCCAAGATACAGCAGCCTCACTCCCCTGCTTAAAGTACTTCCAGGCTATTGATCCGTAGGAAGGCCTGATTGCAGTAGACTCAGGCCATTGATCCGCAGGAAGGCCTGATTACAGCGAGACCCAGGTTATTGATCCGTAGGAAGGCCGGGGTTCTCCCTTAGAGACGCCTTCCCGGAGAGTGGTACATTTATCCCTGTGGACAGACCGAGTCCTAGGCTCGGACTCAGGACAGTAACCGGGTATTGATACCTCTAGCTACATGTTGGTAGACCCTACATATGTTGGTACCATTAGGATCAGTTATTGATTGCTAGAGATGTTAGTGATAAATGATGGTGTTAGTTCACAGTGTATTAATTGCTAAGAATTGTCAGATGCATGTCAATAGCATGTGTTATGTTCTGGTATTTGAACGATAGTTGCTATTCGAGTAATGTTTGATAATTAATTTAGTCCAGTGAGTGCCAGGAAAATTGTACCCCTAGCTTGTGATTGTGGTTGAAACCGTAGGCCTGAAGCCGTCATATTTCTTCTTATTAAACTACAAATAATAAAGCAGTTACTTTCAACCGCATCTGTCTCTTCAAAGTTATCTCCAACCTTTGTCTTCCCAATCCCCCGGAAGAAAGGAACCGTGCTCTTCACAAAGACATGTTGTTTAAATGTAGATAAAAATTCCAGACCAAATAGGTGGATTGTTTGGTCTTCTGCCCAGGCATGGCCTATGGCATCCTATGAACAACAACTGTCTCACTCTGTGCCTCATTTAGGCATACCATATCACCATCAGCAGCATCCTCTTTGTCAACTTCCTCCTCAGCGCCAGCTACATCAATATCCTCCTCCTGGTGTACAACATTGACACCTTCATTATCAAAATCTGGAACTGGACTGTGGGTGATCCTTCCAGCATATGCAGAGGGTGTACTGCAAATGGTGGAAGGAGCCACCTCTTCCCGTACAGTGATGGGAAGATCAGGCCAACAACCAACACCCTTAGACTCTCATTGGGGACAGTTTAACTCTCTTAAATTTTCTAGCGGGGTGAGGATGAGGCCTTAGATCATCGCGTGAAGCTGAACCAATAGTCATGACCATAGGCCAGGGCCTTAGCTGTTCCTTGCCACTTTGTGTCATAAATGGCATATTGGTAAGTATACGTTTCACCCCAAAAAATATTTCTTCAAGTTACTGAACTTTGCAATTTTGGCTTTTATATGCCTTCTACAAGGACATTGGGCATTGGCAGATGATGTTGCTGGCATTCATGTTCTATGTCATGACTAGTGGCAGTAGCTTCAGCACTAGGAGGAAGTGGTTCTTGTTCTTTCACTATTTTATCCTCAAAATTTTGGTTCTCCATTATCTTTCTAGAGCACAGGTTCTAAAACTCGGGTTCAGGACCCCACACAGTGCATGTTTTGCAGGTCTCCTCACAGAATCACAAGTGAAATAATTAGCTCCACCTGTGGATCTTCTAAAATGTGCCAGTCCGTAATGAGTGCATCCTGTGCACCTGCCGGGTGACCTGGAAAATGTGCACTGTGTGGGGTCCTGAGGATCGAGTTTGAGAACCCCTGTTCTAGAGTATCACTGTACTGGAATTATGCAGCAATATCACTGGACTGGTCTTATGTAGCAGTATCACTGTACTTTACCGGAAGAATTACTGGACTTATGCAGCAGTACCAATGGACTTTAACAGTGCCACTGGACAGGACTTTTGCAGCAGTATTACTGGACTGGACTTATGTAGCAGTATCGCTGGACTTTAACAGCAGAATTACTGGACTTATGCAGCAGTACTAATGGACTTTATCAGTGCCACTGGACTGGACTTTTGCAGCAATATCACTGGTCTGGACTATACACACAGTATCACTGGACTGGACTATAAACACAGTATCACTGGACTGGACTATACACACAGTATCAGTGGACTGGACTATACACACAGTATCACTGGACTGGACTATACAGCACTTTCACTGGACTGGACTATACAGCACTTTCACTGGACTGGACTATACAGCACTTTCACTGGACTGGACAAGGACAGCAGACAGCCCTATCACTGGACTGGACAAGGGGGCACTACTGGAGTCACTGGACAAGACATCACTATCAGTGGACTGGGTGGCAGGCAGCCAGGATGGAGTGAAGATGTCGTCTTGCCGTCCGCCCTTTTAAATGGTCTGAGAGACTATACCACTGCTCTGAGCCTTGGGGAAATCTGGTTTATCTCCTGCTAGATGATATATTAAATTATCTGCATGATAACTTTGCATATTGTCTAGAGTGTACAGATGTTAACGATGCGTTCTCCTATGGGTCATTTGTGATGTCATCTGTACATGCAGGATGCCAAAGGATATCACTAGCTGTCCCCGTCCCCCCCTTACCTCACCCGCCATTAATCATTGTGCCTGGCATGATTCCCAGCACTGGATAATGTGGCACTGGGTACACATAGTCTAAGATGTACCCAGTCTTCCTAGTCACCAAGAGGAGGTGGAGCATGGACAAAGCACCGGAGCATGAGCCTGTCTAGAAGACTTGTCCTAAGATGGCCATGCCCTCTTTAGCATGCAGTAACAATGACAGCATGTAAGGGGAGGCCCTATATTCATGATGAAGTGTTTCTGCTCCCATGGGCTTTGCCATGCCCATTAGTATCATGGGTCAAAAACCCTGAGTTGACTTTGCAGTCTTAAATAATTAGGCAACACTGTTGGTAATCATCGATATATCACAATTCTCTGTAGAGTTGCCAGTTTTCCTGCATTTTGCAGTGTTCCGTATAAATCTTGTGAATGTTAATCAGAGGTGTAACATGTCATTGCAACAGCAAAATTAGGACATGGAGGGATGGCGACAATACACCAGAAATTAAGCAATGATCCCCTGTTTGTGCTTCCAAATCCAGAACTGAATAAGGCCATGCTTCCAAAATGATGAATGGAAAAGTAATAAAGCATTGTCTTCCAAGTATAAGGTCTTGTACTATGGTAAAGCATGCAATCCGTAATTGTGACAAGTTCCTCTTTCATATGAGTGACGATATGTGAGTGGGTATTTTAGCTATAATTTTCCTTTAAATAACCCCATTGTGTATCAGGAGGCCATGTCACGGTGTCTCTTAGCAACACTACAAAGGCTGCACAGTGATAATGACTAGTTTTGCCGTTTCCAACTTGCCTTCATTGTAAGTCTCTCCTTCAATATCAATCATGAAAACAGCATTAGCAGGTAAGTCGCGTTCTAAGTGCTCGCTGAAACATTATTAATAATTATTCATTATACTTTTACTTGGATTAGTTTACAGAGGAAAACGCAAAACTTTCATTCTGGACCAGTAATTATTAGGATTATTTTGTATACAACTTTCTCTGTAAAGGTAATTATGAGACTGATACATAGCATGCACAGAGGAAATGTGTATATTCGCTGGTATGCAGAGCTTGCAGATCTTACGGTACATTGCCTCCTATCCATCTGCTTGGTTTGATTGCAATTGTTATCATCAGTGCGCACACACCTGGTCTATAACAATAGGGGTTCTTCTGGTTCCTTCCGTCCCCCGGGCGTTTGCAAGGGAGACCAATGTTTTGCGTCTGTGCATGCACAGGCACATTTCTGCACATGTCCAGATGCAGGGTGTAAGCAGGCAAGGTGAACTACATGTTCGACATTTCACTCGCACGTAGCAGTGTGTCCAGGGGGCGTGGGGTGGCGTCGGAGGGCACAGCCCATGGGAATGCCCTGCGTTTCATGTCAGCTGCCCATCTTCTTCCCGCACAGGGCGCTTGCAGATCAGAGACACTATCTAATGATTTCCGTCCATCGACTTATATCTCCCCCACAGACAAGGCTGCGAATGGATTATTATGCAAATTGTCCATTCACAGCAGTGCGGCGATTGCGGCGACCGAGGGGAGGGGGGTTTGTTCAGCCATGCAGGCGGTGTCTTGGGGACTCGCAAGACTGCGAATTTCACAGCCTTGTGAATCAATCATAATAAGGGCCAATGTCCTTCTTATAGATTTTAAGCTTGCAGCAGGGCCCTCCTACCTCCACATCTGTCTGTTTTTACCCAGTTTGCTCTATCACTGTCTACAATTGTAAAGCACAACAGAATCTGCTGCAATATATAAGAAACTGTCATAAATAAATACAGGTTGAGTATCCCTTATTCAAAATGCTGGTTAACATATTTTTATGTTTCAATGATGTATCTTAAAGCATCTTGTATTTATGATTTATAAACACATCAATCACATGAAATACACAGAAATATATTTTATTTGTGCATTAAACAAGGTTTCAAAACATGAAACAAAGTTGTGTAAAGTATCAGGCACTGAGGGCCTTATTCTGGTTGGTGCGGTCCGTTCCAAATTCTTTGGAACGGTGATTTGTAGCTACTTGCGCATGTGTAAGCAACGCAATGCGCATGTGCAATGCAGTGTCTTCGCACTCGTTCTCAGCAATATCGTCTACAAATGTGCACCGAACTCCCTCGGGAAATATGGGCATAATATGGGCGTCATGTGGGAGTACACAAGGACGCGGTTTCAAAGTGGGTAAACTGGGCGTAAATCTTGGCGTACACGTGGGAGTGCATGAACAGTGGTAGGCATGCATTCGGACCGGACACCCAGTGCAAGCGAACCAACACGGCAGGAATCTTCGGTGTTAATAAGCAAGTTTCAGTTCTCGGAAGGCAATGGTTCATGCGCCAGGCATTCGGATTGCCCAATTAGTACGGCCGCACCTTAAACACTCGCAGCTGACCACAATACAATCCAGTCCTCTAGTCATTAGTGATTAATTAAACTCTTTTCACAGGTTCAATTGGAAGCATTGTTGCCTAAATGGGCCAATACAAAATACTAGAATATATGCTGCAAACATACTGTGTTTTAAACTGTAGGTATTTGACATTTATTATGTGTAAATCACAATTTGCCCTTTTAGAATGATTGCATTTGCCTTGCAATTAAAAAATAGTATGCATACATAAAACACAGGTAAAGGGGCAACAATGAAGTTTTACAACTTAGCATGATGTAAGGGTTAATCTAAAGTGCTAGTAATGTGTTAAAGTGTCATTTAGGAAGTCATTGATTTAATGAAAAATAAATATATTTGTTATGAGGTACCCTAATTGGATAAATGTGTCATGCTGCTGAAGCATGACTTCCGAATAGATTACTGAGGTTTGCACACATACACCAACTCTGTGCGTACGGTCAGATTCCTGTCCGTTCGGACGCAGTAAGACCGTGCAGATTCTTTGAGTTCCCACCGCACACGCACGTTTGGATGCAGTCTGAAGACACTCCCTCTACTTAGAGAGTCCGTCCGAATGGATGCAGACGACCTGTGGGTGTGTGTTCTTAGAATGTCCACCGTGCATGGCATTTGGTCATTTCCGAAAGAACGCGCATCCCAAAGAACCAGCCAGAATAAGGCCCTGAATGTGAATGCAAAGCAATCATTGTCTTGCACATATTTAGTTCGAGTTACATATCATGTCCTCAGTAGTGCTGTTTTAAATGTCCCCAGTAAGTTTTTAGGAAGAAAACATTTTTTTTTCACTTTCTGGAATGTACGGTTTTCGGAATAATTTGGATAATGGATATTTGGATAAGAAATACTCAACCTGTATATGTGATTATGCATGACTAGCTTCCTGATGTTTTGCAGTTACTTATACCCAGGGCAGCCGAGAGAGGGGGGGAGCAGGTACAAATTACCCGGGCCCAGGCTTGCTGGGGGGGCCCCGCAGGGGCCCTGATCCGACCCCTCCCTTCCCCCTCCGTCCCTCCCGGGTAGCAACAGCAGCACACACTTCTACAGCATGTGCTGTGCATGTGTGCTGCTGCTGAGATTACAGTTTTTAGAGTTTTCTTTCACCCTCCTTAAAACACACACCTCCCACACTTAGGCCACGCCCCCAATTTTTTACCGGGGCCCGGAATTCCTCTCGGCTGCCCTGCTTATACCTAACAGAGATTCAAGAAAGCAAACAGACAATATATATATGTGGAAACGGGGCAGGATAATGTCACTTATGTAAGAAGCACATAAATAGAAAGTAGCTATTAGATGGTTTTATACTGATTTACAGGTGTATCCTCCTACACAAAGCTGTAATAGGACAAGTGGCACAAAACGACCAGCATGAGTGAGCCCTGCAGAGCACTACAGATGCAGCAAAACACCACGCAAACGTTAACACAGATGCTGACTTTAACCACACAGGAATTAGTTTCAAACAGGGACATGCAGTCAGGAGAGACAGGGGAGGCAGTGCTTTCCCTGTAAGTTTGTTTAAAATAATACAAAAAATACACCGATAAGCGTGCCTCCCACTAGCCCTGCCGGGGAGGGGGGGGGGGGGGGCTAAGCCGTAGGCTAAAAAAAGCCCATTTAAAAAATGGTAAAAACAGCACTTCTAGAAGTGCTTCATTGACAGGGGCTGCAGTGAGTGGCAGTGCCTCTCGGCACTCAACCAGCACTGCACATCATGAAACATATGTGCAAAGTCATAGATAAAGCACATCTGAACTTGAGGTGAAAGAACACACAAACATGTCTACTGCATCATAACACATTGTATACAGATTTATGGTGCCCATAAACAAATATGATCGGATGCGATGTGATATATTATGGTGCCCAAAGTGCTTTTTTCCGTCTACGATGCCACATTGGATGCCGGAAGAGGGCTGGCGGTGGGCGTCGGTGTGTTGGCGGATGCGATCGCTCATGCAATTCAATAGATATTATGTGCACCGTATAATATCCATCTATGAGACATTTGACCGGTGGGCACCCGGGGATCGAGTCAGATTGTATGCAATATCACCCTAGTGTATGGGCACCTTTAGAATCATTTGCATACAGATGTACAAGTGCTACTTATCAAACTGATCAAAACATCTCGTCTCGTTAAGTGGTTTTGTCGCATATGATTGTTATATTTGAGTTACAAAGATGCATATTTGAGCTAAAAAGTTGCTTGGGAGCTGGCTTACAGACAAGGATTGTTTTGCGTATTTTTGTATTTCATACTCAATGAATGACTAGATGTGAAAACTAATTTCATATTTTAATCAATTAATTATTACAGTTGCCTCAAATAATATAATACATACATTTATACAATTATTATAAGGATGTTTTATAGGATTTGCTTATTATATATATATATATTTTTTTAAAGCGACCCCCCCCCCCCTTCCCCCCATAAAAACTAGATGATGAGATGGGCGCTGGGGCCGAAGATTTGGATTTGGATTCGTAGCTGGGATTTGGATTTTGCTTTGTCGAGCGGTGATGAAAGGCTTTGGATTTGGATTTTTTTTTAAATGGTCAAAAAACACCAAAATCACATACCATATATACTCGAGTATAAGCCTACTTTTTCAGAACATTTTTTATGCTGAAAAAGCCCCCCACGGCTTATACTCGAGTGAGGGTCCCGCTTGAGTCAATAAGTTTTCCCAGTTTTTTGTTGCAAAATTAGGTGCCTCGGCTTATATCCGAGTCGACTTATACTCAAGTATATACGGTCATTTTTGCGTTTTCTTGTCCCTAGAGTAATATTAACCTCAATAACATTAATTTCCAGCCCTTTCCAGACAATTTTGACCACTTTATAGCTCACAATGTTGTTTTCAAGGTCTGCAGCAAGCTGGCTGGTTATTGACACACAAAACTTCTGACAGTATCAGTATGGTTTATTGGGGTGCAGTACACAAAAACAATAAAGAAGACCAAAATTATTTTTTGGTATTATTTTTCTTTTTAATGTGCAGCTTGTATAACAGTGCGTGGAACTTCTTTTTTTAATTCAAATATTTTTATTAATTTAATCCACAAAAATTATAACAACATTACAGCACAATGAAATTTTTCATTATATATATATATATATATATATATATATATATATATATATATATATATATATATATATATATCTTTAAATATTTTTTTTTAATACTAGTATATTCCTGGTCTTACTTATTTACATGTATCTGTTTATCTATTGACTTTAAAAGCCTAATTCCCTATGGTCTTTCTTTATTTGGTTTAATTTGTTTGGTTCAGTTCATTTGAGGCTTAAAGGGGTGGGTTCCCTATATTCATCCTTTCTGATTTGAACCAAGATGTTGATTTAAAACATTCTCCTAAGGCTTCTTTTGTTTTTATATTTAGTGTTTTTATATATGGCATCCATATTTCTATAAATCTTAAACCTGTTTTCTCTTTATCCATGGTGCTCTCTACCCAATCTAGTGGAAATAGTTGTTGGATTCTTGACTCCATTACAGTTTTTGATATTGGTGTTCTCTCTATCCATTTTGACAGTATAGTTTTTTTTTATACAGCCGCTATTTTATTTAAAAATATTTAAGAATATGATTCCCTTATTGGGCTTCTATTCTTGTTCACCTACATAATTATTCCAAAACACCCAGTCTTTTGTTATTTGGAATTGAATATCTAGTGTATTGTTTATATACTCCTAAATTTCGTTCCAAAACTATGCCACTATTTGGCATTCACATAGACAGCGCATTATGTCTGCCTCTGGCATATTACATTTGTAACAATTTGCATTGGTAGAGCCTTTTGTTAAAAATCGTACCTGAGGTGTGTAATATACTCTTGAAGGGTTCAGTGTTCCCTTTCTCATTCGCTCATCAAGTTTATTATTTTTATCTTCTATCTTCAATTCCTGTATTATTTTTGTTACATAGCTTAGAGCTTGTAGTACTGGGACAATTGGGAAACCAAATCTGGAAATTTTATTTGTAGTTGCTCTCATGTGAGGGGGAAAAACTGAACCCCATCTGTGAATTGGTGTACATAACATAATCCTCCCTTATACCAACTTTGAAAACATGCATGTGTTCTATGTGCTGAAAAACTTGGGTTATTCCATAGTGGTATAAACAGAGACACGTATTTTTGAACTGGTGTCCGGTGCGTAATATTCTCCATTCTTCACATGTAGTGCTCAAAAGCAGTGCCAGATTAAGGTCTAAATGGGCCTGGAGCTGAAAATTATCAAGGGCCTATTATGCGACAGCGGTTGTGGCCATCACCTAATAATGTGGGAGGTGTGACCAGTGTTCTGGTTGGGTGTTGCACCCACAGAACGCCAATGTCTTAAAATACTGGTGGGGTTACTGAAAGCCAAAACTTGGTAGACAACATTTCAGCACCTTTTATGTGGTCATCTAAGTTTACCACACCATATACTTCTTATACAAATCATGCAACACGATAGTAACCCCCTTATACTTACACATTATGCCACATGGAATAAGCCAAAATTCACACGAGTTAGCCAAAATTCACACTAAGGCACACGGATGGAGTCAAAATTCACTTTATGCCACACAGATTAAGGCAAAATTCACATTTTGAGACATGAATTGAGCCAAAATACACACTATACCAAACAGATTGAGCCAAAATTCACAATATGCTTCCCAAACAGGGACATTGTGCACCAAATGCGCGCATTAAAAATGTACACCATAATGCCCATTACATGTTAAACCACACACCATAATGTCCAATATGTATTATGCCAAACACCATAATGCCTATTAGAATTTATGCTACACACGTGCTGCTTACCTACATGCTCATTGCCAGGGGTTCCATGCTCATTGCCAGGGGTTCCATGCTTGTTGAAATGTGGGATTACATGCTCATTGCCAAGGGGGAATACATGCTCCTGGCAACTAGGGGACAGCCGCCGCCGGGCAGAAGTGACAGCCAGGGAAGAGAACGGGGGTATGCCCAGTTGTATTCAGAGCACTGCAGGTCCCGGCTATTTGAAATAATACACCTTTCACACCAGAAAATGCAGGGACTTACCCGGGAATATGGTCCCAGGATCATGCAGGGACATTCCCAGGTTGGCCCCTTTTACACCAGCCTAGTCCCTGCATTTTCTGATGTGAAGGGGAGAGAAACCCCCCCTCTGCCCACCCCCACCCCCCTATATCTTTGGATCCAACTGACCCATTTACATGAGACCATTATCATATTGAAGAACTTTTAAGTGGGCTTCGAATGATTTTGAAACTGGGCCATTTGGTTCCAGAGAAATCTGCCCTCAGCCATGAAATTACATTTCAGAAATAAAAAATCAGTTTACCCGCAATATCTCTGGAACTAATTAACCCATATGAACCAGCCTGGTATCAGATTGAAGGCCCAGCAATCTTGGTTCGAAGAATGAGGGGGGGTGGACTGGCAGTATAGTTTACTTCATATAGATCTCTCAACTTCGAGGGGATATTGACTCCCAGGTACCTAATCTGATTTCTTGCCCATGTAAACGGGAACTGTTCTCCTCATCCTTTTTTTCACTTCTTTGCCGAATGCTAATGCCATCGTTTTCTTATGGTTCAATTTAAAGCCTGTGATCTTCTCCAACCACTCCAGCACTTGTATTAACTTGGGAATAGTTTTCCTAGGGTTTGAAATATAGAGCAATAGGTCATCCGCGAAGGCTGAGATCTTTAGTTCTTCCGTGCCTATTGTTATACCCTCCCATTCTTTTCAATTGTTTAAAAATCTTATTATTGGATCTATTGCCAAATTAAACAGGAGTGGGGATAGGGGACAGCCTTGTCTTGTTCCCCATTGTAAGAGAAAGAGCAGAGAGTTTAGGGAATTAATAGTTATATAAGCCTTAGGCTCTTTATAAATCATCTTGAACATATGTTCAAATTCCGGGCAAAAAACCTTGATATTCCAAAAGCCTTAGCAGATGTGACCAGGATATCCTATCAAATGCCGGTACTTGTTTAGTTTCACGGCGGTGGGGTTATGAACAGGTAAAAAATCGCATCGGATCGACGATATATCGCAAGAATATATATTTTGCAAGAATGGTTACAGCATTGCAGCATACAGGTCACAGCATAGTACAAACTCTTCATAAGGCTCCAGTGGTCCCTACCATAGCCCTCACCCTGGCCTATCACTTGGGTAGCTATTCCAACAACAAGAGCAATGTCCCTCTGCCCTCGAAACACTTTCATTAGGAAGCCACAGGTGCTGCTCATCAGCCCAACTTTGATCACATCAGTTTCTCTTGCTGCTGCTCTAAAACCTGGACCGGATTTTCCACATTGCTCTCATGTTAAAATATGCTGTCCCTGCAACACATTGAAACATTGCTATTGAGAGCCTTACTACAGTATATGCTTTAA
The DNA here is from genome assembly GCF_055691185.1 of Crinia signifera. Lineage (NCBI taxonomy): Eukaryota > Metazoa > Chordata > Amphibia > Anura > Myobatrachidae > Crinia > Crinia signifera. The sequence continues at coordinate 129,117,781 of NC_139218.1, forward strand.
CAAGAAGAGTGGTGTGCCATGCTTATGCTGTTGGTGTTGAATTTCTGCATGGGCACCCAGATTGGCTATTGTTCTAAACATTTATGCCAAACACCTACACAGAAGTGTGTGTATGTATATATATATATATATATATATATATATATATATATGTTTACATATCCTAGCATAAATTGTGATTTTCTGGCCATTTGTAAGAGAATATGGATGATAACACAAACTTTTCTTTCACTCATGGTTAGTGGTTGGGTGAAGCCATTTATTGTCAAACAACTGTGTTTACTCTTTTTAACTACCCAAATGACCCTGATCAAAAGTTTACATACTCTGGAGATTTTGGCCTGATAACTAGTTGACACAAATGGGTGTGAATGGCTACTAAAGGTAACCATCCTCACCTGTGATCTGTTTGCTTGTAATCAGTGTGTGTGTGTGTGTGTGTGTGTGTGTGTGTGTGTGTGTGTGTGTATAAAAGGTCAGTTAGTTTCTGGTCTCCTGAAAGACCCTTGTATCTTTCATCAATGGCTGCACTGACGTGCCTGGATTCATAGGAAGAGCAAAATAATTGTCAAAGGATCTTCAAGAAAAGGTAATTGAACTGTATGAAACAGTAAAGGGATATATGCAAAAAGATATCCAAGCAATTGAGAATGCCAATCAGCAGTGTTCAAACTCTAATTAAGAAGTGGAAATGAGGGATTCTGCAGAAACCAAAATTTCAGCCTCTACTGAAATACAGGACTCTCTGAAAAAAGTGGTGTGGTTGTTTCAAGATTTAAAATAAGGAGGCATTTGAAGAAAAAAGGACTGCATGGTCGAGTCCAGTGGAGGGAATAGAGTAATTTGCCACCGGGTGCCTGGTCAGAAGGGGACACTGAATCCATTGCCTACCGGCTGATGTGTGTCTTAGGGAACGGGCTTAATGTGACTAATATTGAGTCCGTTCCCTAAGCCACCCATCATCTGAGAGCTGTGCCGCCAGTGCCCCAACCCGACAAGCTCACCGCTCTAGTAGTTAGCCGGGCTGGGCGTCTGCTGCACTGGATGTTACGTAAGCAGCTCACCCTGCTCCTCCTCTCATTGCTCTGTGCAGCTGCACACATGCCTGGCGGACCCATGCTTTGTGCTGAGTGGTGATGCTGATGACATCACCCAAAGTGTTGCAAGATCAGTCAGTACTGAAAATAGTCAGTTTTAAACTGTTCCAGAACTGAGGCTCAACACCAACAGCTTTCCCCTGATTGAAGACTCAGCCCACAGCCAAGCTTCAGTCATGTCAACATTCATGCATTTTGATCTAGTGGTGTCAACCTAATGCTGGTTGACCTAGTACATGTCTATCCAATGATCCAAAACCCAACCTAGGTTGGCCAGAACCATTAATCATGCTCTAGTAACATGACAGATTCAACTGGATGCGTTTGCATATGTGCTAAAACAAAAAAATTAAGTATAAATTGCCGATGTGGCTTCATCTTCGGAGGCAACTTTTTGAGTTTAAATTATTCTTTCAGGAGGCATAACTTTCCATAAGCCTTGATACAAATCTATGTGTTTATGATAAACTTGTATCTTTAAAATAATAAAGAAGTAAATAGTAAGAAAAAAAAGAATAGTTAGCTCAGGTGTTAGGCGGGTTGGAATGGTTCTCATTGTCCTCCAATTCAAAATTAGTCATCAGCCCCAGTATGCGACAGGCTGGCCCCAACCCAATATGATAGTTAACTCACTTTGTGGGGTCTTTCTGCCAGTTTTAAAACCAGCCCTAGAGTGATGGTCTTACAATGTTCAGCAAAGGCACAAAAACGATTTTGTTCAAATACAACGGCGCAGATTTCACCAATGCAGCCCAAAAAAACACCAAGACCTTCAACCTTAGGTCCACCAACAATAGAAATACAGACAGAAAAGTGGTGGTTTAGGCGCTTAAGTGATAATACCAGTGCTTATGTCATAAACATGGATTACTCAGCTTATCAGTATATTCTCCTTTTGGGGAGAGATTTATCACACATAAAGCCACAGGTGGTTCTCCTTTTCAATGAGATCAGTGAATGCAATCCTAATGGAGAAAGCACAACATCACCACCATAGTGCAGTAAGTTTCACACATACAAGGATTTATTAGTTTGACAACAAACTCACAAGAATAGACAATTAAAAGCATATAACCACTGATAGTGGAATAATGGATGTCACCCGGATCCAGGTACTGCAATTGGGTCCCAACAGTTGGAATAGTGGGAGAGTTAGGGAGAGGGTGCCGGCTCCACGCTCCTTCACAAGCCAAAATGCGTCCACGGGTCACAGGTAATCCACAGGAATCATCACCAGCCTAATGCATTTCGGATAACATGTCCTTCATCAGAGGCATCTGATGCCCCCATACCCTGATGCCTCTGATGCCCTGTGCCTTCATTATAATCCGGCCCTGGCCCAACTTCACTCCACTCCACTCAATGTATTCTAAGACTTGTAACATTGCGGTGGAATCCTTAATATAGGAATCCGGTCTCGGAACATATTTTTGTAGATAATGATCTACATATTCCAAGAGTCTAGCTGTCAGAGACTCAATGCCCAATACAATCGGTCGACCATAGGGGGAGGCTTGGTTTTTATGTAATTTCGGCAGGTGATATATAGTTGCCACTATAGGATGTTAATTCTTATGTTATGTAATAATCCCCCCATTCTTCCTTCATCTAGAATTTTGTTCAGCTCACCCATGAACTCTTTAGTGGGGTACCCTGGTAAGCATTTATATGAGACTGGGTCTGAACGCAATCTCCACATTTCTTTGACATAATTACAGTATCTCTACTCATCAGAACCAAGCCGCCCCCCTTGTCGGCTTGTTTCATCAATAAATTCTTATAAGCAATCACTTCTTTTATTCCTTCATTTTCCTTATGTGTTAAGTTATTATCTTTGATTTTACAATTTTCTGATATTTCATCAAAGTCTTTATTAACCAACTGAGCAAAGAATTCTATAGTTGGGCCTCTTGATTCAACAGGGTAATATGTACTAGGTTTCTTTAAACTTGATGAATTTAGTTCTACGGACATATCCCGTTGAGATTCTGGGACATCTGAAATTTTACTAGCATTTTTCAAAAAGTGCAGTTTTAACGTAAGTTTCCGAAATTCCACCTATAATCTAAATTTGTTCACTCTAGTTGAAGGGGCAAACGACAACCCCTTTCGTAATAAATCTATCTGTGAATCGGTTAATACCGTATCAGATAGATTAAATATTCCCTTTATTTCAGGTTCATGTAATTTTATGTTAACGTTCTCCGTTTGAACATGGGAACCCTTCCCCCCTCTCTTACCCCTTCTTCTCGATTTCTTTTGCCCCATGTTCGAAGTGATAATGTCTCTTTGGTGCGTTGTTCTAAAAAAATGATGATTTTGAGTAGATTATATCTCTCATTATGTTGTTGCAAGGGCTTGAATCTATTCTGTAACCGAGGGGAAAATTCCCGTGGTTGCTCTACCTCATGGGTCTTCAACCTATGGCCCTCCAGATGTTGTGAAACTTCATGTTCCAACATGCATTGCTACATTTTTTTTATAAGAGCATGCTAAAACTGTCAGGGCCTGCTGGGAAATGTAGTTCTACAACATCTGGAGGGCCACAGGTTGAAGACATGTGCTCTACCTGGTTTCTCCACCATGTTTTTATATCCCGTTTGGGACCTGTCACTTTAAGCTACTTCTCATTAGATCTATCTCTTTTGGGATAAACCGACTGGTTTCTTCTATCCTCCCATCTCATATTCCACCTTTGAGTTGGTACATGTGACTGAGGGCCTTATTCTAGTTCACTCTTTCTGACAAATTCCTTCTTAGATGGACAAAACCATGTGCACTGCAGGGGGGCAGATGTTAATTGTGCAGAGGGAATTAGATTTGGGTGGGGTTTTACTTCAAAGTGAGATCTATATTGCAGTGTAAAAATAAAGCAACCAGTATTTGCCCTGCACAGAAACAAAATAACCCACCCAAATCTAATTCTGTCTGCACATTTTACATCTGCCCCCCCTGCAGTGCACATGGTTTTGTCCATCCAAGAAGGATTTTGTCAGAAAGAGTGAACTAGAATAAGGCCCTGAGAGTGAACATGACCTACTCTAGTATTCCTGTTTTCCTGACGTTTTTTATTACAAGTTCTGGTTTGATTTAATTCATAATCTGTTTTATCTCTTTTAAACTTGCTTACTTTAATTTGAATAATCTCTTTTTCTGATTTTACTACCTTGGCTTCCATACACTCCCTAAATTCAAGAACCTCTTTAGTATTTTTAGTCTCTAGTTTGGTTTCCAATATTGCCAATTTCACTTCTAGATCTTTAAAATTTTTATTTTTCTCAGAAATAATCAATTGCATCAACTCCAATGAGCTGGCTTCTAAAATCTTATACCATTCTTTTAAGAATGTCTCATTACCTTAACCGAATGTGGATTCTTTAAATAGACGTAGACCTCTTGGCACTCTTGCATTTTTTATATAATTTTCCAATGTCTCTACGTCCCACCACGTTCTCATTTATTTTAGTAAAAAGTATTCTACATCCTCATACACGTCTACCTCCTCCTCCACAATCACAGTGTGTTCCATTATATCCATAGCAGCTGTGTAAGAAAATACATTTGTATTCTGTTTAAATCTTTTCTCATGCAATTCTGCAAATCTAGACATTATTAACTTTATGTAGCAACCGTAAAAATGACAACACAATAGTTTACAAAAATAAAATATATACAGTGTGCAATAAATGTAAATCTCAATTAAAAAGGGGCTAACTTCCCCAATTGTGCAATCACAGTTAAAAAACCAGTGTGTGTGAACTATTACATCAATATTTTATGTGAAACAAAGACTTTTTAATAAACAGCATTCTTGTGGACTACATAGGTCTTAATAATAGACCTTCGTATAAGGCGCCAACCTACAATTGTTTTATACATTGTTTGTATTCCACGCCAACAGGGAATTTTGTGGGTCAGGCATCCCTAGTACCATTATAGAATTATAAGCGTGAGACAGGGGTATTGTGAGTGTGTGTGTGTACAGATGTAGCAGGCTACATCCTTGCTGGCGGATCGCCAGAACGTCCCCGCTGGCGATCTGCCAGCAGCCTTGCCATCCATCATAATGAGACGCACGTGCGTCTCATGCGCGTCTCTGTCTCCGTCACCAGCGCGACGGAAACCCTGTCCGTCTCCGCCTCAGGGAGACGGACAGGGTTAGGGGAGGTTAGGGGGGTGAAGGCAGGCGGCGGGGACCCCGGGTTAGCGGCTGGAAGCGCCATCGGAAGGGGACGCGCGTGCCTCTCGAGCGCGTCCCCTTCTCGCCATCGATATGGCGCTGGCGGGGGATGGCAGCGCCAGCGCTATCCCCTGCCAGGATGGGAAGTACTCCATCTGTATATATATATATATATATATTTATATATATATATATATATATATATATATATATATATATATGTATGTATATGTATATGTTGGGTGTCTCCTTTAACAGAGAGTGGTCTGCACACCAGTTTGAAGAAAAAACTTTTATATGTCATAAAAGAGATAAAGCACATGGCATTGCATTGGAATCAAAAAAAGATAAAAAAGGTGCAGGTATGTATATGTATATATATATATATATATATATATATATATATATATATATATATATATATATATATAAAACCAAAAAATGAATGGGCACTCAGGGACTCCAATGATGCTGGTGAAAACAGGGACCAAAATTTATTCCTTGAGTGGTCTCACAAGCGTCAACGTTTCGGGGGCCGGACCCCCGTCATCAGGACAAAATGCAGACAAGGTATTGTGACGACGGGGGTCCGGCCCCCGAAACGTTGACGCTTGTGAGACCACTCATGGAATAAATTTTGGTCCCTGTTTTCACCAGCATCATTGGAGTCCCTGAGTGCCCATTCATTTTCTGGTTATATGCTGTGGGCAGTACTACGCTGCTGCCTTCTGTTAGCTGGCACCGGGGCACAAGCTATTGATCATTGCAGCTCACATTAGTCCTGAGTGACGGCCCTTCCTGCTCTCTCTCTCTCTCTCTCTCTATCTATATATATATATATATATATATATATATAGATATCTTGCAGTGGATGGCAGCACTCAGATAAAGAAATCACTCAGAAACCATGCTGATAACACAGAAGTTCCCTTATTATAGTGAGTGCCAAGACCCATCTGTATTTATATATATATATATATATATATATATATATATCCTGGGTAGAAAGTAGGCACTCACAAAACTCCTTTGTGACAACTGCTGGGGTGCTTCATTAACTCAAGTCATAGCAAAAGTCCTCCAATGCATGACATAGATATCCAAACAAGTTGTTGTTTGTAGCAACAAAAGCGCACTCACCAGACTTCATCCACTGTTTAAAAGGCAAGACTTTATTCCATGTCACTTAAAATCATCAAGCACAGTCGACGTTTCGGGCCATAGAGCGACCCTTTGTCAAGACAGCTTATGGTGTATCACTCCATTAGAGCAGCAGCTAACTGAATCAGTCACAGATCCCCTGAAATACCAATATGCTCCGCCTCAAAGGTCAGAGTATCACAGTATGAGCCAATCATATACAGGTATCCAAGACCTAATTAATAACATCAGGTACGATATAACTTACCCCTCCAGCTGGAGATGCATCTGCACGCCATCGCGCTCACATGGTGAGCGGCGTGCGCTCCAACTATACAGATGGACTTCCTCTTCCTGGTTCTGCGTGTCATTGACACGTCCAGACATACCAGGAAGTTGGTCCGCGTCATCACTGTAGTGATGCGCTGTATAACAGCCTATCAGCCGCTTTTCCCTGCGTTTCAATATATTGCTAGCACTTCCTGGTGCCGCCATTTGCGTTCCACGATCGCGATATACTGATATATATACACATTAAACTATAAATCTTTGGGCTGATGGTTTTATCAGGGTGTACTATTGACGTTCAGTCAGCTTTTGCTCAATGCATATTAAAAACAATAAACACACATTTAAAATTTTGCCACTATCGATACAATCGCTACCAAAATCGGTCATCACTATTGCAAACGATGTTGGCAATAAATTTCTCTCCAATGCTTGATATCATTATTTTACCTACAAAACAATATATAATGCAAACCCAGGCAAGGAAGAAATGAACAAGAACCATACTTAAAGAGAATTGAGAAATAATAATACCACAAATCATAGAAAATCACTAATGATGTATATTATGTTATCAATGTTATTGTTCCTCCAGGAACATGGTCAGGGTATTTTTCTCATTTAGCCCTTTCGGTGCTACTGTTTCAAGATGGTGTATCCAGAACGCCTCTTTTTTAAGGAGAGTCAGTCCTCTATCACCCCCTCTTGGTGACGGGGGTATCCAATCTATCACCATATATCGAAGATTCGAAACCTGATGTTTCGCACTCAAAAAATGCATTGCTACTGGTTTGTCTGTGGTACCTGTAGCTAATGCAGCCCGGATGGTGGATTTATGTTGGCTTATTCTTTCGCGCAGAGTTCTTATAGTCTTTCCCACATATGACAATCCACATGGACATATCAAATAGTAGATTATGTGGTCTAATAGGCAATGTAGCCTATAGCGCAAAAAGGTCTTCTTCCCACTGTGTGGGTGACAGAAGAATGAACCCACCATCAATCCTTGGCAAGTCGAGCATCCTAGACACTTGAAACATCCTTTTTTCTTAGTCATCCAGTTGTTTTCTGGTACTTCTAAGTGTCTTGTGCTAGTGCGATATAAAGTGTCCTTTAGGTTACGCCCTCTTGTGATACTTAGTAATGGCTTACTACCTTTCAATTTTTTGAAGGCCGGATCCGTGTCGATCAAGTGCCAATTCTTGCGTATTGAGTTCTGTGTTGTACTCAGATTGGTATCACAATGTACATTAAGTACTAGGCGCTCCTGTACGGTCTTCTTATCTGTGTCAGGTTTAGTCTGGTGAGTGGCTCTGGCTTTCCTGAGGCATCTCTCAACATCCTTCTTGTTATATCCTCTTGTAAGGAATCTCTCAAAGCACTCTGTCAATTGTTCTTCAGCAGTTTCACCATTAGAGTTATTACGGAGTACCCGGAGGAATTGGGATACAGGTAAGTTCATCTTCAGCTTTGGTGGGTGGTGACTTGTAGCCCACAATAATGTATTGCGATCAGTCTCTTTCCTGAAGAGTGTATACTGTAGTCCCCCATCACTTTTTGAGATGGTTACGTCTAGGAAATTAATCCCGACAGTACTGCAAGAAGCTGTAAATCGCACCGGACTCGCAATCTCATTTAAATGGGTCACCATATCATTAAATGTATCCACATCACCACGCCAGATAACAATCACGTCATCAATAAAACGTTTAAAGTACAATAGGTTCTCACCATATGCAGGTATTATGTGGGTTCTCTCGTACAAGTCCATGTACAAGTTCGCGTAGCTAGGGGCCACATTGGACCCCATAGCTGTCCCCGCTAGCTGTACAAAATGGCTACCTTCGTACATAAAGTGATTTTCTTTCAAAACCAATTCAAGGAGTGACAATAAAAATTCAGTTGGGGGGTTTTTACTTTTACGTGTTTGTAAAGCCTCTCCCACTGCAGCAAGACCATCAATATGGGGTATAATTGTGTACAACGAGCACACATCAAGTGTACCCAGCACAATATCATCTGGTAAAACCCCAATTTGGTCTAGGTCTTTAAGCAAATGGCCAGTATCTTTTAAATAGGTAGAGGTGTCTCTGACCAGGGGCTGAAGATGGTAGTCTAGGAATTTAGCCAGGGGCTGTAATACTGAACCCCTGGCCGAAATAATGGGACGTCCTGGTGGGTCCACAAGTGTCTTGTGGACCTTTGGCAAGGTATATATTACTGGACAGACCGGATGTGCCACTGTCAGGAATTCAATTTCGTCCTCATCCAACCATCCCTGGTCACCACCTAATTTAATCAAGGCATCAGCCTTGTTTTTTACCATTTGCATCGGATTCTTTGTTATTTTATGATAAGTCATGTGGTCCGCTAATTGTCTCTGGACTTCTTTGTTGTATGTCACAAAGTCCTGTAGAACCACTGCCCCTCCTTTATCTGCATTTCGTATTATGAGCTTATCATTATTTTTTAAGGAGGTCAAAGCTTGTCTCTCACTTGAACTTAAATTGTCAAAACATTTTTTTGTCTGGTTTTCAGTTTCTCTACAGTCTCGATCAATTACCCTCAAGAATGTCTTGAGACTCGCATTTCTGGAGGGAGGGTCAAAATGACTGTTTTTCTTAAATTTTTTAGTTAAAATTGGTGTAATTTGGGGAGTCTGTATGTTTTGGGGTCTTTTGGGGCGATTGTCGAAATACTCTCTTAGTCTCATCTTCCTTCCAATTTTGTAATGGTCCACTGACCAATTGAAGGAATTAAAAGGGTTGGTAGGGATAAATGATAAACCTTTAGACAAAAGAGATTTTTCTGCCGGGGTCAAAACATTTTAAACAGTGGATGAAGTCTGGTGAGTGCGCTTTTGTTGCTACAAACAACAACTTGTTTGGATATATATATAAATATATATATATATATATATATATAACCTCCGATAAAGCAGGCGTCACTCCAGGTCTTAGGTGAATCAAGTAGTGAAATTTATTTTTCCTTCTAAACTGACGGTTGGGTACATGTCAGTGCTGTATATACAATTTGTGATATGCTCGCTGTGTTTGCACTGTTTGCATAGCCCAATGATCCACCCAGTGTGCGACTGGCCATAAATAATTGGTTCACTGGTTAATAACATCACCTGTTGCACTCCTTATAGCTGCATGGAGGCGCACACAGTTACATTACTAGCGCTTCAATATAATTGCTTATTAGCGCATTTCTATGTATCTATCTGGTCCTACGGGACAGTTGTTTTTTGTAAAAACTTATGTTTGTTTAAAGTTAGATTTTTAATTATCCATATAGGGTTCCATGTGGAACTATCACTGCGGGCTTGCCTTAAAACAGCCGCACTGATTGCACACATAATAGGTGCGTAGTAGCGCCTTTGCGCCCTGATTGGTGGATCAGTGTGTTAAATGTGGAGAGCTGTCAGTCACAAGCCACGCCCTCTGACGAAGTTGCATTACGAAACGCGTTAGGGCGGGGCTTGTGACGACATCTCTTACTCTGTACAGCTCCCCCACCGCGTCTGTTCCTGTGTGGTTGTCCCGGCACGCTGCTCGTTTCAGCGGGAGGTCGTGGTTTCCAGCAGAGCCCCGGATCAGCGGTAGGAGGTTGCCTGGCATTTCATATATTGAATCTTGTGGTACCCAGCCCACAGCAGTGTTTTTCTTGGTACGAGTCCATTTGTTGCCTAACCTGGATGTATTTTTACTATTAAAACGTCTGTGTGATACACTATGGAGCGCCCCTCCTGTTCTTTATTTTAACATATATATATATATATATATATAGAAAGAACAAGAAGGAGCGCACAATAGAGCCAAGAGTTTAAGATTTTACTGAAAAAATCCGTATAAATGCTCATACAACACAGTATAAATAGCCAGCATGAGAAGCATAGTCACCGACAGTTACTGCACGCTGTAGGTACGGGATCTGGGGACTCCAGGTGTTCCGTCCAAGTTGTATAGCGGCAGTGGCGTTCTCTGAGCTTGTCCTTTGCACCTGAATCCTTCTCCTCAGTCCACTCACTGATAATGATGCTCCGCCCCCTGTGATGTCTACATTTTCACTGTTTCTGAGGCCTGACTAGCCCCATCTGAAGTGAGCTGCACTACGCAATTAATGGTCGGACAGACTTTCAGCTGATTATAATTTAAGTGTGATTTTGCATCTCTTTATATATATATATATATATATATATATATATATATATATATATATATATATATATATATATATATATATATATATAGGAAGCAGAACACCGGCACTCACTCCTTCCAAAATAAATTCAAGGACACTCAGAGGTGCATTTTGCTAAATGCACCTCTGAGTGTCCTTGAATTTATTTTGGAAGGAGTGAGTGCCGGTGTTCTGCTTCCTACTACAATACCCCCTCCGTGCACCTTCACATTGCGACAGAGAGTAAGTGCCGACTACTCGCTACATATATATATATATATATATATATATATATATATATATATATATATGCATAGTTTTAAGTCAGGCGGCACTCCCGGATTTCAGTGAAGCAAAACAAATTGGTACTTATTTCCTAGCACGGCGCCCGTCGGGTTGATCGCATGCCTTAAGTTTAAGGTACTCACAGGTTTAATTGCCGGTAAAAGAGAAAATCACGTTGATCGCGTCCATCGCGGGCCATTATAATGGGCTGAGATGCGACTAACGCGATCAATGCAATTTTCGCATAGAGAATAATGTTAAATGATTTTCAAAGTTGAAATCTCGTTGATCGACGCGATCAATGCGATTTTACATAGGGAACAATGGGAAATGGGCTAATATGGCCAATTTCTCATTGTATATGCCCCCTCATGGATATAAAGTATGGTTAATGCCCCCCCATTGTTAACGCCACCCCACTATTGATGCCAACCCAAAGCGTGGCGAGCACAGCGAGCCCGCGAGGGGCGGCGGTACGCATCCTCCGACCTTTTCATACCCCCACTATCCACGTCGGCGTGGATTTCATTTTATAAATTGTGGCGCAGCGAGCCACCGAGCCCGAAGCGTGGCGAGCGCACGCGTATACCTGTGAAGTTATGCGCGTCCCCTCGCACTTCGGGTTGGCGACAATAGTGGGGTGGCGTTAACAATGGAGGGGGGGGGGGGGGTTTGCTATTAAAATGGGGGGTTTGGGGGCTTTTTACATTGAAATCAATATAAAATTGGGTCTCAGGGACCATTTCACATTGATTCCAAAGTAAAAATCGCGTCGATCGCATCGCATGCGATTTGGTTGGCATGCGATGCGATCGACTCGATTTTTCCAACCCGATCAATATAATCAAAATCGCGGGCGCCAACAAATTTATTTGGTGTCCTTTCTTTGTTTTGCTTCACTGAATACCGGGAGTGCCGCCTGACTTAAAACTACGCTTTTTTAGGACCCCAAGTCCGAATAGGATGGCACCGGGTCATATTCATGTCATCAGCAGGAGTGCCGGACAGTAAGGTTGACTATATATATATATATATATATATATATATATATATATATATATATATATATATAGATACAGAAGTACCAACACACTCGCCATTCCTAGGAATGGGGTGCAAACAGCACCCACATCCCAGGGTGGGGTGCGGTGGCCTGTGACCACACACTCTAGTAAATACAAACACAGGGGGCCCAGCACTCACTACAACAAACTAACTCACCTTAACATTCAAATAATCAATAAATAAATAATGGGGTTTTAGTTCATGAATTGATCAATGCATTTAAGCTTGCAGCCCATCGCCAAGGGACCCCATTTCACTGCAAGTCCTACATATATATATAAATAAAAGAGGGGCGGGGGGAGGGGGTGTGTGTAACATTTCTCTTTCACTAAAAACACTAGTTATGCCTCTGCTTACAAATGCTTGTTGATATTCATTCACAGGTTTTGGGAGCCAGCATAGTGGGAAGGAAATGTATGTGTTCTCTGTGTACCGTAATTAATAGGGTGTTCTACATGGGTGTCGCCTTATTGCTGTGTACAGGTGCCAGAAATAGAATTTTAAAAAAGCATAATTAAATTAGGAAGCACAGATACAGGCAAATAAAATAAAATATGTATTATTAATCCACCAGAGATTAATGTTGTGAAATCCTAACACATATTTATTTTTAGACCTATCAATGTTTTAAGTGTTTTTTTTTTTCTCTCCATTCAAAGGGCTATACATTTAGTAAGTACATCCTTTGTGAAAGCAGCAATTATAATGCATGGGATTCAAGGCAAAGAACTGTATAATGATTTTGGACTTCATACATCAAAATATGAGTTCTTGAAGACCAAATCACTGCATAAGGGTACTCCCAGTCTAGCTATGCAAGAGAGTAAGACCATGGAGTCCTACCTTATTGATACACGACAAGTGGTCACCTATTCAAACAGGTGTTCCAATACCATAATACCCTTCTATAGCTCTAGAAAAGCCACTTGTGGTTATGAATTTACATGGAGCACTGACCACCGAAGAAAGAAATGGGAGGTTCCACTGGCCAACATTGTGAAGTGGAGATGCCATGGTAAATTCTCTTAGTTGCTCAATAACAAAATTCCTTTTTATGAATTCATCTTAATTATGGTGGTCTACATAAACAATAAATATACACAAATGTCTACTATTGTTGGGTTTGTTTATTTTTATAACATATCTGGTAAAATTAGATGGAGAACCATTATTTTGTACCTAAAATCTTATTCCTGTACTGTTTTGTGGTCCCTCCACTTTTCTTCCCCCCATACTTTCTTTCACTTTCCATTATCAACCTGTCATTATCTGTTTTTATTTGCTTGCTATTGTATTTTGAAAAATATAGTCTGTTTTGGACTTTTGTGGCCCCTTTGTTTCTATGTTCATTTCTCTGTTGGTTGACCACTTTAAAATAAAGACTTATATAAAAAAAAACTATTATTCTGTTTTGGATTTTTTTATTTGAATTTTTCAAATATATAATATAGTATAATTGGTATTATACTGATAGCTCAGCCAATCAATGCAATCCATGGATACACTATTATACAGTTCCATTATGTTGTGTAGTGCTGTTTGCTTTGCATTAACTTGATTTAGTCAACAAAAAGAGCTGTAGAAAAACTTGCAGCATGTCTAATACCCCTTTTACACTGCACCTCAAACCCGGGTCAGTGTCGGATTGTTGCCTGGTCGATCCAGGTCTAGATGCAATGTGAAAGCACAAAAACTTGTATCCAGGTCCACTCAGAATACAAGTAGTGTTAAACCTGGGTCGCCCTGTGTATTATTGGGGACCTGTGTTTAAGGTGAAAGTTCCGTAGCCGGGTCATACCCGGGATCAGCCACCCAATCTAAGGGGGGGTAATTTTAAAATTTTAAATGGAACTACAGTAGCATTAAATGGTGTCACACGCAGCCGCGACGGAGCGCGGCGGGTACAGTACTCACCCGTCCGCGCCCGCCGCCGGCTAGCGTGTGCAGGCTCCACTCTGAGGCGGGCAGGTGGGGGCAGCGCTGGGTAGAGGCGGCAGCGACGGAGCATCAGGTAGCAGCGTCCTTGACGATTGCGGCGCCGGGAGGCCGGCGGCGCCATCTTGAGTAAGGGCAGGTAGCGGATTGGGCCAGAGTAGAGAGTTCCTCCTCATCCTGCACGGACAGCCAATGGCAGCCACTCCCTGGGGATATAGTGGAGCTGCCCAGGCTGATCCGTGTCAGTGCAATGAGTCTTCTGAGTCGTTCACATCTCCGAGCTGACTCCTGGATCCTGGTTCTCTCTCCTGACTCTGGTGCCTTGCTCCCTGCACCTTATCCAAGGAAGGTTTTCTCCTGACACCAATGCTGCAAGCGCTATCTAGTGCTGGCTCCTGCTTGTTCCAGGATTCCCTTTCTTCATCATCCATCCATTCCATCCTCTTCCAGTCTTCCGGATCCATTTCTTCCATCATCAAATCAACCTCTTCCTGCATCTTCTTCTATGTACTCTGGCTCACCTAAAGACTGGTTCCAGAATTACCACTGGCAGTATATTGTGCTGGACTTATTGATTTATTCTTTTGCCACTTAAAGAAGTATTTAAGTGAACTTATTATTTATGAAACCAGTTATTAAACCTGCACGTTTCAATCCTACTCGCCCTGGTCCGTCTCCAGCTTCTGTGCACCACACGACTCCATCCAGCCCTTCTGCCGTGACAGTTTGCACTGACCCGATGGAATCGGGTGAAGCACAGGCTTCCATGACGGATGTTCTTCAAGGCATCATGGCTCGCCTGGAACAAGTAGAAACCACCCAGCGTCAAGTGGCTCACTTCCTCCAGTCCTTGTCACCACCTCAGGCGGCTCCCTCAGCTTCGGCCGCACCCACTGCTGGAGTCTCTGCCCCTCCTGCTCCTGCGAGTCCATCTGTTCCTCACCATCTACAGCTGTCGACACCCAGTAAATATGACGGGTCTCCGAGAGGATGTCGAGGATTCCTAAATCAATGTGACGTGCATTTTACCCTCCAGCCTTCCAATTTCCCTTCGCCCAAAACCCGGGTGGCCTACATCGTATCCCTACTGGCTGGTCCAGCCCTGGAGTGGGTGTCCCCCCTCTGGGAGCGTGCGGACCCTCTTCTCAATAATTATGAAGAGTTTGTGGCCTCCTTCCGTCGTATATTCGACGAGCCCGGCAGAGTGTCCTCTGCAGCCACGGAGATCCTGAGGATTCGTCAAGGCAGTCGCCCAGTGGGACAATATGTCGTACAGTTCCAAACCCTGGCGTCCGAACTTCGATGGAACGAAGAGGCTCTCGTATCTGCCTTCTGGAACGGTCTGGCTGGGCGCATCAAAGACGAGTTAGCAACTCGCGATCCTCCTTCCACCCTGGCAGAACTCATCTCCCTATGTACCAAAGTCGACCTGCGACTCCAAGAACGCCAACTTGAGAGGAATCGTTCTGATCGCCTTCGTCCTCGTTTCTCTCCCAATGTTGCTCCGGGCCCCAAGGCAATTCCTTCGCCTGCTGCACCAGCTGATGAACCCATGCAAATCAATCGTTCCCGCCTGTCCCTCGAGGAGAAGTTCCGAAGACGGCGAGAGAATTTGTGTATGTACTGTGGCTCATCTGCTCACCTATTGGCTGCCTGCCCACTGCGGCCGGGAAACGACCGCTCCTAATCCCCCCGAGGGAGGTCCGATTAGGAGTATTGTTTTCATCTCCCTCTTCTACTGACTCTATTATTCCAGTGACTCTTGTGTGTCCCCAAGGCGAGAGAAGACTTCAGGCCTTATTGGATTCTGGAGCAGCGGGGAACTTCCTTTCTTCTTCTTTTGTCAACCAGCATGCCCTGCCTGTGCAACCTCTGGATCATTCGCTGGTCCTCACGGCTGTGGATGGGAGTCGAATTCGGAGTGGACAAATCACTCATCAAACCATTCCGCTGAAGTTGCTCATCGGAGCCTTACATCAAGAGACCATTCAATTCTTCATTCTTCCACAATCTTCTCATCAAATGGTCCTGGGTCTTCCCTGGCTCTCCAAACATAATCCACAAATTGATTGGACCACTATGGAGATCAAGGCCTGGGGAACAGTCTGCCAGTCTACTTGCATTCCTCAGATCCTTCCGGTCTACCAGACCCATCCACAATGTGAGGATAACTGCTCTTCATCTTCTTCAGCTCCACCCTTGTCTATACCCGTACCGTATCGTCCATTTACAGATGTCTTCAGTAAAGGAGGTGCTGACACTTTACCTCCCCACCGGCCTTGGGACTGCCCAATAGAATTGATGGCTGGGAAATTTCCTCCTCGTGGCCGCATCTATCCTCTGTCGCTACCCGAGACTGAGGCCATGTCCTTGTACATCCAAGAGAACTTAAACAAGGGGTTCATCCGACCTTCTACCTCTCCGGCCGGGGCTGGGTTTTTCTTTGTGAAAAAGAAAGATGGCGGTCTTCGGCCTTGTATCGACTATAGAGGCCTGAACGACATCACTATAAAGAATCGCTATCCCTTACCCCTTATCACAGAACTGTTTGATAAGATCAGAGGAGCGACTGTCTTCACCAAATTGGACCTACGAGGGGCCTACAACTTGATACGAATCCGTTCCGGTGACGAGTGGAAGACGGCTTTTAATACAAGAGACGGTCACTATGAATATCTGGTGATGCCCTTCGGCCTTTGCAACGCCCCTGCCGTCTTCCAACAGTTCGTGAATGATATCTTCCGGGACTTGCTGTACCATTCCATTGTAGTCTATCTAGACGATATACTCATCTTCTCCTCCAATCTTCAACATCACAGACAGACCGTGTCCGAGGTGCTACGACGTCTTCGTCAAAATCAACTATTCTGTAAGTTGGAAAAATGCGTTTTTGAAGTCACCTCCATTCCATTCTTAGGCCACATTCTCTCTGTTACTGGTATCGAGATGGATCCAGAGAAGGTGAGAGCGATCCAAGACTGGGCACCTCCCACGACACTCAAGGGAATTCAGAGATTTTTAGGATTCTCAAATTATTACCGGCGATTCATCCGGAACTTCTCTACCATCGCTGCTCCCCTCACAGCTCTTACCCACAAAGGAGTTGATCCAAGTCAATGGCCGCCAGAAGCATTCTCAGCCTTCCAACAGTTAAAGAGGGCGTTTATGACGGCACCCATTCTCCTCCAACCAGATCTCGACAAGCCCTTCATCCTCGAGGTGGACGCATCCTCGGAAGGTATTGGGGCCATCTTGTCACAAAAAGGAGAGGATCAAGAATTACATCCTTGTGCCTTCCTCTCCAGAAAATTCCTTCCGGCAGAGAAGAATTACCCCATTGGGGAACAAGAGTTACTTGCTGTCAAAACGGCGTTAGAGGAGTGGCGATACCTTCTGGAGGGTGCGCGGCATAAGATCACCGTGTATTCAGATCACAAGAATTTGTCCTTTCTCAAACAAGTTCAATGCCTCACTGCTCGTCAAGCCCGATGGGCTATGTTTTTCGAACGTTTTAATTTTCAAATTAAATTTCGACCTGGCACCACTAATATTAAAGCTGACGCCCTATCCCGTTCCTTTGAAACGACTTCTGATATAGAGATTCTTCCTCGTCCAATCCTTGATCCAGTGGTTTTTGCTCAAGTGTCCGTACAGCCAATTCCTCCTCCAGGCAAGACGTTTGTTCCTCTCGAACTGCGAAAAAAAATATTATCATGGGCACATTCCTCCCGTTTCGCAGGTCACGCAGGAATACAGAAGACCTTGATGTTCCTGTCACGTTCTTATTGGTGGCCAACCATTCGTCACGACGTCACCAACTTCATCGCGTCTTGTGTAAAATGTGCTCAGCATAAGGTGCCCAGAACAACTCCTGTTGGTCCTCTCCGTCCTCTGGCCATTCCCACAGAACCATGGACTCATCTATCTATGGACTTCATTTGCGAGTTGCCTCCTTCCAAAGGTCATACAGCAATCTGGGTAGTGGTTGACCGATTCTCAAAAATGGTCCATTTCGTCCCACTAAAAGGTCTTCCCTCTGCTCCAGTACTGGCTCAGCTATTCATTTCCACCATTTTTAAATTACATGGTCTGCCCAAAGAAATTGTGTCTGATCGCGGAGTACAGTTCGTGGCGAAATTCTGGAGAGCTCTCTGTGCCACGGTAAAGGTTAACCTCAAGTTTTCTACTGCCTTTCATCCCCAGACCAACGGCCAGACGGAACGGGTGAATCAGGACTTGGAGGCCTTTATTCGATTGTTCATCTCGTCCTCTCAAGATGACTGGGTAGATCTCCTCCCGTGGGCAGAATTTATGCATAACAACTCCTATCACTCTTCCTCCGGAACCACGCCCTTCTTTACCGTATTTGGTAAACACCCACGATCTCCAGACTTCTCAGAATTACCCTCTTCTGAAGTTCCTGCAGCGACCACTTCCCTCCAACGCTTTGCGAAGATTTGGTCGGATGTCCACACCGCTCTCCTTAAATCTTCTGCTCGATACAAGAGAATGGCGGACAGGAAAAGAAGAGCAGCGCCCAGATTAAAACTCGGGGATCGGGTATGGCTATCTACCCGTCATATACGCCTCCGTCTGCCTTCTATGAAACTGGCTCCCCGGTACATTGGGCCATATGCCATCACCCAAGTCATAAATCCAGTCGCTTATAGACTTCAACTTCCTCCTTCCCTAAGGATCTCGAATTCCTTTCATGTGTCCCTCCTCAAGCCTTTAAGATTGAACTCTTATCAGAAGAAGGTTCCCAAACCACCCAAGATTAACTCCGAGAGTGGGATCGAATTCGAGGTAAGACGTATCATAGACTCTCGTCACCGCAATGCTCGTACTCAGTATCTGGTGGAGTGGGTCGGTTTTGGTCCTGAAGAGAACTCTTGGGTGGACTCCGTTGATTTGCATGCTCCAAAGCTGATTAAGCAATTTCTGCAGCGAAATCCTCACAAGGCCCATAGGCGTCCTGGGGCCACCCTGAAAAGGGGGGGTACTGTCACACGCAGCCGCGACGGAGCGCGGCGGGTACAGTACTCACCCGTCCGCGCCCGCCGCCGGCTAGCGTGTGCAGGCTCCACTCTGAGGCGGGCAGGTGGGGGCAGCGCTGGGTAGAGGCGGCAGCGACGGAGCATCAGGTAGCAGCGTCCTTGACGATTGCGGCGCCGGGAGGCCGGCGGCGCCATCTTGAGTAAGGGCAGGTAGCGGATTGGGCCAGAGTAGAGAGTTCCTCCTCATCCTGCACGGACAGCCAATGGCAGCCACTCCCTGGGGATATAGTGGAGCTGCCCAGGCTGATCCGTGTCAGTGCAATGAGTCTTCTGAGTCGTTCACATCTCCGAGCTGACTCCTGGATCCTGGTTCTCTCTCCTGACTCTGGTGCCTTGCTCCCTGCACCTTATCCAAGGAAGGTTTTCTCCTGACACCAATGCTGCAAGCGCTATCTAGTGCTGGCTCCTGCTTGTTCCAGGATTCCCTTTCTTCATCATCCATCCATTCCATCCTCTTCCAGTCTTCCGGATCCATTTCTTCCATCATCAAATCAACCTCTTCCTGCATCTTCTTCTATGTACTCTGGCTCACCTAAAGACTGGTTCCAGAATTACCACTGGCAGTATATTGTGCTGGACTTATTGATTTATTCTTTTGCCACTTAAAGAAGTATTTAAGTGAACTTATTATTTATGAAACCAGTTATTAAACCTGCACGTTTCAATCCTACTCGCCCTGGTCCGTCTCCAGCTTCTGTGCACCACACGACTCCATCCAGCCCTTCTGCCGTGACGAATGGAAGTGCCACACCGGGATTTACACTTAATGTTAGTACCACAGACTTTGGTCAAACCTGACGATTCACATGTATACCCCCCTTATGAATCAATAGGATAAAATGACAGTTATAAATATGTTGATGCGAAATACAATAAAACTGACACCATATAATTTATTAATAAATACGCTATGAATGAGTAAATAATGGAAAAGGAACAATTGGTCGGAACAAAAAGTCGGATGAGTCTTCTGAAGTGCACAGGATGAGAGGGGTATATTTAAAACACAGATTACTGTTGGGGTTTTTATTGCAAGTTGGGGCCCCCCAGTCTACAGTATGTCCCAGGCTGCAACATGTAGTTGTTGCTGTGACTAGGGGTCAAACTGCCCCCATTGCTTCAACTGGCCTACACCACACCAAAAACTACACAAGGGGGAGGGTGGTTTGCACTAATCAAATTTTGTTATGGGGCTCCAAGGGGTCTTGCTCACAAAAGAAATGAAAGAAAATGACATTTTGGCTATGGGCTATAGTATATCAGTTTTGTCTGGACAGAAATCCTTGCTGGGTCTGAATGCAGAAGTAAAAGGATAGTGGTAACTTCTATTCAGTCACTGGGTTTCTGCAAAGTTCTGTCCTGACACTTTGGGGGGAGATTCAATTACCAGAAGTGAAAACTGGAGATTTTACACCTGAAGCTATTCAGTTAGTGTCCCAATTTCTCCCAATAGGCTTGTTAACATCTGTTAACTTAATGTGTTAATTGATGTTAGCAGGGGTTTGTGGGCATTAGCTCCCAGAATCATTCTTGGCCTGAGAAAAAAAATCTCCAATGACTCGTGGCTTGAATAGCCCCAGGGGATCAAATAGCCCGTGGTACTCTACCACATAGCTAATTGAAGTCTCCTCTTAGAATGTTGACTGCAAATGGTATTTTATGTTACCCCTTTGCAATATAGAAAAGTATGAATGTCTATTAGCCAAACATTTTACATGTCAGAGACCACATTATATTTCAAGAACATTTGCTCTCTATTTGTCTGCAAATATTAATTTTAATTTTGTGTGCTTATATTTGAATGTGGTCATGATTTAATTATGAACACCTGACCAAATCCTGCACATTCCCACAAAATCTAGGATGTAGAGCATCTATACCCTATCCCTTACACTAGAACCTTAACGTACCCCTCACCCTAAATATTAACCCTTGTACCCTATTCCTAGCCCTAATACCCTAACTATCCTAACCTAACCCCAAACATCTCCCTTACCATAACCCCCAACCCTAATATCTTAACCCAAACCACTAAACCCAGCCTATATCATATGCATAGTAATCTAACACCTATCCCAAATCCCACAACTCATAGGCAAATGAAGGGGGGGGGGGGGGTTTCTGGTTGCCTGGAAACCCCCTCCTCTTGGCAAGTGCCTTAAATTATGACAACAATAGCACTGGTATATAATATAATCAATATAACTGCCACCACATTATGCAGTGTAAGGGACTGAGCACAGCTGTTTCACATGCCCAGTGTACCAGCTTTTTCTATCACATTTACTGTATGTGTGGATCTGAGCCCTCAAACATTGCAATGGACCAAAGAGAAGCTGCCAGGAGGAAGAGACAGGAGCCTTTCCATGAAGTGGGAGATTGGAAGCTTAGAAAGTGAACTAGTGGTTCTATTATATGTGTGTATTTATTTATTATATGTTTAACCTTTTCCTGACCACTTATCATATTTAAATGTGTGAAACATCCTATACTATATACCATATGTACTGTTAAATAATAATACTGTATTCCATACACTATCCAATGTATAAAAAAGACCAATATTCAGGCCTGTTACTGCTCCCCCAGACTTCTGTACTTACTCCAGCGTGCTGCAGAGTGGGATATTTTTGGGTTACATTTGGAAACCCCCCTCTAAAAATTCTGCGTTTGCCACTGCAACTAACACTAATACCCTAACCCATAAACCAAACCTATACCCTAGACCAGGGTTAGCCAACTCCAGTCCTCGATAGCTACCAACAGTAAACATTTTCTATGTCTACTCACAGAATCACAAGTGAAGTATTTAGCTCCACCTATGGATCTTTTAAAACGTGCCAGTCAGTAATGAGTGCACCTGTGTACCTGTGAGGTGAGCTGGAAAACGTGAACTGTTGGTAGCTCTCGAGGACTGGAGTTGGCTACCCCTGCCCTAGACTAACATGAATACCCAAATCTAATTGCCACTAAACTAACCCTAATACCCTATCCCTAAAACGCTTACCCTGAAGGGTAGACTGGATGGGTCATATGGTTCTTAGCTGCCATCAAATTCTCTGTTCTTGTGTTAATGTTTCTATGTAGCATTCCATGAGGTTATAATATTGAAAAAAATGGGAAAACAAGAGTAGAAAGGTGGTACACCATACCACAGGTTCTCAAAGTTGGTCCACAGGACACCACACAGTGCATGTTTTGCAGGTCTCCTCACAGAATCACAAGTAAAATAATTAGCTCCACCTGTGGATCTTTTCAAATATGTCAGTGAGTGAAAACTATGCAATGCGATGAGATGCGATGCGATATTGTATACAATAATTGTACCATGTATGGGCACCTTAAAAGCACGGAGTTCATCGCACTGTGTATGGGCACCTTAAGACAGTAGCTTTTTCTTACTCCATTCTTGAGATATTTTAGAAGATTATAAATATTATGAGAATCAAGGGCATGGATATAGCAGCTATACTACTTGCAGCTTGTCTTCTCTGTCCACTACTCCCTCACAAATGGTCACACATCCAGCCGGGATGGGAACAGGTGTAAGTGGGTGCAATACCTAGAATGGTTTGGAAGGGAAAGTACTTTATCTTTGTTGGGGGCACTCTTGTATAAAGTTAAAATATAACTTCATATTGTTATTTACAAATTCCCGGAAGAATACACAATATGACGACAAAAACAAACACACAAATGGATATAAAAGACAAATAAACCAGTGCATGGTAAAAGCACTTTCATTTGCATGAGGAGACAGCAAAAAAAAAAAATATCCAGGAATTATTAGTAATGCTGTGATAATGCAGGTGTTAATCAGAACTATATTGATATAATATCCACATTAGTCCCATCCAGAGTGGAAAGAGTAAGTATCAATCAGTGGAAAGAATTAGCATCAATTCTCACTATAAATGCTGTAATCATATGCAGTAAGCGGATAATGTCATTGTGAAGCCTTTAGATATTTTTAAAATTTAAATAAGATGACAATACGTTTGCAATTAGCAAACACCTGGTAAACCGACATGAATAAAACAGCTAAATTCATCAAGCTGAGTGTGGGCTTTGCTGCAGATACCCACCCTGCTCTTACACTCATTGAAGAGTCTGGACCAGCCCCAAGGAAATACAGTGCTGCAGTGGCCGTTTTCTGATCCATCTCTACCATCCGTCATTTACTGGGGGAACTCACTCCAAGTGCAGTCATTTCTCCGTCCATCTCAGAGCAACAAATTGTCTTCCGTAATATACACCATTTTTCCAATGCAAAATGGGACTTCCAAGCCATCAGCAAAAGCAAGAGATATTGGGATAAGACTGAACACCAAAAAAGGATGGTAAATATACCCGTTTATTGACTGCACAACCTACCCGCAAAAACTGGACTTTTTATAGGGCAATCATAGGAATGGGCTTTTATTTTTATTTTTTTCATTACCAGGGTGCAGTGTCTTTTTATCAATCATGAAATATATATATATATATATATATATATATATATATATATATATATGAATTTAATTGTTTTTTCTTTATATGTACTATTTGTATCCAGTCTTTTAAATTCTGCAGTGTGGCTTTGAGTATATATTGTTTTGCTTTCTTGTTTCACTATTGGGCAAGGTCATGGGACTTTCCTGCTCTCCAAGAGGTGCTTCTTCAGCTGACTCATTATCCATGATGATGGCTGTTCTGATACCCCAGTCATTGCCAGGTTATGGGAATATTTTAACTCCCACATCCCAAGGCGATGGTGTCTGCTGCACTTATATAAAACTCAGATTGCACCATATACTGTAGCTGTTGTGCCTGATGGAAGATCCCTGCACGGTTCTGATATTTTTAAACTTGAAGAGTGTCTGGAGGCAGGCGGCTTGTCTTAAGCAGTGCAATGATCTTAAGCGGTAGACTGTTTTATCGGGTGCCGTATGACTGACCATCAGTCGTGATTCCGACAGTCATTACACCGACATCGGAATCCCGACTGCTCAAAGTAGTGGATATTCTCCCTCGTGGGGGTCCACGACCCCCATAGAGGGAGAATAGAATAGGTGGCGAGCGTAGCAAGCCACTGTGCCCACAGCATGGCGAGCGCAGCGAGCGCAGCAAGCTTGCAAGGGGCTTACATGTACTTGCACTTGCCCCGCTGTCTCAGTCCGGGCAGCCGGGATTCCAACGTCTGGCTAATGACTGTCGGAATCCCGACTGTCGGTGTGTTATACCACACTCGTTTTATCATAGCTTTGAGCTGCAACCTGGATTTCTACAGATTCAGTGGTAACACAGATGCACTCAAACAGAATATGTTGAGTGGGAAATTTGTGGTGTTAATGGGAATGGCGAACACCACAATCCACATAAGTTATAGCGACCATCGCTAACCACGTACAGCAGGCATGTCCAAAGTCTGGCCCGGGGGCCAATTGCGGCCCGTGCCGTCATTTCAAGTGGCCCGCAGCCTCCAGCCAGAAGCGGGTGGAGCATCAGATGCAGGATGCACAGCACAGAACACTAAAGTTAGTGTCCCGGTGAGCGCGTCTTTACCTTGCTGTCTGCAGCAGTGAGGAGGTGTCATCCGCCACAGTGAGATGTGTTTGTCGGCTTTTGGGAGAGTGAGCGTCCAACCCCTGGACATTCACAGAAGGGGGGGGGGGCAAGCTACAGGACAGAGTTAATGGGTGCAGAGTGGGGAACTTACAGTGAATGGGGGGCATACAGTGAAGGAGGGGCAGGCTGGTGACATACAGAGAAGGATGGTCAGGCAGGGGAATATAATGTGAAGGGTGCAGAGTGGAGGACATACAGTGAATGGGGGCAGGCTGGAGGAAATACAGAGGAGGGGTGCAGGCAGGGGAATATACAGTGAAGGGGCAGGCTGGGGGAGATACAGTGGATGGGGGCATGCTGGGGGACATAAAGTGAATGGGGGCAGAGTGGGGGACCTTTCTGATGTGATTAATTATTCAAACAATGTTAGGCTAAATGGTCGGCCCCCACACATTTTCACCACACCAAATCTGGCCCTCCTCGCAAAAAGTTTGGACACCCCTGATGTACAGCATGCATCAGCAGTTTCTCCCTTTGTTTTATTTCATTTTAGTCTTTCAACCTTTTTTTTTTTTTTTTAAAGTGTCTCGCTATCATCAACCTCATTCTCAAGCAGCAATTCTGCTGTACATATTCCACCAGGGTGGATAAATGTGAATTACTTTTAAATCCTGTCAATTATTTACAGCTCATTAACTTCACTAGCTGTCATTATTGTTGCTAATTGAACTGCTATGGCACCTTCTAGTTTCTATTGATGAACAATGACTGTTATTCAATCTACTCTCTCCTGCTTTACTGGTTTGTCTCTCTTTCTATCCAACGCACTTTGGACAGAATCAATTATCAGCAATGTTTTCCATACCCGACTTAATAGTTTTTTGTCTCTCCTTTGCTGCTTTCAAGATCAGATGTTTCCAACTATTACATTACTTGTGCTGATTCTCAGGGCCAGATTAACATCAACATAAGGCAGTACGGATGGTGTAATGGTTAGCATTACTGCCTCACAGCACTGAGGTCATGGGTTCGATTCTCACCTTGGCTCTAACTGTGCAGAGTTTGTATATTCTCCCCGTATTTGCATGGGTTTACTCCGGGCACTCCGGTTTCCTCCCACAATTCAAAAATATACTGGTTGGCTAATTGGCTCCCAACAAAATTAACCCTAGAATGTCTTTGTGTGTGTGTGTGTGTGTGTGTATATGTGGTAGGGAATTAAGATTGTAAACTCCACTGGGGCAGGGATGTTCAAATATTCTCTGTTAATAAATAATAATAATAATAATAAATAAACATAAAACAGGCCCACTATCATGACAGCATGATGACTACCAGACAGACAAGGGACAGATGCACTAAGCTTCAAAAGTGATAAAATGGTTAGTGATAAATAGCCAGCCAATCAGCTCCTACCTGCCATGTTACAGGCTGTGCTTGAAAGCTGTCAGGCAGGAGCTGGTTGCATACCTCCCAACATGATCCAAGAGGTACACAATGCTCTGCTCCTGGACTTTCCTCTTAATGTATGACTGAACAGTATGGAATGTATGTTTTGAACAGGTTAATTGAAAAGAAAGGAGTTTCACCACAGGTGATGGCAATCATACATTACCAGGGAAGTCCAGGAACAGAGCATTCTGTCCCTCCTGGAATGGGTCATGTTGGGAGGTATGTGGATGGTTAATTGTTTATCTTATTTTTGAAGCTTAGTGCATCTGACCCATAAGTTGGTCATTCATCATAAGTATTAAAATTGCATTTCTATTTTACACATTTATGGAATTTTTTTACTAAAAATATTTAGGTTGATACTGGGGTTTATAGTAGAGATTTGCGGACTCAGATTCCAGAGACCCGAACCCCCACGAACGTCATCAATCCGAACACGGTTACGAGCAGCGCTCTGAGATATCCGCAAGACTCGGGTCTGGCCGCACGGGCAAAACGTCATCGCCCGGCGCCGGATTTCACGAGGCTTTAAATAGTGGCTCCCACGCCCGCCATCTTCACTCTCCAGTCTAGCAGTGGGTTGGGAGAGGGTGTGTTGGTGCTGCTGCTGGGGCTTAAACTTGAGCTTGAGCTTGACCTTGAATGCAATATTTTTTTCGCTGGGGCTGTCTCCCTCAGTGCTGCTGTGTACTCTGTTCTCCTCTCTGCTTAGGGTGGGATCCCCCTAGCAAGGAGGACAGTTGGCTCTAACTGTGTACTTGTAGTACTACAGTCTCCTCTGTGCTGGGGCCTACCTCTGGTGCTGTGCTGTACCTAATATTATATATATTTTATAATATTATTAATAATGAATTATATATATATAGTCCATTTGTGCTGCCTGCACTGAATAGAGGCTGCCAGTATTTACTCAGTCCACCGGTGCCACTGGCAGTGCTACTGCCTAAGTGTACCTACCTAGTAGTACTACCTACCTACTAGGCTGCTATATATAATTTAATTAAAAAATAATACCTGTCCTGCAGTGCTGCGTGGAACTGTAATAAATAATTCCATGCTGCTGGTGCACTGACGTGTGCCAACCAGTACCTAATAATTATTATAAATTCTGCTGGTGCACATATACTAGTATTGCTGCCGTATCTACCTGTCTTGTGCCTAGTACTGCCGTATCTACCTGTCTGGTGCCTAGTACTGCCGTATCTACCTGTCTGGTGCCTAGTACTGCCGTATCTACCTGTCAGGTGCCTAGTACTGCCTTATCTACCTGTCTGGTGCCTAGTACTGCCGTATCTACCTGTCTGGTGCCTAGTACTGCCGTATCTACCTGTCTGGTGCCTAGTACTGCCGTATTTACCTGTCTGGTGCCTAGTACTGCTGTATCCACCTGTCTGGTGCCTAGTACTGCTGTATCTACTGGCTGGTGCCTTTTACTACCGTATCTACCTGTCTGGTGCCTAGTACTGCCGTATCTGTAATACCTGCCTGCTGGTGCATACCTACTGACGTATTAATTGCACTCCAGTGGTGCTGTCCTGTGACATAACTCCACAAAAATAATGGAGATCCAAAATATGGAGGTTAAAAAAATAGGGAAAGATGAAGATCCACTTCCTAATAGTTCTGAAGCTGCTGCCACTAGTCATGACATTATCAATACCGATATTTATATGACCAAAGAACAATAAGTGAAAAGCGTAGGTTACGTACTTTTTCCGTAACTTGCGTACCCTTTATTCCTAGCTACATGCGAACAAAACGTAGCGCAGCATAGCGTACCTTTACCGTGTATTGTACACGGATGAATCAATGCAGTAATAGGAGATTCCTTCGCAGTACTTAGTCTCTAATCTGCGAATACCCTTTAAGGACAATGTCCGTAATACACCTTATTGCTATATGCAAATAATTAGACGAGACCACGATATAACAAGTGAGGAGATAGATTCTCCGTAAATAGTGTATTTAGTCCCTAGCGGACAAAAGGGGATTACAGAAAGAAGAAAATACAGGGTAACACGTGATACAATTTTCTAACAATAATAATACAATTCAAACACTACTAGGGAAAGAAAACAGGCACAGGATACAATCAGCCAACAATACAATATAAGAAAGTACAGGGAATGCAACCGTTTACTGTCTCAAATATGCGCAGCGCAGTCCAGTCGGAGCTCGCTATATTCAGATTGAACTATAGCCCGGTCAATGGTAAGGGATAGAAGCAGTGCCGAAGTGACCGAGGCAGCCAAGGTGTTAGCTATCTTATAGGGTCAGAAGGGGGAGATCAAAGGCCATTCCTATTGGTCAGGGTTCGAATGTCCAGTCCTCAGTGATTGGGGCAAAGTATTACACCTGGTTTGGTTAGGTGCAGGGGGAGTGAACTTTGGAGTCCTTTGTGTGTTGGCATCGTCGTCGGGGGTCGTAAATAGCAACAAGAACCGGTTATATCTAGATTCTTTTGTCACACACAGTTTAACAGAAATAGTCCTTGAAATATAGATTTTGTCCGTAATTATCGGACCATGTGAGTTGCGAAGTTTTCGCAACGACCGGAGAACTGCGCATGAGAAACGGAACGTAACGGTACCAAACATTATACAGACAGAAGTATGTAATGCTGATTAAACTATGTGTAGTGCTCTAAACCTTTAATTAACTATATTTTATTTGGTGTAAGTATAGTATTATGAATTTATGTGTAATAGTATGGCTGCGCTTCTGGTCCACTTTGTCACACAGACTCGGGTATTATTACTTTATTTGCGCAAATCTGCGATCCAAAATGGCGGCCATACTATCCTAAAATAGCGTGTGTGTAACTTGACTTTAACAGTCCACCCTTTGACAGTAAATACAAAACTGTCACAGTACAAAAATATTTCCTAAAACACAGAAATTCATGATCCTAACAATAATTTTGGGATCCTTGAATTTTACATATAAGGGGAGTAAACCATCTGCGCTAGGCCAATCCAGGATTATGGATAAATGAGGGGCCACATTTATTGAACAATCTACTCTGGGTGACGAAGGATAATATACAATTTTTGGGATAAAAATAAAAACAAGGGAGGTTACAATATATACACTTTTTCAAATATGATATCTTTTAGTGGGTGATGGTTTCAATTCTAGGGTCATATACCAAACCCTGGTCTTCCTCTGCATCCCTCGTTCTTATACTCATGATTTCAGTACGTTTTGTCTTTCCCCGGGTCACCATTTTGACACATTTAAACAATAGCACAAAGACTATGATGGCACCACCGATACAAAGAAGTAGTTTTCCGATATTAGCTATGATTCCTTTCGCCCATTCTCCTAAACCGGAGAACCAGTGCATTGGGTTCAACCAGGAGGTCCATTCGCTGACCTTATCACCTACTTCTGCCAGGCTGATATTGTGTTCCCTTCTAAATTCCCATTTAAGCTGAAGAATCTCATCCATCCGATGATCAATGATTTCTTCTTGGTCTTCAGTATTGTTGGGGATGTAGGTACAACATTTTACCCCAAACTGTGTGGAGAGGGTGACACAATATCCTCCTGTCATGGCTGTCAAATAGTTCAACACCATCCGATGTTGAACTAGCTCTCTTTTATATGCTTGTAACTCTCTCCCAGTGTATCTAAAGGTGTCATCATAAATCTCAGTGATGTTATCTACCAAGCTTGCTAATGCTTGAATATACTTAAAATTTATGACTCCCCTGCCGGTATGGGTAATGTCTAACGCAATGAGGAGTTGGATACCGAATGATTCGTGTATCAATTCAGAGGCTAGAGGCTCCTTCTTGATTGTTAAATCCCTTTTGTGGATTTGGTCATAATGGGTATGAGTGTAAGGAGGAGGTATACCTTTGTGTATGCTTACCATTTCATTATGTGTAAGGGTCATTACTTCGGGTAACACTCTACCTAAATAACAAATTCCAACGTAGTTCATGGAGAGCCATTTGTAC
Organism: Crinia signifera; assembly: GCF_055691185.1. Classification (NCBI taxonomy): domain Eukaryota; kingdom Metazoa; phylum Chordata; class Amphibia; order Anura; family Myobatrachidae; genus Crinia; species Crinia signifera. The sequence goes on from NC_139218.1 coordinate 129,147,980, forward strand.
GCCCTTCTACCACAAATATAATAAACATCGTCAGGGAGAAAATAAGGGACAGAATATTTCATGATTTTATCACACACTATCCATAAGAACATTCCCGTCCCCTGCTCCCTGACCTGTTCCTCACAGGTTTCTGGTTGTAAGGTCATATTACAATAACCGGCGGATACTCTGCCGGCCATCATTTTATTTTTCTTTACAGTGTAAACATATTTATAGTGTCTTCCACTGGTGCGGATCTTTAATAACAATTCCTTATCAATAGGCTCTCCATCTGGACGCTGGGAGTAAGTTATCGTCTGCTTGTGCCATGTCACTTCCCAAGTACCAATCGTTCTGGAACTAGAGAAGTTCATACATACCAGGGACTTATCCACTTGGTATGGGTGTAATCTAAGACTAGGGGACCTGGTATACAGGTATCTCTTATCCAGTGGCCTCCCTTTATTTAAGACGCCTATCTCAGAGATATTTAGCGGGTATGGGACTAGGCCTACACTACTTCTTTTATGTAATACTTGTGAACACACCCAGCATTCTGTTTGGTTTAAGACCTTACCCACTAATGAGTGGTAATCACTCAAGGGATGTCAGCTCGTAGTTGCCTTACCCATCGACTGACATCGCTGGATGCATTCTTCTTCCATTTTTGGCTGACAATATCTACACACACAGTACTCACCAGACAATAACTCATCACATTGCCCTTGAACTACGTTTTCCTCATATCTCTTACCCTCTCCTGTTATGGGTAAAGTATCAGGCAGGTTTAGGGATTCTACTTCACCCTGGTCTGGGTCCATTAGTACACTGGAATTTTGGGGGTGTACCTGCGCACTGAGTGTTCCCTGGTCGGACTAGCTGCAAAGCACTTGTGTATAGTCTGACTTGAACTATACTAAAAGTGGTAATCATAAGGAATCGTGGAAATTAGTGCTGCGCTTTGCCATGGATAAATGATAACTGACACAGTGGTGTAAATTGAAAGGGAAAGGAAATATTTACTTGGTGATATTTAGTATCAAACAGAAAAGTAATGGAACATAAACAATTAAAATCATTCAATTGGCGGTGAAATGGTAGTGATTAGAACTAACTTCTGCAATAATGGTCTAATGAAAAAATGCTAATCCTGGGCAGAATTGAGCAGATGTCCCAACAAAGGACTTGCGCACCGGGCTTGCTGCCTGTTGTGCCAAGGTGAATGTTGGTATGCAGACAGTTGTTCAGTCTTTATGGAATGGAACAGTCACGAATTAAAGTTGGTTTGGGCTGCACAAATTGCAGGCAAAAAGTCTCTGTCTGAGTGCGGCGTCCCGCTGCTCAGGCACAATAATAGCTTCGGGTACCCCTTTAAACACTTGCCACGAAGTTTGTACAGTGCAGGTTTTCGGAGGTAGTATACTGCGGTGCAGCCTAGGGTGTGCCAGTGTGCGGTGCGTCTGTGATAGGTGTTACCGCCGCACGCGTGTGGATCCCACAGCGTGTAGCGGTCCCGGTGTAGCAGACGTGCGCGCTTGGGCGGGTGGCAGGATTACCTTGCTTCAGCGGATAGTGTCGGTATCCGCGTGGTATCCCGCCGTCCGACTGGGAGCCCTCCTGCCTCGCGGACAGTTCCTATCTCCTACTTACCCTTACTTCCTCAGGTGCCGCGTCCTTGGTTACTGCGTTGCTGCAGCGTCTTCCTTGGATTACGTCACGGAGTGTGCTGGGCGTGTGTCCGTGGGGGGACCTGATGTAGGTAATGTCCGTGTTCCCCAACGCGTTTCAGCTTACAAAGCCTTCTTCATGGAGGTAATGGTGTCTGTTGCGGGGTTGATTTAAATCCCCCCCTTAGTACTGTGATTGGGCAGAAAAACTGCTTGTTCATTGGTCCATGTGATAGTCAGTCACACCTGATTACGTCAGTCAGGGTTTTCAAGTGTCGCTATTTAGTAATTAGAGTCTGGATCCTGTCAGACAGGGAAATGCTGCGTTGCTTAGTACTCTTCACAGAAGTGTTGACACAGCTTGGTGTCGATGTCTGCATATCTTGATATCTGCATATCATATAGAATCTTGATACAGAATCCTAAATGTGTGCAGAGGTCTAGATTGTAGTTGTATAAGTTGCCCCAATTTTTTACATATATTAGCTTTTTATAACTTAAACAGGGGGGTGGATCTTGCTGGTGATGTCAGAGCAAAATTACTAATCTGTCTCTAAATATGAATGGGGGCAGTAAATTGTCATCCTTATCATCTGTTTTGTATTGCATTTTATTTCTTGCTCTTACATATGACTGCATTTATCTCATTGTCCATATTAAGACCTTTTGGTGTGTACATCCACTTAAGTTCGGCTTTATTTATTTTATGGGTGTAGTCTCCCCCTCGCCAATTTTGATTTATTTCTTCTATGCCTATAAATCTGAGGGATCCTGGGTCACTGTTGTGGTGTATTTTAAAGTGATTTGAAAGATTATGGTCCTCGTATCCCCGTTTGATATTCCTAATATGCTCATATAGGCGGTCTTTCAGTTTTCGTGTAGTGCGTCCTATGTATTGCTTCTTACAGCCACATTCTAATAGGTAGATAACCCCTTTACTATTGCAAGTGATCTCTTGTTTTATTGCATAAGTGTCTCCCTTGGTGTTTGATTTGAATATTACAGTGGGTCTTGTTGATCTTTGTCCCTGATTTTTGCATCCTGTGCATTGTCCACAATGAAAAAAGCCTTTACTGACGGGCTTATTATCCAAGGTCGTTTGTGTCATTGTTCTTGGTGGTATGTGGTTTCTAATTAATTTCTGTTTTAGGTCGGGTGCTTTTCTAAATATCAATCTTGGTATTTGTGGTAAATGATTGGTCAGGATTTCGTCTTCTAACAGGATCGGCCAGTGTTTGGTGAGAATTCTTCTTAATTGGTTTGATTGTTTGGAAAACTGTGTTATGAATGGTATTTCTGTCATTATAGTATCTTCATTTCTAATTTTGTATTTGAGTAGCTCCTCTCTGTCTGTCTGTCCTATCTGTTCAAAAGCTGTGTTGATGGTTTTTTCACTGTATTGTTTTTCTTTGAATTGTAAAGTCAGTTGCTCCCCCTGTTGTATGTAGTCTGTCATTTTTGAACAATTACGTCGTAATCGTGTGAACTGGCCTTTGGGTACTGCATTCAACCAGCTTGGGTGGTGCCAACTGGTTGACAAAATGTAACTGTTAACGTCAACCTCCTTTTTATATGTCTTGGTCTGTATTTTGTTGTTTTCTATGAAAATGTTTAGAACTAGAAAGTTAACTTCGGTTTTACTGTAATGGGTAGTGAAGGCTAGGTTGTTCCTGTTGTTGTTCAGTTGTGTTATGAATAGTTTGAGTGATGTCTCGTCCCCCTTCCAGATAAAAAACAGATCATAAATGTATCTTGTCCAGAGCACGAGATTCGCCTCCAGCTCGCCACACCCCCAGACGTGGCGGTCCTCCCACCAGCTCATAAAGAGGTTGGCATAGCTGGGGGCGAATCTCGTGCCCATTGCTGTGCCGGTGATTTGCAAGTAGTATTCATTTTCGAACCAGACATAATTATGTTTTAATATAAATTCTATACTGCTGATGATAAAGTCGATCTGTTCCTGGGTGAGGCTATTGTCTTTTGTGAGATGATATGTGATGCTTTCTAAACCTTGCCCGTGATCTATGATTGTGTAGAGTGATGTGACGTCTGAGGTGACCAGCCAGTAGTTCTTGTCCCAGGTGATGTTCTGAAGTTTGTCTAAAATATGTGTTGTGTCTCGTAAAAATGATTTTTGTTTCTGAACATAAGGTTGCAGGAATATGTCTATATATTGAGATAGATTTGATGTTAGAGAGTCTATTCCAGAAATTATTGGCCTGCCAGGTGGGTGTAATGGATCTTTATGGATTTTTGGGAGGTAATAGAAGACTGGTGTCACTGGATGAGTAATTTGTAGGTATTGTTGTTCCTGTTGGTTGAGTATGCCAATGGTATGTCCTTTCTGTATGTGCGTGTCTAGTTCCTGTTTAAACTGTGTGGTGGGATCTTGCTTCAGCCTGAGGTATGTGTTGGTGTCTCCCAGTAGTCTATATGATTCTTGTAAATAGTCATTCTTGTTAAGCACTACTATGCCCCCCCCCCCCTTTATCCGCTGGTTTAATTATCAATGAGTGATTGTTCTGGAGGTCCTGCAGTGCTAGTGATTCTTTCTTGGTAAGGTTGTTTCTCTGGTTTTTAATGGTGAGGAGTTCAAGATCTTTTTCTACCATCTTAGTGAAACTGGTTATTTGTGACCCTTTCATGTGACTTGGGAAGAAAGTTGATTGTGGTTTAAGTTTGGTGTGTTTATATTTGTCTGTTTCATCAGTATTTCTGATGGGTGCTGGTATTGTATTAGAGAAGAATTTTTTCAATGTTAGTTTTCTTGAAAAGCTGTGTAGGTCCAGATAGGTCTGAAATTTGTCCAACTTGTTGGTTGGCGCAAACTTCAGACCTTTGTCCAGCAGTTTTTTGTGGTCTGTTGTCAATGTGAAACCACTTATGTTGAAAATCCCCTTGCCTACTTCTGTTGTCTGTTGCGTACCCTCTTTCTTGTTGCTGCCCCCCCTACACCCTCTCCTTGTTTTCTTGTGGTTTTCTTTCTGACTATGATTTTTTTCGGTGGCGGCGTTGTCATGTTTTTTCTGTGTCTTCCCCCTAAAAAAAGGGGCGCTACTGTGGCACATGTTTGAGATTCTGTTGTGTCAGACACTGTTGGCTGCCCTTCAGCACTGTTGAGTCCGGTTGTGTTTGGGTCAAGTAGTTCTACTGGTATTTCAATGCTGTTGTCAGATATAAGTTCCGAGTGGTCGTCTGGTCCTTGATTTCTAATGGTCAGTGTCTCTCCTATTGAGTGTCGTTTGGTTTGTTCCTCAGATCTACTGGATTCCCATCCTTGTTCCAGTGAGAGTCTGGCTAGGTGGCTGTAATGTATAATTTCTTCTGTTTCTGATTCTACTCCGTGTGTGGAGAATGAGAGTTCTGATGCTAGGGAGTCAGTTGTCTCGTTGAGTGTTATATTGTTATCGGTGTTTATAGCTGTTTCTTGTTTATTCTGGTTATGCAAGGATGTCATATATTGCTGATAGGTCAGGTTAAGTCTTTTGTATACTGGGCTGTTATTTGTGCTATTTTTTGTTAATGTTTTCTTATTTTTATTGATTTGGTTGGTTTTTTTGTTATTGCTGGTAATTTTATCTTTTGTCTTGGGTTGTATATTAAACCTGTCTCTAATGAATTTCTTTTTTTTGGATTCTATCAACTGTGTCTCTATTCTTGTTAATTTGTTGGAAGTCAAGTCTGCTAGAGTTATGAACTCCTTGCTGTCTTTAAAGGGGTTCAGGCCCTCGTCAAGTTGTTCTATCTCAATGTTCAGTGCGGTCAGTTTGGTTTTATTATCCTCAATTATTAGGTCAATCAGTCTCGTGGAGCAGTCCCTGAGTATGCAATGGGCACGAGATTCGCCCCCAGCTATGCCAACCTCTTTATGAGCTGGTGGGAGGACCGCCACGTCTGGGGGTGTGGCGAGCTGGAGGCGAATCTCGTGCTCTGGACAAGATACATTGATGATCTGTTTTTTATCTGGAAGGGGGACGAGACATCACTCAAACTATTCATAACACAACTGAACAACAACAGGAACAACCTAGCCTTCACTACCCATTACAGTAAAACCGAAGTTAACTTTCTAGATCTAAACATGTTCATAGAAAACAACAAAATACAGACCAAGACATATAAAAAGGAGGTTGACGTTAACAGTTACATTTTGTCAAACAGTTGGCACCACCCAAGCTGGTTGAATGCAGTACCCAAAGGCCAGTTCACACGATTACGACGTAATTGTTCAAAAATGACAGACTACATACAACAGGGGGAGCAACTGACTTTACAATTCAAAGAAAAACAATACAGTGAAAAAACCATCAACACAGCTTTTGAACAGATAGGACAGACAGACAGAGAGGAGCTACTCAAATACAAAATTAGAAATGAAGATACTATAATGACAGAAATACCATTCATAACACAGTTTTCCAAACAATCAAACCAATTAAGAAGAATTCTCACCAAACACTGGCCGATCCTGTTAGAAGACGAAATCCTGACCAATCATTTACCACAAATACCAAGATTGATATTTAGAAAAGCACCCGACCTAAAACAGAAATTAATTAGAAACCACATACCACCAAGAACAATGACACAAACGACCTTGGATAATAAGCCCGTCAGTAAAGGCTTTTTTCATTGTGGACAATGCACAGGATGCAAAAATCAGGGACAAAGATCAACAAGACCCACTGTAATATTCAAATCAAACACCAAGGGAGACACTTATGCAATAAAACAAGAGATCACTTGCAATAGTAAAGGGGTTATCTACCTATTAGAATGTGGCTGTAAGAAGCAATACATAGGACGCACTACACGAAAACTGAAAGACCGCCTATATGAGCATATTAGGAATATCAAACGGGGATACGAGGACCATAATCTTTCAAATCACTTTAAAATACACCACAACAGTGACCCAGGATCCCTCAGATTTATAGGCATAGAAGAAATAAATCAAAATTGGCGAGGGGGAGACTACACCCATAAAATAAATAAAGCCGAACTTAAGTGGATGTACACCCTTAAGACATTTGCACCAAAAGGTCTTAATATGGACAATGAGATAAATGCAGTCATATGTAAGAGCAAGAAATAAAATGCAATACAAAACAGATGATAAGGATGACAATTTACTGCCCCCATTCATATTTAGAGACACATTAGTAATTTTGCTCTGACATCACCAGCAAGATCCACCCCCCTGTTTAAGTTATAAAAAGCTAATATATGTAAAAAATTGGGGCAACTTATACAACTACAATCTAGACCTCTGCACACATTTAGGATTCTGTATCAAGATTCTATATGATATGCAGATATCAAGATATGCAGACATCGACACCAAGCTGTGTCAACACTTCTGTGAAGAGTACTAAGCAACGCAGCATTTCCCTGTCTGACAGGATCCAGACTCTAATTACTAAATAGCGACACCTGAAAACCCTGACTGACGTAATCAGGTGTGACTGACTATCACATGGACCAATGAACAAGCAGTTTTTCTGCCCAATCACAGTACTAAGGGGGGGATTTAAATCAACCCCGCAACAGACACCATAACCTCCATGAAGAAGGCTTTGTAAGCTGAAACGCGTTGGTGAACACGGACATTACCTACATCAGGTCCCCCCACGGACACACGCCCGGCACACTCCGTGACGTAATCCAAGGAAGACGCTGCAGCAACGCAGTAACCAAGGACGCGGCACCTGAGGAAGTAAGGGTAAGTAGGAGATAGGAACTGTCCGCGAGGCAGGAGGGCTCCCAGTCAGACGGCGGGATACCACGCGGATACCGACACTATCGGCTGAAGCAAGGTAATCCTGCCACCCGCCCAAGCGCGCACGTCTGCTACACCGGGACCGCTACACGCTGTGGGATCCACACGCGTGCGGCGGTAACACCTATCACAGACGCACCGCACACTGGCACACCCTAGGCTGCACCGCAGTATACTACCTCCGAAAACCTGCACTGTACAAACTTCGTGGCAAGTGTTTAAAGGGGTACCCGAAGCTATTATTGTGCCTGAGCAGCGGGACGCCGCACTCAGACAGAGACTATTTGCCTGCAATTTGTGCAGCCCAAACCAACTTTAATTCGTGACTGTTCCATTCCATAAAGACTGAACAACTGTCTGCATACTAACATTCACCTTGGCACAACAGGCAGCAAGCCCGGTGCGCAAGTTCTTTGTTGGGACATCTGCTCAATTCTGCCCAGGATTAGCATTTTTTCATTAGACCATTATTGCAGAAGTTAGTTCTAATCACTACCATTTCACCGCCAATTGAATGATTTTAATTGTTTATGTTCCATTACTTTTCTGTTTGATACTAAATATCACCAAGTAAATATTTCCTTTCCCTTTCAATTTACACCACTGTGTCAGTTATCATTTATCCAGGGCAAAGCGCAGCACTAATTTCCACGATTCCTTATGATTACCATTAGTACACTGTCAGAACTCCGCTCCGATCGCTCTAGAGTGTGGCAGCCACCGAGTATCTTTGAGTGAAGAAGGGGAAACAGGAAGAAAACAAAGAAATTGAAATATAACCATGAACCTGTTGCTTGGAGTCATTCCATCATCTCTACCAGGGGTCTTTTATTGTTCTGCTCTTTAACTTTTGCTCGTACAGGTTGCTTGACCTTATCTGCTTTTCAATCCTCCCGGAACAATGCCACTAGAAATATTTCTTCTCTTTCGCTCCGGGTTACTGGCTTTCTTGCAGTGGGACGAATGTATCCAAGTCTCTCTCTCTGCGACTTTAATTGATGTAGTGCTGGTCAACAAAACTTGGTACGGTCCTTCCCAACGGTCTATCAAACAACCTGAGCGTAAAAAATTTCGGATCATAACAAAATCTCCTGGTGAAGATTATGACAGTTCTCAATAGGCATGTCAGGTGTCAATAAATTCAGTTCCTTTTGTTGTTTCCTCAGCTGTTTGTTTAGCTTTAGGATATATTGCACAGTTAGCTCATTGTTACACTTGAGATCATCCTGTGGGTCTATCATGACGTGTGGCTGCCGGCCAAACAATATCTCGAAGGGGGACAAGTTAAGCGGAGCTCTGGGAGTGGTCCTAATGCTATACAGCACAATGGGCAGTGCCTCTGGCCATAACAACCCTGTTTCAGCCATAACTTTACCCAATTTGTTCTTAATAGTACCATTCATTCTCTCAACGTGGGCGCTCGCTTGGGGTTGATATGGAGTATGAAGTTTACTATTAATTCCCAGGAGTTTACACATGATTTGGAAGACCTCTCCTGTGAAATGAGTGCCTCTGTCACTCTCGATGACCTTTGGGATACCATATCTACAGACAAACTCTTGACATATTTTCTTAGCTGTAAAGGTAGCAGTGTTGGAGGCAGCGGGGAAAGCCTCCACCCAGCTGGAAAACATGTCAACACAAACTAACACATACTTTAAATTTCTACAGGGTGGTAACTGTATGAAGTCGATTTGTATTACCTGGAAATGGCCTTCTGTAGGAGGGATGTGGGATGGCTCTGTTGGGATGGCTTTTCCAATGTTCTTCCTCAAACAGGTGAGGCATGACATTGCCACTCTACCTGCTTGAGAAGCGAACCCTGGTGCACACCAGTAGGCCTTTACCAGCTTGCACATACCTTCCTTCCCAAGATGTGTCAGCCCATGGGCCGCCTCGGCTAGACTAGGAAGGTATGCCCTGGGGGCCACTGGTTTCCCGTGTCCATCTCTCCAAAGTCCGGTGGAATCTTGGCCACATCCCTTCGACTTCCATACTGCTCTCTCCTGTGGGGAACAAAAATTCTGCATGTCTATCAGTTTTGATGTGGATACCATGTTAAGTGTACAGAGGTTTGTAGGATGGGTAGAAATATTTACAGGGCTTGCGGCCCTTTTCGCTGCCTCATCAACGCGGCTGTTACCAAGGGACACCGGGTCCTTCTCTGATGTGTGAGCTTTGCACTTAATAACAGCCACTCTGTTAGCGGGATAGCTCGCAGAAGTTTTCTGATATATGTCGCATGCGCCACTGGTGTTCCAGCCGCCGTCATGAAATTTCTGAGGCGCCATAGGGCTCCAAAATCATGTACCACTCCGAAAGCATATCTGGAGTCGGTATATATGTTAACTGATTTTCCTTTGGCCAGTTCACATGCTCTGGTCAGTGCCACCAGTTCCGCTACTTGTGCTGAGTGAGGTGGTCCTAGGGGTTCAGCTTCCACAATACCTTCTCCATCTACTACCGCGTAGCCTGTGCACAGCTCTCCCGTCTCCGTTTGTCTATGACAGCTACCATCAGTGAATAAGGTTATGTCTACCTCACTTAATGGGCTGTCGCTTATGTCAGGACGTGCTGTAAAGGTCTGATTCAGGTAGGTCATGCAATCATGTTTGTCCTCACCTTCACTAAACTCTGCCTTACCATTTTCAGCAACATTCCCATCAACCTCCACCCTTTGTGCCTTGGAGGGCACATGAGGTAGGAATGTGGCTGGGTTCAGTGTGTTGCATCTTTTTATGGTAATATTTACTGGGGCCATCAGCGCCAGTTCCCACTTGGTGAACCGTGCTGAGGACACATGTCGTGTTTGGGCAGAATTTAGGAGGGCAGAGACAGCATGGGGAGCATGAACAGTTAAATCGTGTCCTAACACCACATCCTCACTCTTGCTTACTAGTTGTGCTATTGCAGCTACGCTTCGTAAGCAAGTTGGGAGTGAGCGTGCTACTGTGTCCAATTGGCCACTGTAGTACGCTACTGGTCGGTTGGCATCACCATGTTTTTGGGCAAGTACTCCTGCCGCACACCCAGCTGATTCTGTTCCGTACAGTTCAAAGGGTTTCCCGTAATCTGGCATTCCCAGTGCTTGGGCCTTTGTTGGGCTCACCTTTAGTTCCTCGAAAGCCAGCTCAGATTCCTCAGTATGAGAGACCCGGTCTGGCTTAGTTGAGGAAACCATTTCTTGTAGTGGTAATGCCAGAATAGAGAATCCTGGGATACAATTGCGACAGTATCCACACATGCCTAGGAACGTACGGATCTGGTGCTGGGTCTGCGGCAGTACCATGTTTTGAATCGCTTGGATTCGGTCATCAGTGAGGTGTCTCAGCCCTTGGGTAAGACAGTGGCCCAGATACTTAACCCTGGTCTGACATAATTGTAGCTTATCCTTTGATACTTTATGTCCTGTCTCTGAGAGATGCATCAGCAGCTGTCGAGTGTCATCTATTGATGACTCCAGTGACTCAGAACACAACAATAAGTCATCAACATATTGTATTAGTATCAAACCATTCATAGGTTGAAAGGATTGTAAACAATCATGCAAGGCCTGGGAGAAGATGCTGGGGCTGTCTACGTATGTACGTGTGTTTATTGAACCTGTTCACAGGCTGCCGATGACTCGGCCACCCACGTGTTCTACAGTGTATTTGCAAGGTCGCGATCGGGTTTCACTACACGCAGTAATTGCCCATAAATATGGAATAAATCCCTTAACTCAGTCTGAAAGTTACGTATAAAGATGCGAAATAAATTTCGCACTTAATCCGTAAATTACGTACAAAGATGCGAAAATTTCCCAACGTAAGCACGTGCATGCGCACCTTGCATCATACACAATAGACGCTTCACGTTACTGTAAAAGGCCCAGAACTTATCACCACGTGGCGGAGTCCCTGGCCCTGCAGTAACTAACAATAAAAGATTATAGTTTTGCACAGAAGGAATCCTCTATGTACTATAATAAACACAGGCCTTTGCCTCCACGTGTGCGAACCTTATCGCACGTGGCACGTATACTGTAATGAACAAGCAACTCAAGACACTATACCCCATTAAACTACTTGTGGCAGGCAGAAGTACAGCTTACTAAACCCTTAACATACTTTAAAACACGTGGCTTAATATTTCCTTGGATTTCACTTATTGTACTTCGGGTTCAAACGCTAGCACCTCTCAAACCCTACACCGCCGCGGACTTGGCCTCTCCAGCAATGGGTAAATAATCACTTCCACCCTTTTGCTGGTATAGGTCAAGCCGCGCAATCGGTGCGGTGTTCTAGATTGTGAAACGCCCGGACGAAAGCCCCCAATTATCAATACCGATATTTATATGACCAAAGAACAATAAGTGAAAAGCGTAGGTTACGTACTTTTTCCGTAACTTGCGTACCCTTTATTCCTAGCTACATGCGAACAAAACGTAGCGCAGCATAGCGTACCTTTACCGTGTATTGTACACGGATGAATCAATGCAGTAATAGGAGATCCCTTCGCAGTACTTAGTCTCTAATCTGCGAATACCCTTTAAGGACAATGTCCGTAATACACCTTATCGCTAGATGCGAATAATTAGACGAGACCACAATATAACAAGTGAGGAGATAGATTCTCCGTAAATAGTGTATTTAGTCCCTAGCGGACAAAAGGGGATTACAGAAAGAAGAAAATACAGGGTAACACGTGATACAATTTTCTAACAATAATAATACAATTCAAACACTACTAGGGAAAGAAAACAGGCACAGGATACAATCAGCCAACAATACAATATAAGAAAGTACAGGGAATGCAACCGTTTACCGTCTCAAATATGCGCAGCGCAGTCCGGTCGGAGCTCGCTATATTCAGATTGAACTATAGCCCGGTCAATGGTAAGGGATAGAAGCAGTGCCGAAGTGACCAAGGCAGCCCAGGGTTAGCTATCTTATAGGGTCAGAAGGGGGAGGTCAAAGGCCATTCCTATTGGTCAGGGTTCGAATGTCCAGTCCTCAGTGATTGGGGCAAAATATTACACCTGGTTTGGTTAGGTGCAGGGGGAGTGAACTTTGGAGTCCTTTGTGTGTTGGCATCGTCATCGGGGGTCGTAAATAGCAACAAGAACCGGTTATATCTAGATTCTTTTGTCACACACAGTTTAACAGAAATAGTCCTTGAAATATAGATTTTGTCCGTAATTATCGGACCATGTGAGTTGCGAAGTTTTCGCAACGACCGGAGAACTGCGCATGAGAAACGGAACGTAACGGTACCAAACATTATACAGACAGAAGTATGTAATGCTGATTAAACTATGTGTAGTGCTCTAAACCTTTAATTAACTATATTTTATTTGGTGTAAGTATGGTATTATGAATTTATGTGTAATAGTATGGCTGCGCTTCTGGTCCACTTTGTCACACAGACTCGGGTATTATTACTTTATTTGCGCAACTCTGCGAACCAAAATGGCAGCCATACTATCCTAAAATGGCGTGTGTGTAACTCGACTTTAACAACATAGACAATGAAATGCCAACAACGTCGTCTGCCACGGCCGATGCCCAGTGTGAAAGCAGAGGGCATGTACAATCAAAACCAAAGTTCCATAGAAGGATTCGAAAAAGTAAATGTAAATCGTTGGAAGAGAAACTTAAACTTGGCAATATGCCATTTACGACACGGAGTGGCAAGGAACGGCTAAGGCCATGGCCTAAGTTCATGACTAGTGGTGCAGCTTCACATGATGATCAAAGTCCTCCTCCTTCCCCCCCCCCCGCCCAATAGGAAATTTAAGAGAGTTAGGCTGACACAAACTTTGACAACAGCACTGCCTTCTAAAGACATATCCCAAGACATATCTCCCGTCTCCGTTTGTCTATGACAGCTACCATCAGTGAATAAGGTTATGTCTACCTCACTTAATGGGCTGTCGCTTATGTCAGGACGTGCTGTAAAGGTCTGATTCAGGTAGGTCATGCAATCATGTTTGTCCTCACCTTCACTAAACTCTGCCTTACCATTTTCAGCAACATTCCCATCAACCTCCACCCTTTGTGCCTTGGAGGGCACATGAGGTAGGAATGTGGCTGGGTTCAGTGTGTTGCATCTTTTTATGGTAATATTTACTGGGGCCATCAGCGCCAGTTCCCACTTGGTGAACCGTGCTGAGGACACATGTCATGTTTGGGCAGAATTTAGGAGGGCAGAGACAGCATGGGGAGCATGAACAGTTAAATCGTGTCCTAACACCACATCCTCACTCTTGCTTACTAGTTGTGCTATTGCAGCTACGCTTCGTAAGCAAGTTGGGAGTGAGCGTGCTACTGTGTCCAATTGGCCACTGTAGTACGCTACTGGTCGGTTGGCATCACCATGTTTTTGGGCAAGTACTCCTGCCGCACACCCAGCTGATTCTGTTCCGTACAGTTCAAAGGGTTTCCCGTAATCTGGCATTCCCAGTGCTGGGGCCTTTGTTAGGCTCACCTTTAGTTCCTCGAAAGCCAGCTCAGATTCCTCAGTATGAGAGACCCGGTCTGGCTTAGTTGAGGAAACTATTTCTTGTAGTGGTAATGCCAGAATAGAGAATCCTGGGATACAATTGCGACAGTATCCACACATGCCTAGGAACGTACGGATCTGGTGCTGGGTCTGCGGCAGTACCATGTTTTGAATCGCTTGGATTCGGTCATCAGTGAGGTGTCTCAGCCCTTGGGTAAGACAGTGGCCCAGATACTTAACCCTGGTCTGACATAATTGTAGCTTATCCTTTGATACTTTATGTCCTGTCTCTGAGAGATTCATCAGCAGCTGTCGAGTGTCATCTATTGATGACTCCAGTGACTCAGAACACAATAATAAGTCATCAACATATTGTATTAGTATCGAACCATTCATAGGTTGAAAGGATTGTAAACAATCATGCAAGGCCTGGGAGAAGATGCTGGGGCTGTCTACGTATGTACGTGTGTTTATTGAACCTGTTCACAGGCCGCCGATGACTCGGCCACCCACGTGTTCTACAGTGTATTTGCAAGGTCGCGATCGGGTTTCACTACACGCAGTAATTGCGCATAAATATGGAATAAATCCCTTAACTCAGTCTGAAAGTTACGTATAAAGATGCGAAATAAATCCCGCACTTAATCCGTAAATTACGTACAAAGATGCGAAAATTTCCCAACGTAAGCACGTGCGTGCGCACCTTGCGTGATACACAATAGACGCTTCACGTTACTGTAAAAGGCCCAGAACTTATCACCACGTGGCGGAGTCCCTGGCCCTGCAGTAACTAACAATAAAAGATTATAGTTTTGCACAGAAGGAATCCTCTATGTACTATAATAAACACAGGCCTTTGCCTCCACGTGTGCGAACCTTATCGCACGTGGCACGTATACTGTAATGAACAAGCAACTCAAGACACTATACCCCATTAAACTACTTGTGGCAGGCAGAAGTACAGCTTACTAAACCCTTAACATACTTTAAAACACGTGGCTTAATATTTCCTTGGATTTCACTTATTGTACTTCGGGTTCAAACGCTAGCACCTCTCGAACCCTTCACCGCCGCGGACTTGGCCTCTCCAGCAATGGGTAAATAATCACTTCCACCCTTTTGCTGGTATAGGTCAAGACGCGCAATCGGTGCGGTGTTCTAGATTGTGAAACGCCCGGACGAAAGCCCCCAATTATCAATACCGATATTTATATGACCAAAGAACAATAAGTGAAAAGCGTAGGTTACGTACTTTTTCCGTAACTTGCGTACCCTTTATTCCTAGCTACATGCAAACAAAACGTAGCGCAGCATAGCATACCTTTACCGTGTATTGTACACGGATGAATCAATGCAGTAATAGGAGATCCCTTCGCAGTACTTAGTCTCTAATCTGCGAATACCCTTTAAGGACAATGTCCGTAATACACCTTATCGCTAGATGCGAATAATTAGACGAGACCACGATATAACAAGTGAGGAGATAGATTCTCCGTAAATAGTGTATTTAGTCCCTAGCGGACAAAAGGGGATTACAGAAAGAAGAAAATACAGGGTAACACGTGATACAATTTTCTAACAATAATAATACAATTCAAACACTACTAGGGAAAGAAAACAGGCACAGGATACAATCAGCCAACAATACAATATAAGAAAGTACAGGGAATGCAACCGTTTACCGTCTCAAATATGCGCAGCGCAGTCCGGTCGGAGCTCGCTATATTCAGATTGAACTATAGCCCGGTCAATGGTAAGGGATAGAAGCAGTGCCGAAGTGACCAAGGCAGCCCAGGGTTAGCTATCTTATAGGGTCAGAAGGGGGAGGTCAAAGGCCATTCCTATTGGTCAGGGCTCGAATGTCCAGTCCTCAGTGATTGGGGCAAAGTATTACACCTGGTTTGGTTAGGTGCAGGGGGAGTGAACTTTGGAGTCCTTTGTGTGTTGGCATCGTCGTCGGGGGTCGTAAAGAGCAACAAGAACTGGTTATATCTAGATTCTTTTGTCACACACAGTTTAACAGAAATAGTCCTTGAAATATAGATTTTGTCCGTAATTATCGGACCATGTGAGTTGCGAAGTTTTCGCAACGACCGGAGAACTGCGCATGAGAAACGGAACGTAACGGTACCAAACATTATACAGACAGAAGTATGTAATGCTGATTAAACTATGTGTAGTGCTCTAAACCTATATTTTATTTGGTGTAAGTATGGTATTATGAATTTATGTGTAATAGTATGGCTGCGCTTCTGGTCCACTTTGTCACACAGACTCGGGTATTATTACTTTATTTGCACAACTCTGCGAACCAAAATGGCAGCCATACTATCCTAAAATGGCGTGTGTGTAACTCGACTTTAACAACATAGACAATGAAATGCCAACAACGTCGTCTGCCACGGCCGATGCCCAGTGTGAAAGCAGAGGGCATGTACAATCAAAACCAAAGTGCCATAGAAGGATTCGAAAAAGTAAATGTAAATGTAAATCGTTGGAAGAGAAACTTAAACTTGGCAATATGCCATTTACGACACGGAGTGGCAAGGAACGGCTAAGGCCATGGCCTAAGTTCATGACTAGTGGTGCAGCTTCACATGATGATCAAAGTCCTCCTCCTTCCCCCCCCGCTCAATAGGAAATTTAAGAGAGTTAGGCTGACACAAACTTTGACAACAGCACTGCCTTCTAAAGACATATCCCAAATCCCGAAGGAGAGTCCTAGGGTGGCGGTGGTTGCGATGCCTGACCTTCTAATCACTGTACGTGAAGAGGGGGCTCCTTCCACCATTTGCAGTACGCCCTCTGCATATGTTGGAAGCATCACCCACAGTCTAGTTTCAGATTTTATTAATGAAGGTGATGTTGTACACCAGGAGGAGGATATTGATGTAGCTGGCGCTGAGGAGGAAGTTGACGAGGAGGATGGAGAGGTGGTTTGCTTAAATGATGCAACAGGGGGGAATGAGGCACCTGGAGGGGGGGGAGTTGTTGTCCATGGGATGAAAAAGCCCATAATCATGCCTGGGCAGAGGACCAATAAATCCACCTCTACGGTCTGGAATTTTTTTTATCCGAATCCGGACAACAAATGTATGGCCACTTGTAGCTTATGTAAAACTCCAATAAGCAGGGGTAAGGGTCTTGCCCACCTAGGGACATCCTCCCTTCGACGTCACCTAAACAACCTTCATAAATCAGTTTTTAGTTCAGAAACTGCGGCTAGCAATCCAGGGACACCTAAATCCCTTGGTCCTCCTTTTGGAGCTAAGCGCTTTAAAAGCACACCACTAACTCCCTCCTCATTAAAATTTCTCCTCGATCCAGATTGGGGGGAGTCCTGCAGGCCATGTCACCTGCATCAATCAGATTAAGGGCGAGATTTACTAAAGGGAAAATGCCATAAAACCCCCGTTTTACGGCATTTTCCTATGTATCAATCCCCGTCCGCCCCGTTTTCGCAAGGCTGGGTATCGCCACCCCCTTCTTTCGCCTCCCGCCGTACGACGTCCGCGCGCCCCCCGTCCTCCCGTCTTCCAAAATCTCCTCCTCCCCCTGGTGTGACAGCCGGGAGGACATCCGGCTTTAGGGGGGAGGAGGAGACGCAGGGGGACGCTGCCAGCCGCTGGGAGGTGACGGAGACCCCCGCAGCCCACATCACAGGTATCACGGGGGTCTCCGTCACTGCAACCCGATGCTGGCCGCATATGTTAGTACATATGCGGCAGCATCGCGGCGGCTGCAGTGCGAAGGGCGGCAATGTATGTTAATACATCCCGCCCTAAATTAATTAATAATAATCATAATCACACAATCAAGCCAGATAGGGGTCTGGTTCGGTGATGAAGCAAACCGGACTGGACGGGATCCACCTGCAGGCCCCATAGGAGAACCTGTGTCCCTAAATTGGGTGATATGCTTTTATCTTTGTCTTAATTGTGAGTGCACCAATAAATTGTTATGTGTGTTTTATCATACAATATTGCACTATCGAGTTTTTTAAAGTCCCTGCAGTTTAAAATAACCCAGAAGGGAGGAATCAAAGACCTGTTATATTCGCAGTTGTGACCTCCCATATGTGAATTAAAACAGCTATCAAGTGTCAGAGATTGTTGCACTATGGTCTTTTTTCTCTCGTTTGGAGTTTTTTCAGATTAATACTCTGTTTCTGTGGCTACCAAATTATCTGAATTGTGTAAATTCAAATTTTTTTTTGTATATTCTTTTTTTGAAATTACAAAAGAGTACAGAAATAACAAAATTGAGTAGCTCCATATGAAGAAAATATACAGGTGATCCGTATATCTCGACACAACGAGACTGACATCTCTGTAATACTAGTAACAAATTGGTCATTGCCTAGAGAAGTCTCCTAGATTTATAAACTGTCTATATAACATGAATACGAAGGAGCCGAGTGTATTGTGCTATAGATAATTTCAATATTCTAAACATATGTGAGTGGGGGGGTTTTGAGAGACAAGTGAGATGAAACAGAAAGGGATGGTGAAGGAACGGAGCGGAGAGATGTAGGGGGGGGTTACCTTTCCCAAGGTAAGGTGAGCAAATAGAAGAGATTTAATGCTAGGGTAATCTGGTAGTGTGTGTAGCTATTCTACCTGAGGATAAAGTTTTTGGGTACTTGTGAGTTATCTGGGCGCCCGATTTTTGATCGTATACGCATCGCATCGGATCGCGTCGCATCGTGTGTTAACCAAATGGCATGCGATGCGACGCGACGAGATCACCACCCCAACCCGATTTTACATCGGGTACCATCTAATCTGATCACGTCGCATCGCATGTTAACCACATGGCATGCGATGCGATGCGATGCGACAGCACCCGATTTTAGCAGGGCAAAACCCCCAAAAAGTGACACAACGTAAATCCCATCCCCATTGTTAACGCCACTCCACTATCAACGTGAACCCGAAGCGTGGCGAGCGCAGCGAGCCTGTGAGGGGCGGCGGTACGCGTCCTCCGACCTTTTCATGCCCTACTATCCACTAGGGCGTGGAGTGAGAATAGAATAGTGTGGCGAGCGCAGCGAGCCACCGAGCCCGAAGCGTGGCGAGCGCAGCGAGCCCAGCGAGGGGACGCAGATACCTTCACAGGTGAGCGCATACCTTCGTGGGCTTCACTGGTATCCGCATCCCCTCGCGGGGCGTGCTGCGCACGCCACGCTTCGGGCTCGGTGGCTCGCTGCGCTCGCCACACTATTCTATTCTCACTCCACGCCCTAGTGGATAGTAGGGCATGAAAAGGTCGGAGGACGCGTACCGCCGCCCCTCGCAGGCTCGCTGCGCTCGCCACGCTTCGGGTTCACGTTGATAGTGGAGTGGTTGTGAACATCCAATATCATTCATCAATATCATTCATATCTGACACATTAAGGACAACTGAATTTAAGGAATAACTGTAATTAGCATATCTCAGAAATAAATTATAATAACAATCAACACATAGCACACAATAATTAATCACCGTAATTATTTATCTAGCAAACTGAGCGCATGTAGAATGCGGTTAAATGGCCTGTCTCCCGCCAGGCACTTTCGCCACACAAACTCCTGCATATAAGAGTCCAGGTGATGGCGGGCTGTGCCCCGCTGGCGTTTGTTCCGCCATTTTGCACATCCCCACAGTCTTTCGATGTTTTGGGTGTGTGCACCAGTGTCCGGGTCCACAAAATTGTAGCGATGGTTGACTCTCAAGTGACTGTAACCAGCCCGCTCCAGTTCTGCAGTTTTGTATGCCCGCCAGCAATCGCTGACAATTGTGCTTCCAGGCGCGACGTGCTCCACAATTGCATTGATCAGAGTTGTCGCATCTCGCTTCGCAACTGGTAGCATAAAACAGTCCCCTGTTTCACGGCACACTCCTCCAAACACCCACTGCTGTGGGAGAACTCTGCCGACATTGGCTTGTCTTTTCGCAAAGAGTGTCTCGTCCACTTCCACTATTTTCCCTGGTCCACCAATCTGGCGTTGAGGCTGGGACATCAGGTCGCATTGACATGCCTCCCGCATCAATACATTATAAAAGATAGTACTTTTATTACAGATTTTCAAATTCTTTGTGCAAAACTCTATAGAAGTGAGTTCATCACACCAACAGAAAATGAAGCGCAGTATTGTCATAAACGGCAGCCTGCATCCGGGGTAAAATAGCGAGGCCCGCAGACTGCTTTTTCCCACAACTTTTTATGTAGCAGCGCCATTTGCGCTCTTTTATAGACAGGCGCATAGGGTGGCCATTTGGACATGTAGCTGTGGATGGAAGCAGCCCATTGTCCTGCAGGAATTGAACTGTATCCTCTTCAGTTTTAGGGAGGCTGAAGATACCGTCCACCAAAGCCATATTGGGAAATAGGGTGTAAGGGGCAAAATGGGGCAATATTGGGGCAAATGTCAGAAATTTCACCTCGCAAATAGTCTGAGACACACCAACACTGGAAATCACTTGTTTTCTCCTGTCAAAACTACCTCACACTGATTTTCTGCCAGATGTGGCAGAGGGCGGGTTTAAAAATGGGCGGGAAGTGTTTAAATCGCGTCGCGTCGCATCGCATCCCATTGTATACCATACAATAAGCATACGATGTGACGCGATACGACGCGATGGCAAATCGCGTCGCATCGTATGCTTATTGTAATGACATTCGATTACCACATCGGGCGCCCGGATAACTCACAAGTACCAGTTTTTGTATTCTGGGCTGTCCTTATATTCCAGCCAGGGAAGCCATGTAGTCATAAAATCCGATTGCTTATCAGCAGAGGATAGCATTATATCTTCCATGTTCATATAGTAATCAATTTTGGTGAACCAGGATTTCCGTGTGTGTGTGTGGGGGGGGTTATGGATTTCCATAAGGCTGGAATTACTGCTCTTGCGGCATTACTTAAGTGTCTACACAATGAAGATTTGTACAATGAGATTGGGGTAGTAGAGAGGCCTAGTAACCAAAAGGCAGGGGTGGAGGGGAGTATGTCCTGTGAGATCTTAATAACTTCTGACCAGAAGGGTGTGATAAGTGGGCATTCCCACCAGACATGTAGTAGTGTAAGTTCAAATTTATTTAGCCAGTGGGTGCACTATATTTGTTTTCTAAAATATGGCATAACAGAAAGTGAAAGCTATTTTTGCAGAGAAACTGATTTGTTTCAAACTTGCTGGGGAGAGGGAGTTTTGAAGACCGAGATTGGAAGATTGGAGCAAATAAGGACTGTGTTTTAGATTTTAGTTTTTAGCCCAAAACTCTGTCACAGCTCAAAGTGAAAGTACATTGCTTTTAACTAGACCATAATAATGACATACAATATTATATCAATGTATTGCAGACCCTTGGCCTGTAGACCATGCAGGTTTTTACTTGTACATAGTTTTCTGTGAGCCTTTATAAAAGCATGTTTCTGATTTGCTTATTTAGATGACATCACTCGTTCATTTTCACCATTGCTAGTACATCTTGTCCATTTCTGTCATGATCAGTGTTATTTTCATAACTTGCATTTGTTTCTACTTTCCCGATCATGAGTTCTGTTGTGCACATTGTTGTAACTGTAATATCAGCCCCTGATGCACAGTCGCACCTGTAATTCCAGATCGCGGGTTGGTTCGGTAGAGGCTTCTTCTGTAAGGGAGCATGTGGCAAAAGTATGGGCCATTCAAATGAGCCCCACACATATCAACAACAGACAAGATACCGGTGCCAACAATTAATTAATCAGGAACGACTGGTCACCTCTGCAAATGAAGCTTGGTTAATATATATTGCATATATTATGTATCAACACAATCGCTAAGTTAAATCACACTTTGTATAAACAAGCATATAAGTAATGTTTCAATAAGGCATGTGGTAATATTACTGAATAATTGCAATAACCTTCTGATGGTGTGTCAATACCATAAATAATTACCGTGTAAATGCACAAAAGAGAATAAACTTTCTTATCTAATAAATCTGTAGTAATTAAACTGACCACAAAGTGACAATTATGTTTTTAAGTTCATTTCGTGCCGGATATAAATTGTCCCATGTATTAATGTCCTCCTGGGGAAGCTAGCTGCAAAGTAAAGGTGGCCATACATCCAGGGCCGGCGCCACCACTAGGCCACCTCCTGCAGCCGCCCACTCGCCCATACCCCCCACCCCGTGGAGCGAGACGCATTGGCTCTGCAAACAACTACAGATTGATTGGGCTGGTTGGAACAAATACCTGGTAATATCTGAATGACAGTTTTTCGCAGTTTTCCAGCATTTCAAAACAAATGGTCAACTGTCATTTGCTCTCATCCATTACCACAATTTTGTTCCAAGCATCCCAATCTGACAATCGATCTGTAGATGTATGGCCAGCTTTAGGCTGGACTGTGCACAGTTATTTGTATTCCAATAGAGCAGGGGTGGGGAACCTCCGGCCCGCGGGCCGGACACGGCCCCCGCACCCAGTTTGCCCGGCCCGCCTGCCCGCTCGCCGACATGATCTTAAGCGGTAGATTGTTTTATCGGGTGCCGTATGACTGACCTTCAGTCGTGATTCCGACAGTCATTACACCGACATCGGAATCCCGACTGCTCAAAGCAGTGGATATTCTCCCTCGTGGGGGTCCACGACCCCCATAGAGGGAGAATAAAATAGGTGGCGAGTGAGCTTGCAAGGGGCTTACATGTACTTGCACTTGCCCCACTGTCTCAGTCCGGGCAGCCGGGATTCCAACGTCTGGCTAATGACTGTCGGAATAACCTTTCCATAGCTTTGAGCTGCAACCTGGATTTCTACAGATTCAGTGGTAACACAGATGCACTCAAACAGAATATGTTGAGTAGGAAATTTGTGGTGTTAATGGGAATGGCGAACACCACAATCCACATAAGTTATAGCGACCATCGCTAACCACGTACAGCAGGCATGTCCAAAGTCTGGCCCGGGGGCCAATTGCGGCCCGTGCCGTCATTTCAAGTGGCCCGCAGCCTCCAGCCAGAAGCGGGTGGAGCATCAGATGCAGGATGCACAGCACAGAACACTAAAGGTAGTGTCCCGGCAAGCGCGTCTTTACCTTGCTGTCTGCAGCAGTGAGGAGGTGTCATCCGCCACAGTGAGATGTGTTTGTCGGCTTTTGGGAGAGTGAGCGTCCAACCCCTGGACATTCACAGAAGGGGGGGGGGGGGGCAAGCTACAGGACAGAGTTAATGGGTGCAGAGTGGGGAACTTACAGTGAATGGGGGGCATACAGTGAAGGAGGGGCAGGCTGGTGACATACAGAGAAGGATGGTCAGGCAGGGGAATATAATGTGAAGGGTGTAGAGTGGAGGACATACAGTGAATGGGGGCAGGCTGGAGGAAATACAGAGGAGGGGTGCAGGCAGGGGAATATACAGTGAAGGGGCAGGCTGGGGGAGATACAGTGAATGGGGGCATGCTGGGGGACATAAAGTGAATGGGGGCAGAGTGGGGGACCTTTCTGATGTGATTAATTATTCAAACAATGTTAGGCTAAATGGTTGGCCCCCACACATTTTCACCACACCAAATCTGGCCCTCCTCGCAAAAAGTTTGGACACCCCTGACGTACAGCATGCATCAGCAGTTTCTCCCTTTGTTTTCTTTCATTTTAGTCTTTCATCCTTTTTTTTTTTTTTTTAAAGTGTCTCGCTATCATCAACTTCATTCTCAAGCAGCAATTCTGCTGTACATATTCCACCAGGGTGGATAAATGTGAATTACTTTTAAATCCTGTCAATTATTTACAGCTCATTAACTTCACTAGCTGTCATTATTGTTGCTAATTGAACTGCTATGGCACCTTCTAGTTTCTATTGATGAACAATGACTGTTATTCAATCTACTCTCTCCTGCTTTACTGGTTTGTCTCTCTTTCTATCCAACGCACTTTGGACAGAATCAATTATCAGCAATGTTTTCCATACCCGACTTAATAGTTTTTTGTCTCTCCTTTGCTGCTTTCAAGATCAGATGTTTCCAACTATTACATTACTTGTGCTGATTCTCAGGGCCAGATTAACATCAACATAAGGCAGTACGGATGGTGTAATGGTTAGCATTACTGCCTCACAGCACTGAGGTCATGGGTTTGATTCTCACCTTGGCTCTAACTGTGCGGAGTTTGTATATTCTCCCCGTATTTGCATGGGTTTACTCCGGGCACTCCTGTTTCCTCCAACAATTCAAAAATATACTGGTTGGCTAATTGGCTCCCAACAAAATTAACCCTAGAATGTCTTTGTGTGTGTGTGTATATGTGGTAGGGAATTAAGATTGTAAACTCCACTGGGGCAGGGATGTTAAAATATTCTCTGTAAAGCGCTACGGAATATACATGCACTATATAAGAAACTGTTAATAAATAATAATAATAATAATAATAATAATAATAATAATAAATAAACATAAAACAGGCCCACTATTATGACAGCATGATGACTACCAGACAGACAAGGGGCAGATGCACTAAGCTTCAAAAGTGATAAAATGGTTAGTGATAAATAGCCAGCCAATCAGCTCCTACCTGCCATGTTACAGGCTGTGCTTGAAAGCTGTCAGGCAGGAGCTGGTTGCATACCTCCCAACATGATCCAAGAGGTACACAATGCTCTGCTCCTGGACTTTCCTCTTAATGTATGACTGAACAGTATGGAATGTATGTTTTGAACAGGTTAATTGAAAAGAAAGGAGTTTCACCACAGGTGATGGCAATCATACATTACCAGGGAAGTCCAGGAACAGAGCATTCTGTCCCTCCTGGAATGGGTCATGTTGGGAGGTATGTGGATGGTTAATTGTTTATCTTATTTTTGAAGCTTAGTGCATCTGACCCATAAGTTGGTCATACATCATAAGTATTAAAATTGCATTTCTATTTTACACATTTATGGAATTTTTTTACTAAAAATATTAAGGTTGATACTGGGGTTTATAGTAGAGATTTGCGGACTCGGATTCCAAGGACCCGAGCCCCCACGAACGTCATCAATCCGAACACGGTTACGAGCAGCGCTCTGAGATATCCGCAAGACTCGGGTCCGGCCGCACGGGCAAAACGTCATCGCCCGGCGCCGGATTTCACGAGGCTTTAAATAGCGGCTCCCACGCCCGCCATCTTCACTCTCCAGTCTAGTTGGGAGAGGGTGTGTTGGTGCTGCTGCTGGGGCTTAAACTTGAGCTTGAGCTTGACCTTGAATGCAATATTTTATTCGATGGGGCTGTCTCCCTCAGTGCTGCTGTGTACTCTGTTCTCCTCTCTGCTTAGGGTGGGATCCCCCTAGCAAGGAGGACAGTTGGCTCTAACTGTGTACTTGTAGTACTACAGTCTCCTCTGTGCTGGGGCCTACCTCTGGTGCTGTGCTGTACCTAATATTATATATATTTTATAATATTATTAATAATGAATTATATATATATAGTCCATTTGTGCTGCCTGCACTGAATAGAGGCTGCCAGTATTTACTCAGTCCACCGGTGCCACTGGCAGTGCTACTGCCTAAGTGTACCTACCTAGTAGTACTACCTACCTACTAGGCTGCTATATATAATTTAATTAAAAAATAATACCTGTCCTGCAGTGCTGCGTGGAACTGTAATAAATAATTCCATGCTGCTGGTGCACTGACGTGTGCCAACCAGTACCTAATAATTATTATAAATTCTGCTGGTGCACATATACTAGTATTGCTGCCGTATCTACCTGTCTTGTGCCTAGTACTGCCGTATCTACCTGTCTGGTGCCTAGTACTGCCGTATCTACCTGTCTGGTGCCTAGTACTGCCGTATCTACCTGTCAGGTGCCTAGTACTGCCTTATCTACCTGTCTGGTGCCTAGTACTGCCGTATCTACCTGTCTTGTGCCTAGTACTGCCGTATCTACCTGTCTGGTGCCTAGTACTGCCGTATTTACCTGTCTGGTGCCTAGTACTGCTGTATCCACCTGTCTGGTGCCTAGTACTGCTGTATCTACTGGCTGGTGCCTTTTACTACCGTATCTACCTGTCTGGTGCCTAGTACTGCCGTATCTGTAATACCTGCCTGCTGGTGCATACCTACTGACGTATTAATTGCACTCCAGTGGTGCTGTCCTGTGACATAACTCCACAAAAATAATGGAGATCCAAAATATGGAGGTTAAAAAAATAGGGAAAGATGAAGATCCACTTCCTAATAGTTCTGAAGCTGCTGCCACTAGTCATGACATTATCAATACCGATATTTATATGACCAAAGAACAATAAGTGAAAAGCGTAGGTTACGTACTTTTTCCGTAACTTGCGTACCCTTTATTCCTAGCTACATGCGAACAAAACGTAGCGCAGCATAGCGTACCTTTACCGTGTATTGTACACGGATGAATCAATGCAGTAATAGGAGATCCCTTCGCAGTACTTAGTCTCTAATCTGCGAATACCCTTTAAGGACAATGTCCGTAATACACCTATATGCGAAAAATTAGACAAGACCACGATATAACAAGTGAGGAGATAGATTCTCCGTAAATAGTGTATTTAGTCCCTAGCGGACAAAAGGGGATTACAGAAAGAAGAAAATACAGGGTAACACGTGATACAATTTTCTAACAATAATAATACAATTCAAACACTACTAGGGAAAGAAAACAGGCACAGGATACAATCAGCCAACAATACAATATAAGAAAGTACAGGGAATGCAACCGTTTACTGTCTCAAATATGCGCAGCGCAGTCCAGTCGGAGCTCGCTATATTCAGATTGAACTATAGCCCGGTCAATGGTAAGGGATAGAAGCAGTGCCGAAGTGACCGAGGCAGCCAAGGTGTTAGCTATCTTATAGGGTCAGAAGGGGGAGATCAAAGGCCATTCCTATTGGTCAGGGTTCGAATGTCCAGTCCTCAGTGATTGGGGCAAAGTATTACACCTGGTTTGGTTAGGTGCAGGGGGAGTGAACTTTGGAGTCCTTTGTGTGTTGGCATCGTCGTCGGGGGTCGTAAATAGCAACAAGAACCGGT
The DNA here is from genome assembly GCF_055691185.1 of Crinia signifera. Lineage (NCBI taxonomy): Eukaryota > Metazoa > Chordata > Amphibia > Anura > Myobatrachidae > Crinia > Crinia signifera. The sequence continues at coordinate 129,174,895 of NC_139218.1, forward strand.
TATATCTAGATTCTTTTGTCACACACAGTTTAACAGAAATAGTCCTTGAAATATAGATTTTGTCCGTAATTATCGGACCATGTGAGTTGCGAAGTTTTCGCAATGACCGGAGAACTGCGCATGAGAAACGGAACGTAACGGTACCAAACATTATACAGACAGAAGTATGTAATGCTGATTAAACTATGTGTAGTGCTCTAAACCTTTAATTAACTATATTTTATTTGGTGTAAGTATAGTCTTATGAATTTATGTGTAATAGTATGGCTGCGCTTCTGGTCCACTTTGTCACACAGACTCGGGTATTATTACTTTATTTGCGCAACTCTGCGATCCAAAATGGCGGCCATACTATCCTAAAATGGCGTGTGTGTAACTTGACTTTAACAGTCCACCCTTTGACAGTAAATACAAAACTGTCACAGTACAAAAATATTTCCTAAAACACAGAAATTCATGATCCTAACAATAATTTTGGGATCCTTGAATTTTACATATAAGGGGAGTAAACCATCTGCGCTAGGCCAATCCAGGATTATGGATAAATGAGGGGCCACATTTATCGAACAATCTACTCTGGGTGACGAAGGATAATATACAATTTTTGGGATAAAAATAAAAACAAGGGAGGTTACAATATATACACTTTTTCAAATATGATATCTTTTAGTGGGTGATGGTTTCAATTCTAGGGTCATATACCAAACCCTGGTCTTCCTCTGCATCCCTCGTTCTTATACTCATGATTTCAGTACGTTTTGTCTTTCCCCGGGTCACCATTTTGACACATTTAAACAATAGCACAAAGACTATGATGGCACCACCGATACAAAGAAGTAGTTTTCCGATATTAGCTATGATTCCTTTCGCCCATTCTCCTAAACCGGAGAACCAGTGCATTGGGTTCAACCAGGAGGTCCATTCGCTGACCTTATCACCTACTTCTGCCAGGCTGATATTGTGTTCCCTTCTAAATTCCCATTTAAGCTGAAGAATCTCATCCATACGATGATCAATGATTTCTTCTGGGTCTTCAGTATTGTTGGGGATGTAGGTACAACATTTTACCCCAAACTGTGTGGAGAGGGTGACACAATATCCTCCTGTCATGGCTGTCAAATAGTTCAACACCATCCGATGTTGAACTAGCTCTCTTTTATATGCTTGTAACTCTCTCCCAGTGTATCTAAAGGTGTCATCATAAATCTCAGTGATGTTATCTACCAAGCTTGCTAATGCTTGAATATACTTAAAATTTATGACTCCCCTGCCGGTATGGGTAATGTCTAACGCAATGAGGAGTTGGATACCGAATGATTCGTGTATCAATTCAGAGGCTAGAGGCTCCTTCTTGATTGTTAAATCCCTTTTGTGGATTTGGTCATAATGGGTATGAGTGTAAGGAGGAGGTATACCTTTGTGTATGCTTACCATTTCATTATGTGTAAGGGTCATTACTTCGGGTAACACTCTACCTAAATAACAAATTCCAACGTAGTTCATGGAGAGCCATTTGTACGCCCTTCTACCACAAATATAATAAACATCGTCAGGGAGAAAATAAGGGACAGAATATTTCATGATTTTATCACACACTATCCATAAGAACATTCCCGTCCCCTGCTCCCTGACCTGTTCCTCACAGGTTTCTGGTTGTAAGGTCATATTACAATAACCGGCGGATACTCTGCCGGCCATCATTTTATTTTTCTTTACAGTGTAAACATATTTATAGTGTCTTCCACTGGTGCGGATCTTTAATAACAATTCCTTATCAATAGGCTCTCCATCTGGACGCTGGGAGTAAGTTATCGTCTGCTTGTGCCATGTCACTTCCCAAGTACCAATCGTTCTGGAACTAGAGAAGTTCATACATACCAGGGACTTATCCACTTGGTATGGGTGTAATCTAAGACTAGGGGACCTGGTATACAGGTATCTCTTATCCAGTGGCCTCCCTTTATTTAAGACGCCTATCTCAGAGATATTTAGCGGGTATGGGACTAGGCCTACACTACTTCTTTTATGTAATACTTGTGAACATACCCAGCATTCTGTTTGGTTTAAGACCTTACCCACTAATGAGTGGTAATCACTCAAGGGATGTCAGCTCGTAGTTGCCTTACCCATCGACTGACATCGCTGGATGCATTCTTCTTCCATTTTTGGCTGACAATATCTACAAACACAGTACTCACCAGACAATAACTCATCACATTGCCCTTGAACTACGTTTTCCTCATACCTCTTACCCTCTCCTGTTATGGGTAAAGTATCAGGCAGGTTTAGGGATTCTACTTCACCCTGGTCTGGGTCCATTAGTACACTGGAATTTTGGGGGTGTACCTGCGCACTGAGTGTTCCCTGGTCGGACTAGCTGCAAAGCACTTGTGTATAGTCTGACTTGAACTATACTAAAAGTGGTAATCATAAGGAATCGTGGAAATTAGTGCTGCGCTTTGCCCTGGATAAATGATAACTGACACAGTGGTGTAAATTGAAAGGGAAAGGAAATATTTACTTGGTGATATTTAGTATCAAACAGAAAAGTAATGGAACATAAACAATTAAAATCATTCAATTGGCGGTGAAATGGTAGTGATTAGAACTAACTTCTGCAATAATGGTCTAATGAAAAAATGCTAATCCTGGGCAGAATTGAGCAGATGTCCCAACAAAGAACTTGCGCACCGGGCTTGCTGCCTGTTGTGCCAAGGTGAATGTTGGTATGCAGACAGTTGTTCAGTCTTTATGGAATGGAACAGTCACGAATTAAAGTTGGTTTGGGCTGCACAAATTGCAGGCAAAAAGTCTCTGTCTGAGTGCGGCGTCCCGCTGCTCAGGCACAATAATAGCTTCGGGTACCCCTTTAAACACTTGCCACGAAGTTTGTACAGTGCAGGTTTTCGGAGGTAGTATACTGCGGTGCAGCCTAGGGTGTGCCAGTGTGCGGTGCGTCTGTGATAGGTGTTACCGCCGCACGCGTGTGGATCCCACAGCGTGTAGCGGTCCCGGTGTAGCAGACGTGCGCGCTTGGGCGGGTGGCAGGATTACCTTGCTTCAGCCGATAGTGTCGGTATCCGCGTGGTATCCCGCCGTCCGACTGGGAGCCCTCCTGCCTCGCGGACAGTTCCTATCTCCTACTTACCCTTACTTCCTCAGGTGCCGCGTCCTTGGTTACTGCGTTGCTGCAGCGTCTTCCTTGGATTACGTCACGGAGTGTGCTGGGCGTGTGTCCGTGGGGGGACCTGATGTAGGTAATGTCCGTGTTCCCCAACGCGTCTCAGCTTACAAAGCCTTCTTCATGGAGGTTATGGTGTCTGTTGCGGGGTTGATTTAAATCCCCCCCTTAGTACTGTGATTGGGCAGAAAAACTGCTTGTTCATTGGTCCATGTGATAGTCAGTCACACCTGATTACGTCAGTCAGGGTTTTCAAGTGTCGCTATTTAGTAATTAGAGTCTGGATCCTGTCAGACAGGGAAATGCTGCGTTGCTTAGTACTCTTCACAGAAGTGTTGACACAGCTTGGTGTCGAAGTCTGCATATCTTGATATCTGCATATCATATAGAATCTTGATACAGAATCCTAAATGTGTGCAGAGGTCTAGATTGTAGTTGTATAAGTTGCCCCAATTTTTTACATATATTAGCTTTTTATAACTTAAACAGGGGGGTGGATCTTGCTGGTGATGTCAGAGCAAAATTACTAATCTGTCTCTAAATATGAATGGGGGCAGTAAATTGTCATCCTTATCATCTGTTTTGTATTGCATTTTATTTCTTGCTCTTACATATGACTGCATTTATCTCATTGTCCATATTAAGACCTTTTGGTGTGTACATCCACTTAAGTTCGGCTTTATTTATTTTATGGGTGTAGTCTCCCCCTCGCCAATTTTGATTTATTTCTTCTATGCCTATAAATCTGAGGGATCCTGGGTCACTGTTGTGGTGTATTTTAAAGTGATTTGAAAGATTATGGTCCTCGTATCCCCGTTTGATATTCCTAATATGCTCATATAGGCGGTCTTTCAGTTTTCGTGTAGTGCGTCCTATGTATTGCTTCTTACAGCCACATTCTAATAGGTAGATAACCCCTTACTATTGCAAGTGATCTCTTGTTTTATTGCATAAGTGTCTCCCTTGGTGTTTGATTTGAATATTACAGTGGGTCTTGTTGATCTTTGTCCCTGATTTTTGCATCCTGTGCATTGTCCACAATGAAAAAAGCCTTTACTGACGGGCTTATTATCCAAGGTCGTTTGTGTCATTGTTCTTGGTGGTATGTGGTTTCTAATTAATTTCTGTTTTAGGTCGGGTGCTTTTCTAAATATCAATCTTGGTATTTGTGGTAAATGATTGGTCAGGATTTCGTCTTCTAACAGGATCGGCCAGTGTTTGGTGAGAATTCTTCTTAATTGGTTTGATTGTTTGGAAAACTGTGTTATGAATGGTATTTCTGTCATTATAGTATCTTCATTTCTAATTTTGTATTTGAGTAGCTCCTCTCTGTCTGTCTGTCCTATCTGTTCAAAAGCTGTGTTGATGGTTTTTTCACTGTATTGTTTTTCTTTGAATTGTAAAGTCAGTTGCTCCCCCTGTTGTATGTAGTCTGTCATTTTTGAACAATTACGTCGTAATCGTGTGAACTGGCCTTTGGGTACTGCATTCAACCAGCTTGGGTGGTGCCAACTGGTTGACAAAATGTAACTGTTAACGTCAACCTCCTTTTTATATGTCTTGGTCTGTATTTTGTTGTTTTCTATGAAAATGTTTAGATCTAGAAAGTTAACTTCGGTTTTACTGTAATGGGTAGTGAAGGCTAGGTTGTTCCTGTTGTTGTTCAGTTGTGTTATGAATAGTTTGAGTGATGTCTCGTCCCCCTTCCAGATAAAAAACAGATCATCAATGTATCTTGTCCAGAGCACGAGATTCGCCTCCAGCTCGCCACACCCCCAGACGTGGCGGTCCTCCCACCAGCTCATAAAGAGGTTGGCATAGCTGGGGGCGAATCTCGTGCCCATTGCTGTGCCGGTGATTTGCAAGTAGTATTCATTTTCGAACCAGACATAATTATGTTTTATTATAAATTCTATACTGCTGATGATAAAGTCGATCTGTTCCTGGGTGAGGCTATTGTCTTTTGTGAGATGATATGTGATGCTTTCTAAACCTTGCCCGTGATCTATGATTGTGTAGAGTGATGTGACGTCTGAGGTGACCAGCCAGTAGTTCTTGTCCCAGGTGATGTTCTGAAGTTTGTCTAAAATATGTGTTGTGTCTCGTAAAAATGATTTTTGTTTCTGAACATAAGGTTGCAGGAATATGTCTATATATTGAGATAGATTTGATGTTAGAGAGTCTATTCCAGAAATTATTGGCCTGCCAGGTGGGTGTAATGGATCTTTATGGATTTTTGGGAGGTAATAGAAGACTGGTGTCACTGGATGAGTAATTTGTAGGTATTGTTGTTCCTGTTGGTTGAGTATGCCAATGGTATGTCCTTTCTGTATGTGCGTGTCTAGTTCCTGTTTAAACTGTGTGGTGGGATCTTGCTTCAGCCTGAGGTATGTGTTGGTGTCTCCCAGTAGTCTATATGATTCTTGTAAATAGTCATTCTTGTTAAGCACTACTATGCCCCCCCCCTTTATCCGCTGGTTTAATTATCAATGAGTGATTGTTCTGGAGGTCCTGCAGTGCTAGTGATTCTTTGGTAAGGTTGTTTCTCTGGTTTTTAATGGTGAGGAGTTCAAGATCTTTTTCTACCATCTTAGTGAAACTGGTTATTTGTGACCCTTTCATGTGACTTGGGAAGAAAGTTGATTGTGGTTTAAGTTTGGTGTGTTTATATTTGTCTGTTTCATCAGTATTTCTGATGGGTGCTGGTATTGTATTAGAGAAGAATTTTTTCAATGTTAGTTTTCTTGAAAAGCTGTGTAGGTCCAGATAGGTCTGAAATTTGTCCAACTTGTTGGTTGGCGCAAACTTCAGACCTTTGTCCAGCAGTTTTTTGTGGTCTGTTGTCAATGTGAAACCACTTATGTTGAAAATCCCCTTGCCTACTTCTGTTGTCTGTTGCGTACCCTCTTTCTTGTTGCTGCCCCCCCTACACCCTCTCCTTGTTTTCTTGTGGTTTTCTTTCTGACTATGATTTTTTTCGGTGGCGGCGTTGTCATGTTTTTTCTGTGTCTTCCCCCTAAAAAAAGGGGCGCTACTGTGGCACATGTTTGAGATTCTGTTGTGTCAGACACTGTTGGCTGCCCTTCAGCACTGTTGAGTCCGGTTGTGTTTGGGTCAAGTAGTTCTACTGGTATTTCAATGCTGTTGTCAGATATAAGTTCCGAGTGGTCGTCTGGTCCTTGATTTCTAATGGTCAGTGTCTCTCCTATTGAGTGTCGTTTGGTTTGTTCCTCAGATCTACTGGATTCCCATCCTTGTTCCAGTGAGAGTCTGGCTAGGTGGCTGTAATGTATAATTTCTTCTGTTTCTGATTCTACTCCGTGTGTGGAGAATGAGAGTTCTGATGCTAGGGAGTCAGTTGTCTCGTTGAGTGTTATATTGTTATCGGTGTTTATAGCTGTTTCTTGTTTATTCTGGTTATGCAAGGATGTCATATATTGCTGATAGGTCAGGTTAAGTCTTTTGTATACTGGGCTGTTATTTGTGCTATTTTTTGTTAATGTTTTCTTATTTTTATTGATTTGGTTGGTTTTTTTGTTATTGCTGGTAATTTTATCTTTTGTCTTGGGTTGTATATTAAACCTGTCTCTAATGAATTTCTTTTTTTTTGGATTCTATCAACTGTGTCTCTATTCTTGTTAATTTGTTGGAAGTCAAGTCTGCTAGAGTTATGAACTCCTGGCTGTCTTTAAAGGGGTTCAGGCCCTCGTCAAGTTGTTCTATCTCAATGTTCAGTGCGGTCAGTTTGGTTTTATTATCCTCAATTATTAGGTCAATCAGTCTCGTGGAGCAGTCCCTGAGTATGCAATGGGCACGAGATTCGCCCCCAGCTATGCCAACCTCTTTATGAGCTGGTGGGAGGACCGCCACGTCTGGGGGTGTGGCGAGCTGGAGGCGAATCTCGTGCTCTGGACAAGATACATTGATGATCTGTTTTTTATCTGGAAGGGGGACGAGACATCACTCAAACTATTCATAACACAACTGAACAACAACAGGAACAACCTAGCCTTCACTACCCATTACAGTAAAACCGAAGTTAACTTTCTAGATCTAAACATTTTCATAGAAAACAACAAAATACAGACCAAGACATATAAAAAGGAGGTTGACGTTAACAGTTACATTTTGTCAACCAGTTGGCACCACCCAAGCTGGTTGAATGCAGTACCCAAAGGCCAGTTCACACGATTATGACGTAATTGTTCAAAAATGACAGACTACATACAACAGGGGGAGCAACTGACTTTACAATTCAAAGAAAAACAATACAGTGAAAAAACCATCAACACAGCTTTTGAACAGATAGGACAGACAGACAGAGAGGAGCTACTCAAATACAAAATTAGAAATGAAGATACTATAATGACAGAAATACCATTCATAACACAGTTTTCCAAACAATCAAACCAATTAAGAAGAATTCTCACCAAACACTGGCCGATCCTGTTAGAAGACGAAATCCTGACCAATCATTTACCACAAATACCAAGATTGATATTTAGAAAAGCACCCGACCTAAAACAGAAATTAATTAGAAACCACATACCACCAAGAACAATGACACAAACGACCTTGGATAATAAGCCCGTCAGTAAAGGCTTTTTTCATTGTGGACAATGCACAGGATGCAAAAATCAGGGACAAAGATCAACAAGACCCACTGTAATATTCAAATCAAACACCAAGGGAGACACTTATGCAATAAAACAAGAGATCACTTGCAATAGTAAAGGGGTTATCTACCTATTGGAATGTGGCTGTAAGAAGCAATACATAGGACGCACTACACGAAAACTGAAAGACCGCCTATATGAGCATATTAGGAATATCAAACGGGGATACGAGGACCATAATCTTTCAAATCACTTTAAAATACACCACAACAGTGACCCAGGATCCCTCAGATTTATAGGCATAGAAGAAATAAATCAAAATTGGCGAGGGGGAGACTACACCCATAAAATAAATAAAGCCGAACTTAAGTGGATGTACACCCTTAAGACATTTGCACCAAAAGGTCTTAATATGGACAATGAGATGCAGGGGGGGGGTTTCTGGTTGCCTGGAAACCCCCTCCTCTTGGCAAGTGCCTTAAATTATGACAACAATAGCACTGGTATATAATATAATCAATATAACTGCCACCACATTATGCAGTGTAAGGGACTGAGCACAGCTGTTTCACATGCCCAGTGTACCAGCTTCTTCTATCACATTTACTGTATGTGTGGATCTGAGCCCTCAAACATTGCAATGGACCGAAGAGTAGCTGCCAGGAGGAAAAGACAGGAGCCTTTCCATGAAGTGGGAGATTGGAAGCTTAGAAAGTGAACTAGTGGTTCTATTATATGTGTGTATTTATTTATTAATTATATTTTTAACCTTTTCCTGACCACTTATCATATTTAAATGTGTGAAACAGCCTATACTATATACCATATGTACTGTTAAATAATAATACTGTATTCCATACACTATCCAATGTATAAAAAATACCAATATTCAGGCCTGTTACTGCTCCCCCAGACTTCTGTACTTACTCCAGCGTGCTGCAGAGTGGGATATTTTTGGGTTACATTTGGAAACCCCCCTCTAAAAATTCTGCGTTTGCCACTGCAACTAACACTAATACCCTAACCCATAAACCAAACCTATACCCTAGACCAGGGTTAGCCAACTCCAGTCCTCGATAGCTACCAACAGTAAACATTTTCTATGTCTACTCACAGAATCACAAGTGAAGTGTTTAGCTCCACCTTTGGATCTTTTAAAACGTGCCAGTCAGTAATGAGTGCACCTGTGTACCTGTGAGGTGAGCTGGAAAACGTGAACTGTTGGTAGCTCTCGTGGACTGGAGTTGGCTACCCCTGCCCTAGACTAACATGAATACCCAAATCTAATTGCCACTAAACTTAAGCTGGCCATACATCAGAAAGATATTGTACCCAATCATACAATCTCAATTGATTGTAAGATGGATTGTATGCAGATTGTGTGCACATCTTGTGTACAAAATCATACAATCAATCATAAGATGGATTGTATGACTGATTGTATGATGGATTGTATGCAGATTGTGTGCACATCTTGTGTACAAAATCATGCAGCAGATGGATTGTATGACTGATCATATGATCGATTGTGTGTCCAAAAACCACCAAGGACTGCTGGGGATTTCAAGGGAAATTGTACACAATCATGAGTGCAATCGATCTTAAGATCGATCTTTCTGATGTATGGCCAGCTTAACCCTAATACCCTATCCCTAAAACGCTAACCCTGAAGGGTAGACTGGATGGGTCATATGGTTCTTAGCTGCCATCAAATTCTCTGTTCTTGTGTTAATGTTTCTATGTAGCATTCCATGAGGTTATAATATTGAAAAAAAATGGGAAAACAAGAGTAGAAAGGTGGTACACCATACCACAGCTTCTCAAAGTCGGTTCACAGGACACCACACAGTGCATGTTTTGCAGGTCTCCTCACAGAATCACAAGTGAAATAATTAGCTCCACCTGTGGATCTTTTCAAATGTGTCAGTGAGTGAAAACTATGCAATGCGATGAGATGTGATGCGATATTGTATACAATAATTGTACCATGCATGGGCACCTTAAAAGCACGGAGTTCATCGCACTGTGTATGGGCACCTTAAGACAGTAGATTTTTCTTACTCCATTCTTGAGATATTTTAGAAGATTATAAATATTATGAGAATCAAGGGCATGGATATAGCAGCTATACTACTTGCAGCTTGTCTTCTCTGTCCACTACTCCCTCACAAATGGTCACACATCCAGCCGGGATGGGAACAGGTGTAAGTGGGTGCAATACCTAGAATGGTTTGGAAGGGAAAGTACATTCTCTTTGTTGGGGGCACTCTTGTATAAAGTTAAAATATAACTTCATATCGTTATTTACAAATTCCCGGAAGAATACACAATATGACGACAAAAACAAACACACAAATGGATATAAAAGACAAATAAACCAGTGCATGGTAAAAGCACTTTCATTTGCATGAGGAGACAGCAAAAAAAAAAAAAAGGTACTTATGTAGTATCTGGGCTGCCGATTTTTTGATTGTATGCGATGCGATGCGATGCGATGACCCGATTTTTCCATAGGATTCCATGTTAAAATGGACTGAGTCCATTTTAACATGGAATTCAATGGGAAAAAGGGGTCCTTTTCATACCCCTACTATCCAAGTGGGCATGGAGTTGGATATAAACCTGTGGCGAGCGTAGCGAGCCACCGAGCCCGAAGCGTGGCGAGCGAAGCGAGCCCCGCGAGGGGACGGTATTCTGTGTCCCCTCGTGGGGCTCGCTACGCTCGCCACGCTTCGGGCTCGGTGGCTCGCTACGCTCGCCACAGGTTTATATACAACTCCATGCCCACTTGGATAGTAGGGGTATGAAAAGGACCCCTTTTCCCATTGAATTCTCTCTGCACATGTTACATCTGCCCCCCCTGCAGTGCACATGGTTTTGTCCATCTAAGAAGGATTTTGTCAGAAAGAATGAACCAAAATAAGGCCCTAAGTGCAGTCATTTCTCCGTCCTTCTCAGAGCAACAAATTGTCTTCCGTAATATACACCATTTTCCATTGCAAAATGGGACTTCCAAACCATCAGCAAAAGCACGAGATATTGGGATAAGACTGAACACCAAAAAAGGATGGTAAATATACCCGTTTATTGACTGCACAAACTGGACTTTTTATAGGGCAATCATAGGAATGGGCTTTTATTTTTATTTTTTTCATTACCAGGGTGCAGTGTCTTTTTATCAATCATGAAATATATATATATATATATATATATATATATATATATATATATATATATATATGAAATTAATTGTTTTTCTTTATATGTACTATTTGTATCCAATCTTTTAAATTCTGCAGTGCGGCTTTGAGTATATATTGTTTTGCTTTCTTGTTTCACTATTGGGCAAGGTCATGGGACTTTCCTGCTCTCCAAGAGGTGCTTCTTCAGCTGACTCATTATCCATGATGATGGCTGTTCTGATACCCCAGTCATTTCCAGGTTATGGGAATATTTTAACTCCCACATCCCAAGGCGATGGTGTCTGCTGCACTTATATAAAACTCAGATTGCACCACATACTGTAGCTGTTGTGCCTGATGGAAGATCCCTGCACGGTTCTGATATTTTTAAACTTGAAAAGTGTCTGGAGGCAGGTGGCTTGTCTTAAGCAGTGCAATGATCTTAAGCGGTAGATTGTTTTATCGGGTGCCGTATGACTGACCTTCAGTCGTGATTCCGACAGTCATTACACCGACATCGGAATCCCGACTGCTCAAAGCAGTGGATATTCTCCCTCGTGGGGGTCCACGACCCCCATAGAGGGAGAATAGAATAGGTGGCGAGCGAGCTTGCAAGGGGCTTACATGTACTTGCACTTGCCCCGCTGTCTCAGTCCGGGCAGCCGGGATTCCAACGTCTGGCTAATGACTGTCGGAATAACCTTTCCATAGCTTTGAGCTGCAACCTGGATTTCTACAGATTCAGTGGTAACACAGATGCACTCAAACAGAATATGTTGAGTAGGAAATTTGTGGTGTTAATGGGAATGGCGAACACCACAATCCACATAAGTTATAGCGACCATCGCTAACCACGTACAGCAGGCATGTCCAAAGTCTGGCCCGGGGGCCAATTGCGGCCCGTGCCGTCATTTCAAGTGGCCCGCAGCCTCCAGCCAGAAGCGGGTGGAGCATCAGATGCAGGATGCACAGCACAGAACACTAAAGTTAGTGTCCCGGTGAGCGCGTCTTTACCTTGCTGTCTGCAGCAGTGAGGAGGTGTCATCCGCCACAGTGAGATGTGTTTGTCGGCTTTTGGGAGAGTGAGCGTCCAACCCCTGGACATTCACAGAAGGGGGGGGGGGGGGCAAGCTACAGGACAGAGTTAATGGGTGCAGAGTGGGGAACTTACAGTGAATGGGGGGCATACAGTGAAGGAGGGGCAGGCTGGTGACATACAGAGAAGGATGGTCAGGCAGGGGAATATAATGTGAAGGGTGCAGAGTGGAGGACATACAGTGAATGGGGGCAGGCTGGAGGAAATACAGAGGAGGGGTGCAGGCAGGGGAATATACAGTGAAGGGGCAGGCTGGGGGAGATACAGTGAATGGGGGCATGCTGGGGGACATAAAGTGAATGGGGGCAGAGTGGGGGACCTTTCTGATGTGATTAATTATTCAAACAATGTTAGGCTAAATGGTCGGCCCCCACACATTTTCACCACACCAAATCTGGCCCTCGTCGCAAAAAGTTTGGACACCCCTGACGTACAGCATGCATCAGCAGTTTCTCCCTTTGTTTTCTTTCATTTTAGTCTTTCATCCTTTTTTTTTTTTTTTTAAAAGTGTCTCGCTATCATCAACTTCATTCTCAAGCAGCAATTCTGCTGTACATATTCCACCAGGGTGGATAAATGTGAATTACTTTTAAATCCTGTCAATTATTTACAGCTCATTAACTTCACTAGCTGTCATTATTGTTGCTAATTGAACTGCTATGGCACCTTCTAGTTTCTATTGATGAACAATGACTGTTATTCAATCTACTCTCTCCTGCTTTACTGGTTTGTCTCTCTTTCTATCCATAGCACTTTGGACAGAATCAATTATCAGCAATGTTTTCCATACCCGACATAATAGTTTTTTGTCTCTCCTTTGCTGCTTTCAAGATCAGATGTTTCCAACTATTACATTACTTGTGCTGATTCTCAGGGCCAGATTAACATCAACATAAGGCAGTACGGGGGGCGTGGCTTGGCAGCCATTCTGAAGGGCAGCATCTCTCCCCAGCTCCCACATACCCAGCAGAGAACCCTCATCCCCCTCACTCTAGCCCGCACGAAAACCCCGCCGCTGCCTTACAGATAACCCGGGGACCCGGGCGGTGCTTGCTGCGGGGCCGGGAACGGCTTCCCGACCCTCCCGCGGACTGCGGCCTAGCACGCCGGGCGAAGCCGGGGACTGGATTTCGGCCGCGGTTGCGGCGGCGGCTACACGCGGGAGCGCTCCGGGGGCTCCTGACCGTCCCCGCTGCACAGCGGAGCAGCGGACCTCAGTCCACCACCCACTGCGCCCCTGCCGCTGTCCAGGCGCCGTGGGGGAGGCCGCAGCCGGGGACTCAATTTCGGCCGCGTTCGCGGCAGCAGACGCACGCGGGGGGGCTCCGGCGGTACCTGGCTGCCTGCCCCAAAGTCTACACAGTGGACCCCGGCCTGCACCTCACCCCACCACTCCACCAACGTTATTTTGGCTTCAGAAGAGGGGCTGCACAGCTCAGCGGGACCTGGACCCCTCCAGCCACTGGAATTAACCCTTCACTGCATATACACTGACTCGGCTGACCACCCCTTCACTCAGGTACTCAGTAACAACATATGTGGCCCTGATTGTGGGGCTCCGAGTCTGCCTGGTTGGGCTGGGGCTTGCTCACTGGGGAAGCCTGAGCTCATCTTCCTACAGTGCCTGGTGCATTCCCCCAGACCGCCAATCGCTGCACTACCTGCTGCGGGGGTACTATCAATATTAGGAGATGTGCACACTTCCTAGAGTGAAATCACCTGCTATAATTTAACACCATGCCTCTCAAATCCTCTATGACACCCCTTACTAAGGCTGCCCCCCATCTAAATTACACAGCCTATCGGATTCAGCTGTCTCCCATGTTGTGTATCAACCATCTCTTCTATTCTATTTGAACTGTGACTGATTTCTGCTTCTACACCTTCATGTTTGACTATAATACTTGGAAGGACTAGGCAATGTAACCTGGTCCGGCTCTCCAAACCCCAACGGGCCTGACATGACCTCATTCCGTCTCACTCAATAATGTGACCATCTGCATATACACCATGCAACTTTAACTCCACACGGATAGCCTTCATACCACCCCGATTGCGCTCTTTCAACCACCCCCTCCATCCCAGTAATCTCTCTGTATATGAAAAGGTTTCTGATACCGCTTCAAATGTCCTCTGCGGACCCTGCTTTGGCCCCCTCCGAGGTTACCACTTGTGGACACTCCACGGACTCTGACCGTTCCTCCATCAGATCTATCTCTAAAAAAAAAACGCAAATCCACTACCAAACCCAAGCAACCCAAAATGAAGCCGGCCGATATCGCGGCAGTGCTTGGCCCCTTATTGGATGAGAAACTGGCTGGGCTCAAAGAGGCCATTGACTCTACTCTCACTCAACTGACCCACCATTCCCAGCGTTTAGACGAGGTTGAACAGAGGATTTCGTCTCTGGAGGATGACCTTACTGCGAGCCAACGCACTGTCGACACCCAATCTAGAGACATTGCGGCCCTCCAGGAGAAAATCGACGACCTGGAAAACAGGAGCCGTCGCAATAATCTGAGGGTGGTGGGTATTCCCGAATCAGTGAAGGGTCCTGAACTCCTACACCTCCTCTCTACTTGGCTTCCCGAGCAGCTGGCACTCGATCTCAAGGGGGTCCCTCTTGCCATAGAAAGAGCGCATCGCATCGGCCCGGATAGGCCCAACCGTGGGGGTCGCCCACGTCCTGTTATACTGAGGATCCTCAATTACGCAGACAAAATTAAAGTTCTGGATCACTACCGCAAAACTGCCCAAATCTCCTACAATGGAGAACGCCTACTCATCTTCCAGGACTTTTCCGCTTTGGTGGCCGCCAAGCGCAAGGAATTTACACCGGTCTGCATCAAATTCTCCCTAATATACCCGGCTCGTCTTCGGGTGTTTGAGGATGGAAAGCCACGCTTCTTTGACACCCCAGAAGATGCAAAAGCTCATTTCTCAATTCCTGACACCTGAACTCCTCCCTCTTTCATAAGGTTTTATTCCCTTCTGCTGGAGCCTACTGTGGGTGCTGTCAACTATACCTGTGGACACCTCATTTACATTTACATTTAACTGTATGTTGGCTATGATGTGTGAATATTTTCACATACTGAATGCTAGTTAGGCGACCGTTGGGTCTCTATATGTTTTATTGCTAATGTTCTTTCTATTAGTTTATAGGTTGTTTTTTGTTTTTGTCCGCTCTGACCCCGGGCCGATTCCCTCTGTGGGATACCCCCCCTTCGCTCGCTGGGACGGAGGGGGGTTTCCCTTATCATTTACATCTTACTATATGATCCCGCTCACGGGAGTTGGTTAGCATAACTGACCACACTCCTTCACCTATATCCTCCGGGAGAGATACCCCTCTTCTCTCATTTAATGTTATTTCCTGGAATGTAGAGGGCCTAAATCACCCAGTTAAACGGCGCAAAGTCCTCACACATTTACAACGTATGTCCCCACACATTGTTTTTTTACAGGAGACCCACTGGGTTGATGGCTCACAACCTGCACTTAGGGCCCCATGGCTAGGCGAATACATTTCTGCTCCATTTACCAACAAAACTAGAGGTGTGGCTATTTTATTCAACAAAAATCTACAATATTCTATAGTCAGAAAGTCTATAGACCCCGATGGTAGATTTATCCTGCTAGATGTACTCATTGATAATATTACTTATACCTTGTTTAATGTTTATGCCCCTACGAACCCTAATGAATCCTTTTTTTCCTTAGTCCTACAGAAATTGCTCTCATGGGAACATACCAACCTCATCTTTGGAGGAGACTTTAATGCAGTCGTCGACCCATCCATGGACAGATCAGGGGTGAGTTCACGCCAGCCTCTAGCACTTTCTAATCTTCTTTCACCTTTGTGCTCTCAGCTCTCCTTGATCGACCCTTGGCGTATCTTTCACCCCCTACAAAGAGATTATTCATTCTTCTCCCACCCCCACTCGACACACTCTCGTATAGACTATTTATTTATCTCAGACCATCTCCTCCCTAAGGTGACACATACCTCTATTCATGATATCATCATCTCTGATCATGCCCCTATCTTGCTATCTATTAGACTGTCCCTCCCCCAATCCTTCACCAAATGTTGGCGCTTTCCGACCCATCTTTTTTACTCTAATGATTTCCTATTGCATCTTAAACATTCATGGCTCAACTACACTACTGATAACACAACTCATGTTAATGATCCCCCACTGTTTTGGAACGCTTCGAAAGCAGTACTCAGAGGACACATTATGTCCTACGTAAGCTCTACTCGCAAACGGTTTACACTCCGATTAAAAGACTTAAGTAGGACTCTTACTGAGGCTTACAGAACCTATAAACACTCTGACACCCCTGCTACCAAGGAGGCGTATCTCTCCTCTAAACTGCTTTACGACACATTTCTCACAGAACACGCCCAGACCAGTCATAACTATTTTAAAAATAAGCTACATAGATTTGGAAACAAATCTGGCAAGCTTCTGGCCAACCTAATTAAAGGATCACGCTCCCGCACGTGGGTCCACACGATCAAACAATCAGGAACACTTCTCACTGATCCCAACGCCATTTGTACAGAATTCATGGATTTTTATAAATCTTTGTACTCAGTAGGCCCAGACAATATAACTGAAAGTGAAGTTTTTTTAACAGCCTCTAACCTACCCACACTTTCACAGGAGGAAAGCGACATGTTAGATAGCCCTATCACGGAGGAGGAAATATGCACCACCATTAAATCCCTCCCTAATGGCAAAAGTCCAGGCCCAGATGGTTTTGGTGCTGAGTTCTACAAGCTACTCTGCCCTGAAATCTCCCCGACTTTGGCCCTTCTTTTTAACCATATTCTGACCTCAAGAAACCTACCACATAATTTCAATGAAGCCCAAATTATAGTCCTCCCGAAACCTGGCAAGGACCCCTCTCTTGTCAGCTCATATCGCCCTATATCCCTTCTAAACCAAGATTTTAAAATTTTAACGAAATTAATGGCTAATCGCCTGCAGAAGTGTCTACCACATTTGATCTCACCTGCCCAGTTGGGCTTTGTTAAAGGGAGACAATCTGTGATGGGCATCCGTGCAGCTATTGCCGCAATCTCCTATACCCGTCTCCATCAAATTCATGACAATATCCTATTGAATTTAGATGCCGAAAAGGCTTTTGACCAGATTGCTTGGCCTCATCTCCATAGAGTTCTGGCTAGCCAACTATTTGGTGAGTCTTTTCGAGCTCTCATTAAATCCCTGTATACCAACCCCATAGCTAAAGTAACAGTTAACAACGTCACCTCCCCCTCCTTTCCCCTTGAAAGAGGGACCCGTCAGGGATGCCCCCTATCTCCCCTACTCTTTAATTTAGCACTTGAACCGCTCCTCCGCTATATTTCATCGTCACCTCACTTACAGGGTATTTCTATAGGCACTAGGGAGTTACGTACAGTGGCTTTTGCTGATGACATCCTCCTCTTTCTATCCAATCCCAAATATTCTGTCCCTTTTCTCATTGACACAATTAATAGATTCTCCTCCTTTGCTGGATTTTCGATTAATTTTCAAAAATCCGAAGCTTTGGCCATATTTGGCCAGGCACGGATAGGATGGTCCACCCCTTTTCCCTTTAAATGGGCTCCCTCTCACATAACCTTTCTAGGCATTATTCTTCCCCCACATCCCCATAACCTATACGCCTATAACATCACTCCTGTTATTAAAAAAATAAAACAGGAACTTGCTCTCTGGCAAAATCTGCCTCTTAACCTTCTAGGGCGCTGTAACCTCTTTAAAATGGCTAGCTTCCCCAAGCTTTTATACACTTTACAAATGACCCCAATTTTGCTTACCAAATCTGACCTGTCAGCGCTTAATGCCATGATCTCTAAATTTATTTGGAACTCCAAAAAACCCAGGATTAGTCTTTATAAATTAATGCAAACTACCCAAAGAGGTGGTGTCAACTTGCCCAACATTAAATATTATAACCTAGCCTGTATTCTTCGCTTCGCAGTAGATTGGATTACTGACTCCAACATCTTTACAGATGTATCCCTAGATTCCCAACTGTGCTACCCCCTTTCTCTTAGCTTCATCTTACATGCTAAACCTTTCCAATTAAAATCCAGCCAATACGATAACCTCCTCCTTTCTTCCACTGTTCATGCATGGCGACGGGCTAGGAAATCTCTACATTTAAAACATTACCACTCCCTGTCTCTCCCTCTAGTCGGCAACCTAGAATTTCAGAACGGCAAAGCCATGTCTCCTTTTACTTCATGGCGCTCTTTAGGCATTTTATCCCTACGCCACTTATTGAACACTTCACACGAACCACTAACTTTCGACGAAGCCATGTCACGCTTTCATTTGGCCCCTCAACATAAATTTGCTTACCTCCAAGCCATTCACTACTTAAGATCCATACTGCCCAAACTAACACCCCAAGACATTACGAACCCTCTTGACTCCGTCATCCGCACCCGTACACATACCATATCTACATTATATGCTCGAATACGCCCCGAATTGGATCCTGATTCGGACCTTCCGAGTCTTCACAAATGGTCTTCACAAATCACAACCCTTGACCCTGACACCATCTTATCCACATTTCTTTTAAATCTGAGGCTCATCCCTGCTAGCTCTTATCAAGAAATGTCCTACAAGATCCTCCACAGGGCATACTTTTCCCCTAAACGTTGCCACCTGATGGGTACTGCTGACTCTTCTGACTGCCCAAAATGTCACTCACATGGGGCAGACTTATTCCACTGCCTATGGTCCTGCCCCCATATTCAAACCTTCTGGAATACCCTGCATAATTACGCTGCCTCTTCACTGAAACTGACCTTTCACTGCAGTGACTCCTGGGCTTTATTTGGATATGTGGCAGACCAAACTGGGGTCCCCAAACATGATAAAAAACTTCTTGTACTTTTATCAGCGGTAGGTAGGAAGGCTATTCTGCAGCAGTGGATACACGATACTGCCCCCTCACTGGAGATGGCAACTTCTCGATTACTTTTCCTATTTACCATGGACTGGTTGGAGGCATCTCTTCACAAGGAATCTATGACTTCGGTCCTGTTCCAAGTGTGGGACAAATACATTCAGACTTTGCCCCCCAGGACCAAAGAGGCCATCCAGACCTGCTTCCAGTCCACTTCATGGTATAACCTTCAGCTTCTTCAGAACAGAACCCCCATAGTTATGTAACTACTAGGCCTTTGCTACTCTTTTACCTGCTCTCTTCCTCTTTCACATAACCCCCTACCTCTCTCCTTCTTTCCTGCTGGACGGCTGGATCAGTCCATGGATGGGTTGTCGGCTTGGAGTTGGGGGCGGACAGTTGATGTTATTGTTCTTTGTTTTATTATATATGTGTATATACATATATAATTTTT
The DNA here is from genome assembly GCF_055691185.1 of Crinia signifera. Lineage (NCBI taxonomy): Eukaryota > Metazoa > Chordata > Amphibia > Anura > Myobatrachidae > Crinia > Crinia signifera. Next base: position 129,194,363 of record NC_139218.1, read on the forward strand.
TGTTTTATTTTTTTTTTCTCTTTTTTTGTTTTTTTGATAATATCGGCTATTGTTGATTGTTTTTGGTAACGCTCCTTTTCAATGATTGGTGATGCCTCTGGCTTCACACACGCCATATGTATCCTTACACCAATATTATGTCCAACATGGAATTACCAATAGAGTTACCATATTATGTTCCTCCCTATGTTTATATAAGTTTTGGAAAATTTGAAAATGGTGAATTGTTCCTCACTTGATACCTTAATACTAGCTTCATTGTATGTATCATTTATGACCTGTGAGGTTCAATAAAACATATTTTGGAAAAAAAAACATAAGGCAGTACGGATGGTGTAATGGTTAGCATTACTGCCTCACAGCACTGAGGTCATGGGTTCAATTCTCACCTTGGCTCTAACTGTGCGGAGTTTGTATATTCTCCCCGTATTTGCATGGGTTTACTCCGGGCACTCCGGTTTCCTCCCACAATTCAAAAATATACTGGTTGGCTAATTGGCTCCCAACAAAATTAACCCTAGAATGTCTTTGTGTGTGTGTGTGTGTGTGTATATGTGGTAGGGAATTAAGATTGTAAACTCCACTGGGGCAGGGATGTTCAAATATTCTCTGTTAATAAATAATAATAATAATAAATAAACATAAAACAGGCCCACTATCATGACAGCATGATGACTACCAGACAGACAAGGGACAGATGCACTAAGCTTCAAAAGTGATAAAATGGTTAGTGATAAATAGCCAGCCAATCAGCTCCTACCTGCCATGTTACAGGCTGTGCTTGAAAGCTGTCAGGCAGGAGCTGGTTGCATACCTCCCAACATGATCCAAGAGGTACACAATGCTCTGCTCCTGGACTTTCCTCTTAATGTATGACTGAACCAGTGGTCGAAGTGGAAATTTTGAAGTGGGGGTATGGAAAAGTAAAGAGTGAATATAGTGCGCACCTTCGGACACCCCCCTGTCCATCAACGTCCCCTGCCAGACTGCCCCGTTGTACAGGGGTATTACAAAAGCACAATATGCGCTGCTGAGTGATCAGAGAGCATCCTGAGGGGGAAAAAAAAGTTTTTTTTTTTTTATCTTCAGATTAAAGTGGCGGTATGGCATACCCCCGTATACCGCCCCACTTCGACCACTGGACTGAACAGTATGGAATGTATGTTTTGAACAGGTTAATTGAAAAGAAAGGAGTTTCACCACAGGTGATGGCAATCATACATTACCAGGGAAGTCCAGGAACAGAGCATTCTGTCCCTCCTGGAATGGGTCATGTTGGGAGGTATGTGGTTGGTTAATTGTTTATCTTATTTTTGAAGCTTAGTGCATCTGACCCATAAGTTGGTCATACATCATAAGTATTAAAATTGCATTTCTATTTTACACATTTATGGAATTTTTTTACTAAAAATATTTAGGTTGACACTGGGGTTTATAGTAGAGATTTGCGGACTCGGATTCCGGAGACCCGAACCCCCACGAACGTCATCAATCCGAACACGGTTACGAGCAGCGCTCTGAGATATCCGCAAGACTCGGGTCCGGCCGCACGGGCAAAACGTCATCGCCCAGCGCTGGATTTCACGAGGCTTTAAATAGCGGCTCCCACGCCCGCCATCTTCACTCTCCAGTCTAGTAGTGGGTTGGGAGAGGGTGTGTTGGTGCTGCTGCTGGGGCTTAAACTTGAGCTTGACCTTGAACGCAATATTTTATTCGATGGGGCTGTCTCCCTCAGTGCTGCTGTGTACTCTGTTCTCCTCTCTGCTTAGGGTGGGATCTCCCTAGCAAGGAGGACAGTTGGCTCTAACTGTGTACTTGTAGTAATACTGTCTCCTCTGTGCTGGGGCCTACCTCTGGTGCTGTGCTGTACCTAATATTAAATATATTTTATAATATTATTAATAATGAATGATATATATATATATATATATATATATATATATATATATATATATATATATATAGTCCATTTGTGCTGCCTGCACTGAATAGAGGCTGCCAGTATTTACTCAGTCCACTGGTGCCACTGGCAGTGCTACTGCCTAAGTGTACCTACCTAGTAGTACTACCTACCTACTAGGCTGCTATATATAATTTAATTAAAAAATAATACCTGTCCTGCAGTGCTGCGTGGAACTGTAATAAATAATTCCATGCTGCTGGTGCACTGACGTGTGCCAACCAGTACCTAATATTTATTATAAATTCTGCTGGTGCACATATACTAGTATTGCTGCCGTATCTACCTGTCTTGTGCCTAGTACTGCCGTATCTACCTGTGTGGTGCCTAGTACTGCCGTATCTACCTGTCTGGTGCCTAGTACTGCCGTATCTACCTGTCTGGTGCCTAGTACTGCCGTATTTACCTGTCTGGTGCCTAGTACTGCTGTATCTACCTGTCTGGTGCCTAGTACTGCTGTATCTACTGGCTGGTGCCTTGTACTGCCGTATCTACCTGTCTGGTGCCTAGTACTGCCGTATCTACCTGTCTGGTCTGGTGCCCACTGGCTTGTACTGCCGTATCTACCTGTCTGGTGCCTAGTACTGCCGTATCTGTAATACCTGCCTGCTGGGGCATACCTACTGACGTATTAATTGCACTCCAGTGGTGCTGTCCTGTGACATAACTCCACAAAAATAATGGAGATCCAAAATATGGAGGTTAAAAAAATAGGGAAATATGAAGATCCACTTCCTAATAGTTCTGAAGCTGCTGCCACTAGTCATGACGTAGACATTGAAATGCCAACAACGTCGTCTGCCTTGGCCGATGCCCAGTGTGAAAGCAGAGGGCATTTACAATCAAAACCAAAGTTCCATAGAAGGATTCGAAAAAGTAAATGTAAATGTAAATCGTTGGAAGAGAAACTTAAACTTGGCAATATGCCATTTACGACACGGAGTGGCAAGGAACGGCTAAGGCCATGGCCTAAGTTCATGACTAGTGGTGCAGCTTCACATGATGATCAAAGTCCCCCCCCCCCCCCGCCCAATAGGAAATTTAAGAGAGTTAGGCTGACACAAACTTTGACAACAGCACTGCCTTCTAAAGACATATCCCAAATCCCCAAGGAGAGTCCTAGGGTGGCGGTGGTTGTGATGCCGGACCTTCTCATCACTGTACGTGAAGTGGGGGCTCCTTCCACCATTTGCAGTACGCCCTCTGCATATGTTGTAAGGATCACCCACAGTCTAGTTCCAGATTTTATTAATGAAGGTGATGTTGTACACCAGGAGGAGAATATTGATGTAGCTGGCGCTGAGGAGAAAGTTGACGAGGAGGATGGAGAGGTGGTTTGCTTAAATGATGCAACAGGGGGGAATGAGGCACCAGGAGGGGGGGGGGGGGGGGGGTTGTTGTCCATGGGATGAAAAAGCCCATAATCATGCCTGGGCAGAGGACCAATAAATCCACCTCTACGGTCTGGAATTTTTTTTATCCGAATCCGGATAACAAATGTATGGCCATTTGTAGCTTATGTAAAACTCCAATAAGCAGGGGTAAGGGTCTTGCCCACCTAGGGACATCCTCCCTTCGACGTCACCTAAACAACCTTCATAAATCAGTTTTTAGTTCAGAAACTGCGGCTAGCAATCCAGGGACACCTAAATCCCTTGGTCCTCCTTTTGGAGCTAAGCGCTTGAAAAGCACACCACCAACTCCCTCCTCATTAAAATTTCTCCTCGATCCATATTGGGGGGAGTCCTGCAGGCCATGTCACCTGCATCAATCAGATTAAATTAATTAATAATAATCATAATCACACAATCAAGCCAGATAGGGGTCTGGTTCGGTGATGAAGCAAACCGGACTGGACGGGATCCACCTCCAGGCCCCATAGGAGAACCTGTGTCCCTAAATTGGGTGATATGCTTTTATCTTTGTCTTAATTGTGAGTGCACCAATAAATTGTTATATGTGTTTTATCATACAATATTGCACTATCAAGTTTTTTAAAGTCCCTGCAGGTTAAAATAACCCAGAAGGGAGGAATCAAAGACCTGTTATATGCGCAGTTGTGACCTCCCATATGTGAATTAAAACAGCTATCAAGTGTCAGAGATTGTTGCACTATGGTCTTTTTTCTCTCGTTTGGAGTTTTTTCAGATTAATAATCTGTTTCTGTGGCTACCAATTTATCTGAATTGTGTAAATTCAAATTTTTTTTTTGTATATTCTTTTTTTATTGAAATTACAAAAGAGTACAGAAATAACAAAATTGAGTAGCTCCATATGAAGAAAATATACAGGTGATCCGTATATCTCGACACAACGAGACTGAGATCTCTGTAATACTAGTAACAAATTGGTCATTGCCTAGAGAAGTCTCCTAGATTTATAAACTGTTTATATAACATGAATACGAAGCAGCCGAGTGTATTGTGCTATAGATAATTTCAATATTCTAAACATACAGATGGGTCAGGTCCCATCCTTGCAGGGGATGGCGCTGGCGTCGCCAGCCGCCATCCCCCGCCAGCGCCATGGCGATCGTGAGAAAGGGACGCGCGCGCCCGAGAGGGCGCGCGCGTCCCCTTCCGACGGCGCTTCCATCAGTTCCCCGGGTCCCCGCCGGCTTGCCGGCGGTAACCCGGGGTCCCCGCCGCCTGCCTGCAACCCCCACTAACCCCCCCTAACCCTGTCCGTCTCCCTGAGGCGGAGACGGACAGGGTTTCCGTCGCGCCAGCGACGGAGACTGAGACGCGCGTGCGCGTGAGACGCACGCGCGTCTCAGTCTCCTCGCTGGCGAGGCTGCTGGCGGGTCGCCAGCGCGTACGTTCTGGCGACCCGCCAGCAAGGATGTAGGACATCACCTACTGGTATGTGAGTGGGGGGGTTGAGAGACAAGTGAGATGAAACAGAAAGGGATGGTGAAGGAACGGAGAGGAGAGATGTAGGGGGGGGGGGGGGGGGGGTTTACCTTTCCCAAGGTAAGGTGAGCAAATAGAAGATATTTAATGCTAGGGTAATCTGGTAGTGTGTGTAGCTATTCTACCTGAGGATAAAGTTTTTGTATAATGGGCTGTCCTTATATTCCAGCCAGGGAAGCCATGTAATCATAAAATCCGATTGCTTATCAGCAGAGGATAGCATTATATCTTCCATGTTCATATAGTAATCAATTTTGGTGAACCAGGATTTCCGTGTGTGTGTGTGTGTGTGTGTGTGTGTGTGTGTGTGTGTGTGGGGGGTTATGGATTTCCATAAGGCTGGAATTACTGCTCTTGCGGCATTACTTAAGTGTCTACACAATGAAGATTTGTACAATGAGATTGGGGTAGTAGAGAGGCCTAGTAACCAAAAGGCAGGGGTGGAGGGGAGTATGTCCTGTGAGATCTTAATAACTTCTGACCAGAAGGGTGTGATAAGTGGGCATTTCCACCAGACATGTAGTAGTGTAAGTTCAAATTTATTTAGCCAGTGGGTGCACTATATTTGTTTTCTAAAATATGGCATTACAGAAAGTGAAACCTTTTTTTGCAGAGACACTGATTTGTTTCAAACTTGCTGGGGAGAGGGAGTTTTGAAGACCGAGATTGGAAGATTGGAGCAAATAAGGACTGTTTGAGATAGTTTTTAGCCCAAAAACTCTGTCACAGCTCAAAGTGAAAGTACATTGCTTTTAACTAGACCATATTAATGACATACAATATTATATCAATGTATTGCAGACCCTTGGCCTGTAGACCATGCAGGTTTTTACTTGTACATAGTTTTCTGTGAGCCTTTATAAAAGCATGTTTCTGATTTGCTTATTTAGATGACAACACTCGTTCATTTTCACCATTGCTAGTACATCTTGTCCATTTCTGTCATGATCAGTGTTATTTTCATAACTTGCATTTGTTTCTACTTTCCCGATCATGAGTTCTGTTGTGCACATTGTTGTAACTGTAATATCAGCCCCTGATGCACAGTCGCACCTGTAATTCCAGATCGCGGGTTGGTTTGGTAGAGGCTTCTTCTGTAAGGGAGCATGTGGCAAAAGTATGGGCCATTCAAATGAGCCCCACACATATCAACAACAGACAAGATACCGGTGCCAACAATTAATTAATCAGGAACGACTGGTCACCTCTGCAAATGAAGCTTGGTTAATATATATTGCATATATTATGTATCAACACAATCGCTAAGTTAAATCACACTTTGTATAAACAAGCATATAAGTAATGTTTCAATAAGGCATGTGGTAATATTACTGAATAATTGCAATAACCTTCTGATGGTGTGTCAATACCATAAATAATTACCGTGTAAATGCACAAAAGAGAATAAACTTTCTTATCTAATAAATCTGTAGTAATTAAACTGACTACAAAGTGACAATTATGTTTTTAAGTTCAGTTTGTGCCGGATATAAATTGCCCCATGTATTAATGTCCTCCTGGGGAAGCTAGCTGCAAAGTAAAGGTGGCCATACATCCAGGGCCGGCGCCACCACTAGGCCACCTCCTGCAGCCGCCCACTCGCCCATACCCCCCACCCCGTGGAGCGAGACGCATTGGCTCTGCAAACAACTACAGATTGATTGGGCTGGTTGGAACAAATACCTGGTAATATCTGAATGACAGTTTTTCGCAGTTTTCCAGCATTTCAAAACAAATGGTCAACTGTCATTTGCTCTCATCCATTACCACGATTTTGTTCCAAGCATCCCAATCTGACAATCGATCTGTAGATGTATGGCCAGCTTTAGGCTGGACTGTGCACAGTTATTTGTATTCCAATAGAGGCTGCTGTAAGCATATAAATTCAATGTATACCAGAGCCTGCAAATAGAGGGTGCTGCAGAGTACTGATCTTCAATGTGTAACAGAAGCAACGGTACTTGTTTCCTAGCACGGCCACAATGATCTTGATCTGGGGCATCGCAGGTAAAAAAATTGCGTCGGTCGCATCGCATGCTGGCTAAAAAATCGCATGCGATGCGACCGACGTGATGCCCGCGATTTCCCAAAGGGAACAATGTAAAATGCCTCAATTTAACCAAATCAACATAGGGAACAATGTTAAATATGCCAGAGACAGCAAAAATAAACCCCTGACCAGTGAAATGACCCCCCAAAAATACTTAACGCCACCCCACGATCAACGTCAACCCGAAGCGTGGCGAGCGCAGTGAGCCCGTGAGGGGCGGCGGTACGCGTCCTCCGACCTTTTCATACCCCCACTATCCACGTCGGCGTGGAGTTGAGAATAGATAGTGTGGCGAGCGCAGAGAGTCACCGAGCCCGAAGCGTGGCAAGCGCAGCGAGCCCCGCGAGGGGACATGGATACCTTCACCGGTAAACGCGTCCCTTCGCGGGCTTCACAGGTATCCGCGTCCCCTCGTGGGGCTCGCTGCGCTCGCCACGCTTTGGGCTCGGTGGCTCGCTGCGCTCGCCACACTATCTATTCTCAACTCCACGCCGACGTGGATAGTGGGGGTATGAAAAGGTTGGAGGACGCGTACCGCCGCCCCTCGCGGGCTCGCTGCGCTCGCCACGCTTCGGGTTGACGTTGATCGTGGGGTGGCGTTAACTATTTTTGGGGGGCCATTTCACTGGTCAGGGGGGTTTTTTGGAGTCTCTGGCCCATTTAACATTGTTCCCTATGTTGATTTGGGTAAATTGAGGAATTTTACATTGTTCCCTATGGGAAATTGCGGGCATCGCGTCGGTACCATCACATGCTTTTTTTGGCTGCATACGATGCGACCAACGCGATTTTGACTTTTTCAATGCATTTCAATGGGAAATCGCGGGCATTGCGTCGGTCGCATCGCAGACCATTAAAAATTACCCGCGATGCCCGCGATTGTGGCCGTGCTAGGAAACAAGTACCGAAGCAACAAATAGAGGGCGCTGCAGAGTACTGATCCTCAATGTGTTACAGAAGCAACAAAAAGAAGGCGCTGCAAAGTACTGATCCTCCATGTGTTACAGAAGCAACAAAAAGAAGGCGCTGCAAAGTACTGATCCTCAATGTGTTACAGAAGCAACAAATAGAGGGCGCTGCAGAGTACTGATCCTCAATGTGTAACAGAAGCAACAAATAGAGGGCGCTGCAGAGTACTGTCTTTACCTTTAAGCTGGCCATACAGCAGAACGTTTTCAGGCTTGAATGCACAATTTCGACGGGTCGTGTGATGCATTTTGTGTGGTTTTTTTGTGCACATCTTGAGGTATTTAGGTACATTGTGCGGTCCTGCGGGTCGTGAGGTCAATCCTCAGATCATGTGTGCTACACATAATATTTGAAGATGTTGCTAACGACCAATAGGCCCTCGACCATTGATGATTCAAAATAATAGGTGGTTTATGGCTGATGTCAAATACTTTTGCCATCGATAGGGGAGAACAGGATGGTTTCCCTCCATCAATGGCACAGCAGAACCGATTTATTTCTAAGGTGCCGGGACACAGAGCATAGCTCCTCCCCCCTACAACCCTGTAGTCCCGCCCCCACATTCTGCAGTCCGTAACCCAGGACCTACTCAGCCAGTGCAGTAGAAAGGCTTATTGGGGCCAGAGCGGACATCACACAACCTCCCTTAAAAAGGTTTGGGCATGCCTGTGTTTTTCCTGACACTCCCAGAAAATGCCAGGTGTCCACCCACCCCCAAATGCCGACCTGTCAAGCAACTGTCAAGCAATTCAGAAAGTGAGAGATTTGGGAAGAAATCTCCAGTTTTTTTTAAAGGGGCAATCATTTACACTGCAAAACCAGTTTGATTTTGCAGTGTAAATGATTGCCGCTTTAAAAAAACTGGAGATTTCTTCCCAAATCTCTCACTTTCTGAATCTCTCATCCTATTACATTTCACCCCTAGTATCTAGCACGGCATAGTGATATATACAGCAGAGTGAGAGCTCCTGGTATCCAGCACTGCAGTATCAGGGATACAGTGAGAGATATAGGGAACAATGAGAGGCATAAAGGATACAAGTATAGGGGACAGAGATACAGATGGAGCTGGCCTCGCTCTTGCAGGGGATGGCCCTCCCCCGCCAGCTGCTATCTGATCTGCGAAAGGGGACGCGCGCACGGGTCCCCGCCGGCTTTCCGGTGGTCACCCGGGGTCCCCACCACCTCTCCGCTCTCCCACCTAACCCTGTTAACCCTGTCCGTCTCCCTGAAGCGGAGACGGACAGGGTTCCCGTCGCCCCGCCGCCCATAAACTGAGAGGCGCGTGCGTGTGAGACACACGCGCATCTCAGTCAGATGGAGTGCCTCGCCACTGGCGGATCGCCAGCAGAGACAATCTGGCGATTTGTCAGCAAGAGCGAGGCCCGCTCCATCTGTATATACACTGCACAAAAAAATAAAGGGAACACTAGCATAACACATCCTAGATCTGAATGAATGAAATAATCTTATTAAATACTTTCTTCTTTACATAGTTGAATGTGCTGACAACAAAATCACACAAACATTATCAATGGAAATCAAGTTTATTAACCCATGGAGGTCTGGATTTAGGGTCACACTCAAAATTAAAGTGGAAAAACACACTACAGACTGATCCAACTTTGATGTAATGTCCTTAAAACAAGTCAAAATGAGGCTCAGTAGTGTGTGTGGCCTCCACGTGCCTGTATGACCTCCCTACATCGCCGGGACACGCTCCTGATGAGGTGGCAGATGGTCTCCTGAGCAGGGGTTAAAGTGAGGGGGAACGGGGTGAAACTGAGTTCCACCACCTCTAATGGTGAGGTGGAACATTTTAACCTCCACATTGGCCCTGCACAGTAATTCTCACAGAAAAACATTCTAGTATGCAGGGGGATGCCAAAAACCCTACCTTTAGCCCTGTCCATGCCTAATTGGGGGAGGGGAGGTTGGGTAATTAGGTGGCATAGAGAAACGAGTTCTCCCACCTCTGTATGATCAATTTAAGCCCTGCTCCTGAGGGATCTCCTCCCAGACCTGGACTAAAGCAACTGCCAACTCCTGGACAGTCTGTGGTGCAACGTGGCATTGGTGGATGGAGCGAGACATGATGTCTCAGATGTGCTCAATGGATTCAGGTCTGGGAAACGGGCGGGCCAGTCCATAGCATCAATGCCTTCATCTTGCAGGAACTGCTGACACACTCCAGCCACATGAGGTCTAGCATTGTGTTGCATTAGGAGGAACCCAGAGCCAACCACACCAGCATATGGTCTCACAAGGGGTTTGAGGATCTCAGCTCGGTACCTAATGGCAGTCAGACTACCTCTGGTGAGCACATGGAGGGCTGTGCGGCCCCCCAAATAAATGCCACACCATTACTGACCCATTGTCAAACTGGTCATGCTGGAGGATGTTGCAGGCATCAGAACGTTATTCTTGGCATCTCCAGACTCTGTCACATCTGTCATGTGCTCAGTGTGAACCTGCTTTCATCTGTGAAGAGCACAGGGCACCAGTGGTGAATTTGCCAATCTTGGTGTTCTCTGGCAAATGCCAAATGTCTTGCATGGTGTTGGGCTGTAAGCACAACCCCCACCTGTGGACTACGGGCCCTCATACCACCCTCATGGAGTGTGGTATGATGTTTCTGACCATTTGAGTAGACACATGCACATTTGTGGCCTGCTGGAGGTCATTTTGCAGAGCTCTGGCAATGGTCCTCCTGTTCCTCCTTGTACAAAGGCAGAGATAGCAGTCCTGCTGCTCAGTGGCGGATTCAGGGGGGGGGCACCTGGGCACGTGCCCCCCCTGTCATTTCATTTTGTAGCTAAGGACCAGGGCTTTCCAACGAGCCCAGCCCCATGTCTCTAGCCCCTCGGGAACCAAAGATATCGCCTGGCAAAGCTGTAATGTTTTTTCCCCATAGGATAATATGGGACCGGGCAATTCCGACCCCCACCTAGTTCCGACGGCTGCCAGTTCCCTCTCTGGCATCACAGAAGCTTGTAGTTGATCTCATTCAATTCCAAATCGCTGGGCCTTCAATATGATGCCAGGCTGGTCCACATCGGTCAATCGGTTCCAGAGATATTACGTGTAAACCGATTTTTTTATTTTTGAAATGCAATTTCATGGCTGTTCATGTTCTTTGATGGCAGATTACTCTGGAACCAAACGTTTCAGTTTCACTGGACCAAAATCATTCAAAGCCCACTCAAATCAATATGATACTTGTCTCATGTAAATGGGTCAGTTGGTTCCGAAGATATAGCCGGTTAAATGAGATAACTGGTTAAAGAGGGGGAGGGGTGGTTTTCTCTCCCCCTCACCCCAGAAAATGCAGGGACTAGGCTGGTGTAAAGGGGGCCAACCTAGGAATGCATTTTCTGGTGTGAAAGGGGTATTATTTCAAACAGCCGGGACCTGCAGTGCTCTGAATACAGCCAGGCTCTGCCACTATCAGTGGCTATCACTTCTGCCTGGCGGCGGCTGTCCCCCATTTACCGCGAGCATGTATTCTCCCTTGGCAATGAGCATGTAATACCACATGGCAACGAGCATGGAACCTCTGGCAATGAGCATGGAACCCTTGGCAATGAGCATGTAGATAAGCAGCACTTATGTAGCATAATTTTTAATAGGCATTATGGTGTTTGGCATAATACATAATGGACATAATGGCATGTAACTTAACGTGTAATGGACATTATGGTGTAAATCAGGGGTGGCCAAACCTGTCCTCAAGATCTACCAACGGTGCATGTTTTCCAGGCAACCTGTGGATCTATAGTAGGAATGAATGCAGCATGTTTTAAAATGTGACCGTTAGTAATGACTACAGCTGTGCACCAGCTAGGTAACCTGGAAAACGTGGACCGTTGGTAGATCTCGAGGACCGGTTTGGCCACCCCTAGTGTAAATGTTTAATGCGCGCCTTTGATGGACAATGTCCCTATTTATGAAGCGTATTGAGAATTTTGGATTCATCTGTGTGGCATTATGTGAATTCTGGCTTAATGCGTGTGGCATTATGTGAATTTTGTCTCAATCCTAGTGGCATTGGGGTGAATTTATGAAGCTTGGAAAAGTGTTATCTATCCCCATAAAGAACGTTATGAGCAAGGTGATAATGGTTCAGCCAATCAGCTGCAATATGTAAATTGATAGGTAAGAGCTGATTGGCTGAACCATTATCACCTTGCTCATAACGTTCTTTATGGGGATAGATAACACTTCTCCAAGCTTCATAAATTCACCCCATTATGTGAATTTTGGCTCAATCCGTGTGGCATTTTTTGAATTTGGCTCAATCTGTGTGGCATTATGTGAATTTTGACACAATCCATGTGGCATTATGTGAATTTTGGCTCAACCCATTTGGCATTATGTGAATTTTGGCTCAATCCATGTGTTATTATGTGAATTTTGGCTCATTCCGTGTGGCATTATGTGAATTTTGGCTCAATCCATGTGGCATTATGTGAATTTTGGCTCATTTCATTTGGCATCATGTGTAATGGGCAAGTATAGTGGGGTCTAGTATTTTGTTGCATAATGTGTAGAAGTTGTATATGGTGTTGTACACTACACTCAAGGACATGCCCCTTGTTGAGTGGCCACACCCTTTTTCTGGAGCGCGCCTTCGGCGCGCGCACAACTGCATCCTTCAATTTTGTCGCCGTGGGGAGCCTGCATACTTTAAATGCCAGGGCCTATTTTTAATCCCATTCCCACCCTCTCTCTGCCGCTCTCTTAGCATGTACACTGGCATTACTAACACCGCCCCTCCCCCACCTAAACCTTCTTTTATTATGGTGCCCCCCCTGTCATTTTATCCTGGATCCGCCCCTGCTGCTGCTGGGTTGTTGCCCTCCTATGGCCTCCTCCATGTCTCCTGAAATACTGGCCTTTCTCCTGGTAGCGACTCCATGCTCTGGACACTACGCTGACAGACACAGCATAGGAGCTGAGAAGTGGTCACCACCTGCAGAACAACGCCTTTATTGGGGGTGTCTTGCTAATTGCCTATTATTTCCACCTGTTGTCTATTCCATGTGCACAACAGCATGCAAAATTGATTGTCAATCAGTGTTGCTTCCTAAGTGGACAGTTTGATTTCACAGAAGTGTGATTGACTTGGAATTACATTGTGTTGTTTAAGTGTTCCCTTTATTTTTTTGAGCAGTGTTTATATATATATATATATATATATATATATATATATATATATATATATATATACACAGAGAGAGAAAGATATAGGGTGCGCTTAATACAGTCCACCACCTTATTATACAATTCAAGGGTAGACCAAACAATTTAAAAACAAGTAAAATGTATTGATCAATCAGACACGGATTCCATAATCCATTTCTTCCAAGATATAATGATACCCGACGCGTTTCGTCAAAAGTGACTTCATCAGGGTTTAAATTCTCTGAACCATTGAAGCTAGGTTTTAAGATTTTTGAAAGTAGTGTATCCACTTACTGATATTCTTTATGTATATGGAAAAGCACTCTTTCCAAACAGGATAAGTAAATCTCAAGTGGGATAGAGAAAGATAATTCCAGTGGATATTGGGCAATAACCTGGATCTATGATCTGTCTCCTATGCCTTCAATGTCTGAATGCATTCAGACATTGGAGGCATAGAAGACAGATACAGACTTACAATTATGCCTCCCGATCAATAGTCAGGGCAGCCAGAAATCTCTGGCCCCTGGTCACTAAAGATCCTGATTTAAAAACTTTCTCTCAGGACAGTCTTCTACCTAGCTTTAAACGCCAGAGAAATTTAAAAGATATCCTAGTGCATAATGATATTTCTAACATCGCCCCCAGTATACCCAAAGGTTTTTTACAACGTAAACCGGGGTGTTACAGGTGCACTAACTGCACCACTTGTGGATATCTTGAGACCTGTGACAGTTTTTCACATCCACATACCGGCTCTAAAATAGCGATAAACCATGTGTTGACATGTTCGTCGACACACGTAATTTATATCATCAGATGTCTGTGCAAACTGGTCTATGTAGGAAAAACTACGTGCCAGTTCAAGACCAGGATGGCCGGACATAGATCTCACATCAAAGCAGCACTTGAGGGTAGAAGTGGCCCGTCTGAACAACCCGTTCCCAGACATTTCAGAGAACTTAAACATCATTTAGCCACCCTCCGATATCAAATAATCGATCACATTCCCCCAAGCCAACGGGGGGGAGATCGTGACAAAATGTTGCTCCAAAGGGAAGCCAAATGGATACACCGACTAAACACGGTTCATCCATTTGGTTTAAATGAATCCTGCAGTATGCACTGTTTTTTGTAAAACATCCCTGATTTAGCTCTCTCTTTGTTTCCACCCTCTGCCGTTCCCGATTGCCCTGACCTATGCGTCATGACCAGGATCGCTTCTGACAGCTTCAGACCACTAGATTTGGCAGCTATCCCTTTCAGTATCATATCCCGCTGCTTATTACGTTTTGTCTTATACTTCTAACATGTATTTGTAGATGTTGATGCTACTGTGTATTTTTAATCTTGTGTTCACTATGTCACGGGTTTCATTTGCATTATGTCACTCTTCCAGGCAGTCGCTTAGCAACCGGCCCGGAGATCCGGACGCACCGGCTGGTGCGCGTCTCGACTAGATGACGTCATATGATCCGGTGGCACGGACGGAGGCTGACGGCTGGCGCACGGGGGTTGGTTAAGGTAATGGATTCATTATGTATATATATTTGTTTGGATGCACTGTTTAGATGAGCTTGAAAAAGGTTTTAATAAACCGAAACGTCGCTTCACGGACCGCTGTGTCTGTCATCTTTTCTTATCAAGTCCCACGAGTGCCGGCACCGACCTGCTTCTATATCATTGTGGTTACACACATTGCATGGCACCGGGGCCATTACTTACTTCTATCGACTAATTGGAGTGCCGACTTGAACTATCTATATACTTATCCATTTATTTGGTAATTATGGCACCACGTACAACAGAATAGCAAGCTGTCCCATTGCCCATTACACAGTACAACTCTGCGGAGCTGTCATCTCTGAATATGCAGGAGCAATCTGGATACAGAAACATCACCCTTCGTCCAGGAGAAACATACACCTATTCCGAGTCCGAAGCCACTGACATCCGTTTTACCGAAAATTTTGCCACTACTGGAGGAGCAGAATCGAATGAAACACTGTTCTCTAAACTTCTAAGGCTAAAGAAAAGACAAATCGACTTTCACCTACACGGAGTCACGCTATCTGACTACCACCGGGCAGGTCTTATCCCGCGTGGTTTTAGAATTAAAAATACCCCCACGATCGGCAAATATAACCCTGAATTTTGTCGACGTTGGGTTGCTATATTGAATAAATGTAGCCTGGACCTTATGCTGTTGGTCATATCTGAGGCAACTAAAGAACTCACAGAGGTGAAAGATCAAATCGACTCATTTGAAAAAGAACACCTTACCTCCTTACAAACCGATACTGACAATAAGTGGCTAGAAAAACTAGCAACTCAAGTGGATACGTACAAAAAGGATCTAATTGTCTTTAAAAGAAATAAATTGGACATAGTTCATAAAGACTACCAGGAACAGAAAGTCTACTCGTGGGTATACAATACTGCATCCTCCCAACCGAGACCTGCACAGAGACGCCAATTCCGGTCCCGCAGGAGACGAGGGGATTTGGAAACCTCGAGTGGTGGGGCATCGTCACAAAGTGATAGAGAAGAACCCTCCAGCCGGAGACCCCCTTTAGGGGTAAAGACCCGGGCCCAGAGAGTCGAGTCCGGGGACATACTAACAGACGAGGCGGCCAGTGGGTCCGCAACCTCAAGAAAGAGAGTAACCTACAGAAAGAACAGGTAGTTTTTAATCTTTCCAACAGACACCTCACACCAGAAGAAATGCCGGTGTTAAGTAAAGGTTTATCCTTCATCCCCTCACCTAAATTTGACGATTTCACGTGGAAGATTGAATCATACAGATTCAATCGAAAGTTGAGACTCAAAGAATTTTTCTCTAAAAAGATCAACACTGAGCCCGTGGAACCAGCGACTGATCCACAGATTGCTCCGTTTCGTCCACACTCCACATTTGACCCGATTACCAATAATCTGTCATTGAAAGTATTCAATAAAGCCCTGGACCACCAAGCTGTGACTGAAGGGGTTCGGAGTCCCAAGATTACCCCGAATTTGTCCAAAGCACAATTTAAATGCCTGACTGAACTAGGGAAGGACCCCACCATCACGATCCGTCCCGCTGACAAAGGCGGTGGGATCGTAGTTCAAGATATTGGTCAATATAGAAATGAACTACTTCGTCAATTATCTGATAAAGATGTCTACACCCAACTGCCTGAGGACCCTACAAAACATTACAACGAACAATTAAAGCAAGTCCTCACTCAAGCGACGTGTGAAGGAATAATTTCCAAGAATACCATGGAAGCACTGATATTAAAACATCCCATTGCACCAGTACTCTATTCAATTCCAAAATTGCACAAGGATGCACTTAACCCACCGGGGAGGCCGATTATAGCGGCCCGTGACTCTGTATTCTATAAAGTCGCTAAATTTCTGGACTACTACATACAACCCTCCATACAGATCCAGACGACGTATCTGAAGGATACCACAACGTTATTGAATCATCTACGCAATCTGACAGACCTCCCCTCTAATTGCCTATTGTGTACGCTTGATATTGTGAGTCTATATACCAATATCCCTCACAATGAAGGTATTGAGGCTACTAAACGGCTCCTACTAGATAGCCCCATCTATCAAGGTCCTGACATTGACTTTATGATGAAATTACTTACTATGACACTTGAGATGAATTATTTTGTTTTTGACAAATTGTGGTACTTGCAGCGCAGGGGCTGCGCAATGGGATCTTGCGTAGCCCCTGCGTTTGCAAATTGCTATATGTTTCAGATAGAAAAGGATTTCTTCTTCACTAGAGAGTCCATCAGGGACAAAATCATACTGTTTTTGAGATATATTGAGGATTTGATCATAGTATGGCGTGGCAGCGAGAAAGAATTGACTGACCTGATTGAGGAAATTAATGCACGAGAATGTACTATTAAATTCACCCATGAAATCAGCAACAGTTCCATACACTATTTGGACGTGTTGATTTCCTTGAAAGAGAACAGTATCTCTACAAGTCTGTACACTAAAGATACGGATAGAAATACATTGCTGCATTGCTCCAGTGCACATCCTGATTCATCAAAAAGGGGATTGCCATTTTCCCAATTTTTGAGGATCAGACGCATCTGTGATGATCCAGTTACTACAGAAATTGAAATGAACAAAATGCTTAATAAATTTCTCTGTAGAGGATATCGTTTGCAAGATCTGAATCAAGCCAAACTTAAAGCTTTACAGATCCCCAGAGAGGAAACTCTCAAACTTAAAGAGAAAACTTCGCTGTCTAACAAAATTCCTTTTGTACAGACTTACAATTATGCCTCCCGATCAATAGTCAGGGCAGCCAGAAATCTCTGGCCCCTGGTCACTAAAGATCCTGATTTAAAAACTTTCTCTCAGGACAGTCTTCTACCTAGCTTTAAACGCCAGAGAAATTTAAAAGATATCCTAGTGCATAATGATATTTCTAACATCGCCCCCAGTATACCCAAAGGTTTTTTACAATGTAAACCGGGGTGTTACAGGTGCACTAACTGCACCACTTGTGGATATCTTGAGACCGGTGACAGTTTTTCACATCCACATACCGGAACTAAAATAGCGATAAACCATGTGTTGACATGTTCGTCGACACACGTAATTTATATCATCAGATGTCCGTGCAAACTGGTCTATGTAGGAAAAACTACGTGCCAGTTCAAGACCAGGATGGCCGGACATAGATCTCACATCAAAGCAGCACTTGAGGGTAGAAGTGGCCCGTCTGAACAACCCGTTCCCAGACATTTCAGAGAACTTAAACATCATTTAGCCACCCTCCGATATCAAATAATCGATCACATTCCCCCAAGCCAACGGGGGGGAGATCGTGACAAAATGTTGCTCCAAAGGGAAGCCAAATGGATACACCGACTAAACACGGTTCATCCATTTGGTTTAAATGAATCCTGCAGTATGCACTGTTTTTTGTAAAACATCCCTGATTTAGCTCTCTCTTTGTTTCCACCCTCTGCCGTTCCCGATTGCCCTGACCTATGCGTCATGACCAGGATCGCTTCTGACAGCTTCAGACCACTAGATTTGGCAGCTATCCCTTTCAGTATCATATCCCGCTGCTTATTACGTTTTGTCTTATACTTCTAACATGTATTTGTAGATGTTGATGCTACTGTGTATTTTTAATCTTGTGTTCACTATGTCACGGGTTTCATTTGCATTATGTCACTCTTCCAGGCAGTCGCTTAGCAACCGGCCCGGAGATCCGGACGCACCGGCTGGTGCGCGTCTCGACTAGATGACGTCATATGATCCGGTGGCACGGACGGAGGCTGACGGCTGGCGCACGGGGGTTGGTTAAGGTAATGGATTCATTATGTATATATATTTGTTTGGATGCACTGTTTAGATGAGCTTGAAAAAGGTTTTAATAAACCGAAACGTCGCTTCACGGACCGCTGTGTCTGTCATCTTTTCTTATCAAGTCCCACGAGTGCCGGCACCGACCTGCTTCTATATATATATATATATATATATATATATATAAGCCCTTTAAAAAATCCATGGAATGACGCTGCCTGTATCTGCGCCAATGCTATAGAAATACCCCAAAGGGCACCCAGGTAGCTGGCTACAAAAAGAGTGCCAGACTGACCACAACAAATATATTGGTGCACTTTGTGAAAATCATACATTAATCCACAGAAAAGCACTCCAAAACAATTTAGTAGAAGAAAACTTTTAGTATGGCAACGTGGACATCACCAAATACAAGCGTTTTCGTGTCTGCGCCCTTTCCTCAGGGTACAATCCACACCAACATTGTAACAACTTGATCTCCCCACCACCCACAATAAATACCTGCATACGACGCCTGTCTCCATTGCCGCCGGACGCTGGTACCTCCTACCCTAGAAGCATGATGCCCGATCTTCCGGTATTGGCAAACATAATACATCAATATTGATGTATTATGTTTTTTTTTTTTTCAATGTATGTATATATATATATATAGGATATATAGATATATATATATATATATAGACACATCCCGATTACAGTCAGTGATGCCGAGAGTGTGTGTGTGTGTGTGTGTGTGGGGGGGTACTAATTACCCCCTGATGTATTTTATTCTAATGGTCCATAGCCATGCGTTCTGTCATTAATTAATTGGACACTGTCTTGCTGTTCTACACGCCGGATGCAGTGTCCCTCAGGCAGATGGGACAAGTGAGGGAGCAGGTAACTTTGCTCTTGATGGGGGCAGTAGCTACATAATATTGTGTTGTCCAAGACCAGCATAGAAACCACATTATAACCAAGATTAATTACACTTTCCATTTCTTGTCTGTTTGTGGTGCCTTGTGCATCATATGGCAGCACATTGTGTCAGATCAAATAAAGGTGAGGTCATCATTAGTAAACAAGACTCTGCTGGAAGTGGAATTCATAACTTCAGCAGAAAAAGTGCCACACCCAGCCCATCTGCACCTTCACATGTGAAAGGACAGTTCATGAGCAATGCACAAATGCAAATTACTATGTTGGCTGTCTATCACATGTCATGTGGCTATGTTATTACACCTTAATAACAAATGAAAGTCTTTTTATGCCAATCTGTAATATCCCCTTCCTTTTACAAGACAAGATTGTAAACATGGAAGGATGAATAATTTTTTTCTCACTTGTAGGTGATTCATACTTGCCGACTTCTCTTGTGCCCTTTCCGGGAGAGGCCAGCAAGTTACAAAAATTAGGGGGCGTGGACATCGATCATGACGTAAATGGGGCGGGCCATAGGTGGAGCTAACCAAATCACATTTCTATTCAAATTTTAAATCCTTCCTCTTCGCTTACTCCCTCCACGCTGCTGCAGCATAATAAAAATAATTGTTTCCTTTCTTCCTGCACCCTCATTAGTGTTCCTCTCCCCCCTCCCTATTGCTTCATAAATATGATATAAAGCAAAGGGGAGGGGGGAGAGGAACAATTTTGATGAAGCTGCGCTGCTGCAGCAGTGTGGAGGTCTGAAGGGGGAGGGAGACAGCCTGAGGAATGCTAGTAAACAGCGGGGACACCGGGGAGCTGAGTGAGAGGAGCAGAAGGCAAGCACCGTAGCAGCCAGCCTCTAGCAGCTAGCTTACTCACCACCTCTTCTGCGGCGCTGCTCGTCTGCTCTCTCTCCACAGCTCCTGCTCCCAAGCCCGCCCTGTGCTGTGCTGCTGCTGCGGACAGCGATACTACAGAACCCCCGCCGGCATTACTAGGACAGCCGCGGCACGATGTCACTGACTCAGCCCTCTACACTTGTGACTTGCGCATGCGCAGTCACTGTTTTTCGCCAGGCAGGGGAAAAAAACGTCAGGATCCGATATATTCCCAGGAGACCGGGAGAAAGGACCAAAAATCCGGAAACTCACGCTAAATGTGGGAGGGTCGGCAACCCTGAGGTGATTAAGGGGAGATTTATTACAGTTTGGAGAGAGATATTAACATTTTACAGAATGTGATTGGTTGGTATCATACTTGCCTACCTGTCCTTCTCCGTGAGACTTCCTGGTAATGTATGATTGCCATCCCCTGTGGTGAAACACCTTTCTTAGCAATTACCTACAGTAGCTCACCACAGGGGATGGCAATCATACATTACCAGGGAAGTCCAGGAACAGAGCCTGTGCTCCCTCTTGGAGAGGGTCAGGTAGGCAAGTATGGTTGCTACTTTAAATCTCTCCACGCTTGAATACTTTTTAGAACAATTTTTAATCTTCCTTTAATCAAACTAAATCTTAACTAAAAAATCCTATATACCATATTGCACCAGGCAGTCCACATATTCTGTGGATATTACCATAGAAACATCCAGGAGTACAATGAAAAGTGAAATTAATTAGTGTTTAAAAGGAAATTATATTCTCCAAATAAATTATCCCCCAATTGATAATGAAAAATACTGTTATTAACTCCTTTGTGGACTTTTGCAAAGAGGTAAAGTTTCTTAACAAACTACTGCTAGGTGATGATTGACAGCTCCCTGCCGGGTCTGTATGCTGGGTACTCAGGATGCACTGCAGGGTTATGGCGCCGTCCTGTCACACTAGTCTCACCGCTAGCAGAGCTCGGGACACACTGCACTGGGCACCGGGCTGCCCTCACTAAAGGCGTGCTGTCACTCACACTGGGCACGCGGGGACTGGGACCACCCACTGCAGGACAGGGTGTGCAAGGGGACACAGCCATCGGGCTGATGCTGCATAATCACGGGAGGCATGGTCACTATTAAATCCTAATATTTCCTAAACCGATGGACCGCATGCTTCGCAGTTTGCGTAATGTGAACACAAACTGTTACCTACGGGCATACCAATGTGTTGCACCACGTAGTGTATCTTATCAGCGTACCTCACACTACACCAATACCCTTATGGCGGTATCCTTATCAGTACAAAGTACTTACACACAATATACCAGGAATCTCTTCTGTAAACAGATGGGGGTAAGGGAAGAACAGTCTGGTAGTTCTGGGTTGGGCAGTGCCCAGATAGTCCCAGACTGAAATGGAGATTAAAGACATTTAAAAAAAATGATATCAAAGAGAGCAATTTTAAAGAGAATAATATGACGCCACTTAAACACTATACTGCACGTATAACACTATACCACAAAATGTCTGCCAGGTGGCGCTACGCACCCTGTGTGTACTGAACTGTAGTCCCTGGTGCAAAACAGTCACTGCACTTGGAGAAAGGTCCCGCAACTGAAGATCCTCACAAGAAAGATTAGGGCCCTACACTAGTGTGCACACTAACTTTATAAAAACGAGGAAAAGTTTGACGGTCCTCTCTCTCAAGAGGGACAGGCGAGCTCCCATTCCCTAGGACAGCTCCCTGTTGGAAATGTAGCAAACAGGCTGTGACCAATGCCATGGCAGTGGGTCCTCTGGGGAAGCACAATCTAATTAATGCGAGGAAGGGACCACCCCTATGGGGACAGAGTTATGAAGGGGCAGTCTCTACTGTTGGGGTACAAGCCCACTAAGATACAGGCTCCCTAAGGGTAGGGGAAACCCAAGCTGGCCTGTGTGCATGAGGGGGTCTTGGTACCTGATGGCAGCTGCAGTTGCCAGCTCCTGCTGGTCCCGCCTCGGCAGGTCTCTTCCCTGCTGGATCCATGCACGGTCATCAGCTCCTTTACTCCTGATGGGTGCCGTGCTGGCTGGTTCCCTGTCTCCCGCTGTCACTCACCCGGCTGGGCTGTCTCCTTGGCGCCACTCACACAGTTCCCCTCTCTGGCATCAGGCAGCACACTGCGAGGCTCAGGTTGCACCCCCATCTCCTCACTCTGCCTCAGCACGCTTCTTGTCACGCTGCTCTGCTTTTCAGGTCACCTCTGACCTCGCCTTCATGCGGCCCGGGCATCCAATCCCCGTGGGACCTCTGCACAGGATCCAGGTAGGAACACTCCCTTGGTCCTAGTGCTGGCCATGTCCGCTGTTAACCCTTTCTGGCCCTGTGGAAGGAAGGGGCTTTTCTGTCAGCATTGGCTGCAACTATTTAGGTTCTCTGGGGCATACCAGGGGAACCCTGGAGTGGGGTTCCACACATGCATGTTAGCGAACTTTTCTGATTGGAACTCAGGACCCACCCCCAGACTCCTTATTCCTCTATTGACAATTATAGTTACAGTGGCACGCAAACTTATCTTGTCTCACTGGCTGGCTAAAACCTCCCCCTCTATTCTGGAATTGAAGAGGAAATTGTTACAACTATTATACTTTGACAGGAAGACAGCCACCATCAATATAGAGAAAGGGGTACTTACTTTTTACAAGAAATGGGGGCTCTTCATTGAAACCTTGGAAGCTCCAGTGCACACCAAAATTTTTTAAATCTTCGACAGCACTGAATGGTTTATCCATAGGGAATTGTTGTCTGATACCAATAGACCACAAGCCAAACAGTCTTTTTATCAGTAGTCTTACTATCTGTAGCACACCCGTGACTGTATATAGTCCAAGTTATGCCGAGTCCCTCAGAAAACGTATACATCCCCCCTTTCTTCCCCTGTTTCTCCCCTTGTCTGACTTGTCTTTTAATTCATTATGTTATATAATAATTTTATAAGTAATTGTTATTTGATTAAGGGTTGTATGAATTGCCGTCGGAGATTAGGCCTCCTACAACATGATACTCATAACTATTTATAATCGGTTGTGTATCTTGCTTTTTCCTTGAGTCGTCGCTGCGCGACAAAGGAGTACCAGCATTTTCACTCTGGCATATACTATCCTACAATATAAGAAATGTCCAATTGTTGAAATTTTGTGTTCCTTGATGTACACGCTATTTTTTGGCCTATCGACATTATATACAATGACTTGTCTAATGAAAATTGCAAAACTCAAAAAAACAGATAAAAAAATAAAATGTGTCTAAAGAGGGTACGGAACCTATCTCCACCATGTTTCGTGGGTGGTATATGTTCGAGGCCTGTCAACCGCAGGCATTTTGGATCATTTCTGTGACATTCAGCATAATGAGAATGTATAATAGATATCCTTTCAAAATGTTCCTCCGGTGTTCAAGGGAACATGTTCTTAGGGGTCTGGTGGTTCTACCCACATATCTTAAGACGCATGGGATGAATGTTCGCTCCACCTGTCCCCTTCCGGAGGTCTGATGCAGGATTCTGACAATATGCGGCGATCCAGCTCCGTAGAGTCATTACCAGCGGAAGTTGGGGACCGGCAGGTGGAGCGCATATGGGTTCCGCTGTCATTCTTCTCCTCACACAATATACCCGACCATTTATATATACTTTTATTTTGAATGCCATTTCTGTGAATCTCTCTATTAGAGAACCTATGCCGTTCATGTGACCGCAACCAGTAAGTAACTGCTTTATTTTACTTTATTCAACAGTTAAAATAAACATTTCTCTAATGAAAATTGCTGTTTACACATTGTTTTTTATTGCTATGTCCATATGTTTGTCTCCTAACCTTTTTATATGTGTATTTTGTATATTATTCATGATAACTGAATAAATGATTGACTGCCCTTCCCCGGGGCAAACTGCTCATTAGCAGGGGTATTTATACTAGTAACTGCCACATTGTTAATCCCCTTTGAGAAAGCTACAGTCGGTAGTGAAACGCGTCAGAGTTACTGCCTCACTTCCAGGACCAGGTTATTTATACAAGGAGCTGACTACTTTCCACCATCACCCTGCTCACTGCCAATTGGAGTATTTTAACTGCTGCCATGACCAGCCTTGGTCTCGAATATTGGCACCCCCCTCTCTGAATATCCTTCAGCGGCTCAATTTTCCTGCAGCCACCTTTGAGAGAGGATTCTTGATTCCAAAGTTGGGGTTTACCACAGGTTGTGGTAAACCCCCTCCCAGCCCCCCGAAAGGTGGGGAATCCTCCCGGATTCTGCCTCACCCCCCCCCCCTTCCCGCATCTCCCGTGTAGATAACAACTTTTAAGTGGTATCTTTTTGTATATTTAGTAAAAGTCACAAATGATATATGCTGCGTTTTCCAAACAAACGCTGGCGCACTACGAGTGAGATGCTGATTACACAGATACTGAACATGACAAGGGAAAATAGTGTGTTATCCTTAATACTATGTGTTGTGATATTAAACCATAGAACTATATTTTATTATTTATGAATGTGGAGTAAGAATCTTTGTGTATTAGTATGGCTGCCCCTACATTCCCACAATTCTCCTACTCGCGCCGTACTCTCTTTGCGTAAATATGCAAATGTAAATGGCGGCCATAATATGCTAGTGCAGTGTAGATGCAATTCGACTTCGACACCACCTCCACAATTAGGTGTCGTCCCCCAAAATTTTAAGGTGGGTGAAAAAACACTCTAAAGTCGAGGTGTTATTGCCCCCCCTCCCCCCCCCCCCCCCCCACTACCTCGGCTGTAGCAGCAGCACACACCTACAGCCTGAGCTCTCATGCTGTCAGTGAGACGCTCATTGTAAGCCTGCTGTCAGCACAGCACATGTTGTAGGGGTGTGCTGCTGCTCCCGGGAAGGATGGCGGGGGAAGGTATAGTGGGGGGGGGGGGGGGTCAGACCAGGGCAGTGGAATAAAGAACCTGGTGCAGGAAAAGCGCAGCCATTGGTACAAAGCAGGGCAGTGATAGGGTACAGTCATACATGTGATCAGCCAGTGAGCATATAAATGTGATATGAATATTTTCATTCTGAATATGCTAGTGCACATACTGTATCTTATGTTTTAAAGGAAATGATTGAGAATCCTGCATCCTTAATTGCATTTCATTGTCAAATGTACGTTAGCTTTAATGTGGGAATGTTTACTCATTATATCTAATGCATGTCTTTTCCATTGCAATGTGTTCTCCAACTGCACATGTTTCTACATGTGTGAACGGGCTCTTCAGTTTAATCTATCCTTGGCTGTTGATTCTTCTAATCTACTCACATAAAGCTTAACTCCGGTGGGATTGGCAAAGTGATTTACAGGGGCAACTATGATTTGCTGATTGCTTTTTAAGGAACACACTTGGGTAACACAAGCGTCATAGGGAACACATTGTTTAAGTGATGATCTTTCAGCAATTTTGGTTGGCAATTATTAAAAAATAGTAGTCACTTTCACAACTTTCAGCTTCTACGCTCTCCTCCTAATGTGTGGATATTATGGGGAGCCGTAAAACATGTGTATTGTACAACATCTAATGGTTATGTGTCTGTCATTTATTTTTAAAGCACCCAGCTTTGCATAATTACTGGTGGTTCCCGTAGCATTTAAAAAACAACAACACACAAGACAAGTAAAAATACTGAAATGCAGATATATATATATATATATATATATATATATATATATATGTATTAGTCATTACTTCATTAATTAAATTTTTTTTTACAAGATTAAATAGTAGTTTTGCATCTATCGGGCCTATGCATAGGTGTCAAATTGATTGTAGTTGCCTGACATTGTGCATACTGAGAGATAAATGGATATTAGCCATATACAATATGATCTACCCCAGTGGTTCTCAAACTGTGGGTCCTGACCCCAAAGTGGGTCCTAACCTTCTCAGCATGGGGTCGCGACTCCATGTTGCTGACCATCATGCTGGTGACTTTTCTAACCTCAGTCATCAATTCAAGGAGTCTGATATATCTATTCAATTGTCAGCTATGTTAGACTCCTCCCATCATGTTGTGTCTCCACAATGCTGCCATTTATGTGCTGTCTGCTGACTACACATGGGATGTGAGGACCTTCTGCAGGAACTTGCTGGGGTCATGTCATTATTTTTATTGTCTGATCAGGTCCGAGAGCAAAATAGTTTGTGGGCCCCTGATCTACCCAGTCCATGCATTTGGTCTCATGCCCATCATCATTACCAATGTGCACAGTCCTATTTCTCTTTCAAGCCCTCCATCAGAAGACAGGTGTATCTACATGTACGCTCAACATTGCTCAAATTGCATCAGGCCTTTTCTCTCACAGAACGCCACTAAATTTATAATCCAATCACTGATTATTGCACAGCTCGACTATTGAAACTCACTTTACTCCCATCTTCTCATCTCGCACCCATTCAATCTGTTGTCAAAGCTGCAGATAGACTTACCTTCCATACAAGGTCCTGTCCAACGCCACTGCTCCCTACATCTCCAACCTCATCACCCTGTATACTCCTTTGCACCCTCTCCAGTCAGCCAATGACAATGGCCACTAGTCTTCTGTGGTTACTGTTTTGTATCTTATGTCGAATCCAAGAGTTCATCTGTATTGCTCCCCTTCACTCAAACGCTCTCCTCCGCTCCATCATACTCTTCTTGCATACTGTAGCTTTAAAAGGACACAAAAACCCACCTGTTCATCACAGTGTACCTAGTCACCAAATAATCCATTCAATAGGTGACTCACCTCATGCTCCTGCCCTGACCATCTCATCTCAATCTCACTTATTTGTGCCCTCAAGCCTCATGTCAACTGTCTGTCTCCTCATCCCCTTAGATTGTAAACTCCTAGGAGCAGGGTCCTCTTCCCCCCTCATACATCAGCCCTCTTCTCTTATTATTATTTTTATTATTATAATTTTTTTTATAAGGCGCCACAAGTGTTTCGTAGCGTTGTACACAGGAACAATAAAGGGAGACAAAACTTGGCATAACATTGAATAAATAACAAAAATAGAGTACAAATAAAGAGCGCCACAGTTCAATACACATTACAGCTTAAATATAAGTAGTGAGGACTCAATAAACATACAACTAGAGGCTTGAGGCCAATGATGGAGATGAGTATGCAGACAAAGATGGTCACTGAGTTTTTGAGTATAGGAAAGCTGTGAGTGAAATGTGAAGAAAAGTGGGCTTTGACAACAGGAGGGAAGAGGGCCCTGCTCGGAGGAGCTTACAATCTAGTAGGAAGGGGAGACAGACAGATTACAAGAGGTGCAAGCAAGTAGGTGGTGGGTAGATAGCAGGATTTAAACAGGCAAGGGGTCGGAGAACCAGCTAGTTCACGCAGTGGAAGGGTACACTTTGATAAAAAGGTGAGTTTTCAGTGCCCGTTTGAAGCTTTGCAAGGTCGGGGAGAGTCTAATGGAGCGAGGGAGTGCGTTCCACTGAAGGGGTGCAGCACGGGCAAAGTCCTGTACTCTAGCATGGGAAGCAGTGATCAGGGTGGAGGAGAGATGACAGTCATCAGCCGACCGTAGAGGGCGGGAGGGTGTATGAATGGAGATGAGGTTAGAGATATATGGAGCAATGGAATTAGAGATTAGAGATGTATGTAAATGTGAGGTGTTTGAAGAGGATTCAGTAGGGGAATGGGAGCACCTGCAGATTTTGTTGAAGGGGAGTGACAGAATTAGAGCGGCGGGAGAGGAAGATAAGCCTGGCTGCAGAGTTGAAGACAGATTGGAGAGGAGTCAGTAGGGATCGAGCGAGGCCGGTGAGGAGAGCATTATAGTAGTCAAGCCGTGAGATGACCAGTGAGTGGATGATAAGCTCAGTGAGTGAATGATAAGCTCAGTTGCACTCTGTGAGAGAAAGGGCCTGATGCGAGCAATGTTGCGTAACTGGAACCGGCAAGAATGGGCCAGGGCTTGAATGTGGGGTGCAAAGGAGAGGGAGGAGTCGAGAGTGACACCCAGGCAGCGGAGTTGGGGAACGGGGGAGATGATGGTATTAGTAGGGGGCATAGCTCTGGTTGGGGGAAAGATAATAAGTTCGGTTTTGTCCATATTCAGCTTCAGAAATCGCTCAGACATTCAGGAGGAGATGGCTGAGAGGCAGTTGGAAACCTGAGAGAAAACAGTGGGGGACAGATCAGGAGAGGAGAGATAGATTTGGGTGTCATCAGCATAGAGGTGATATTGGAAGCCAAAGGAGTTAATGAGTGCACCCAGAGAGGAGGTGTACAGGGCGAAGAGAAGGGGGCCAAGGACGGAACCCTAAGGGACCCTGACAGGAAGGATGGAAGGTGGTGAGGTGGAGCCAGAGACTAAGAAGCCTGCTCTCATATTACAGACAGTGGTGGTTTCTACTTATGGGCTGAAGAGGGTTTCCAGAGGGGCGGAGAAAAGCACGGAGATGGACACAGGTGACCCAGTATATGCTGGGTCAGTTTAAGTATTATAGATAGACCATATGTATATAAATATTAATAATAATATTATAATATATATATACATATATATTATACATATATATATATATATACACACAGCGGATAAGACCGATGTCTCCTTCGCTTTATTGTCTGACCTGAGTGACACTTCTATTTGGTAATATATATATATATATATATATATATATATATATATATATATACATATATATACACACACACACACACACATATATATATATATATATATATATATATATATATATATATATACATACATACAGGTGCATCAACAGCAGTGTAGACCCCTGGGCATAGCAGTGTATTGGGGCCCCTACCCATCCTCCAGCGGTAGGTGTGGGGGAAGCTTTGATGTCCCGCGGGTGGTAGGGGGTATTATATCAACCGCTCAGCATGTAGGGCCTGGATCAGCAATTTCCACTAATTACCCCTTTACTGCACAGATGGTGGGAGATGGGGTGGGAGATGGGGTGGGAGAAGGGATCATTGGGCTGAATGAAGGGGCCCTGTTACATAACTTCCAGGGTGGTAGAGGATGTTTAATATGCAGAGGAGGGGTGTATAGTGGAGTGGGCTTATTATTCATAATTTTATGGTGGGTGGACAGCTTGCTTGATTGCAAATATCTCTTTGTATTGTACAGGCGCAGGGACCAAGGTTGCTTCTATCGGCTGTTGCCCAAGCAGCCCATAGAAGCTGACCACATGTGCAGTACACATGTTTGTACTGCGCATGTGCCAGTCCCGGCGCCTGTCATCACAGCACAGGTGCCAGTGACGGGAGAAGAGGAGGTAGTAGCAGCGGCAGTGGCGACAGAGGGAGGGGGGTGCCAGAATCACTGTACCTCCGCTGTGGCCAGAGGAAGTCCACCTCCCCCAATAAGGTACGGGCCGCCACTGATTATAGCCCCAACAAAGACACTGTGCATCTTCCAGAACTCCACCCATTTGTAGCTGCACATCTTGTCCTGTGGCTCCTAACCTGCTAGTGTGACACTAGCAGCTACTTTTACCGCTAAGCTTACTTTCCTGTTGTATAATATTATGTGTGTTCTGTTTGTACTATTGGCTATTTTACTGTGTTCTGTCTTACTGTTTGCCTTATGTGTTTCTACTAGAGATGTTCGGGCTCGGATTTCCCAGATCCGAGCCCACACGAATGTCATCAATCCGAGCCCAGATCTGAGCGGCGCTCGGAACTTCCTGCCTGACATAGATCCGGGCGCGCGGGCAAAACGTCATTGCACCGCCTCTGTCTCTTGTGAGATCACAGAATCCCTTAAATTCCACCTCCCCGCCACCTTCACTCCAGTCTAGGAGCAGGGTGGGATAGGGTGTGGTGCTGTGTACTGTCTCTGCTGAGGCCTCGTGTGCTGCTGTGTACTGTGTGTCTCCTCTCTGCTCAGTGGGATCATCACCATTGCAAGGACGACTACTGTGTACTATCTCTCCTCCTTTGTGCTGGGGCCTGCCTCTGCTGTATAGTCCACTGGTGCTGCTAGTGCCTGTTCTGCACTGTCTAGTGGCTGCCAATACCTACCTACCTACTGCAGAATATAATTCCAGACTGCTGGTGTCCTGCCAAGCAGTACCTATTGCAGTATATAATTCCAGTCTGCTCTCTGCTGTTGCCACTGACTACCAGTATAAATTGCAGTATATAATTCCAGTCTGCTCTTGTCACTGGCTACCAGTACATATTGCGGTATATAATTCCAGTCTGCTGTTGCCCCTGGCTACCAGTACCTATCGTGGTATATATTTCCAGTCTGCTGTTGCCCCTGGCTACCAGTACCTATGGCGGTATATACTTCAAGTCTGCTGTTGCCCCTGGCTACCAGTACCTATCGCAGTATATATTCCAGTCTGCTGTTGCCATTGCCTACCTTCTGCTGTATATCATTTCTGTCTGCTGGGGCCTACCTACTGACGAATATAATTGCACTCCAGTGGTGCTGTCCTGTGGCATAACCACTAAAATAATGGAGATCCAAAATACAGAGGATAAAAAAATAGGGAAAGATGAAGAGCCACTTCCTCGTAGTTCTGAAGCTGCTGCCACTTGTCATGACATAGAGGATGAAATGCCATCAATGTCGTCTGCCAAGGCCGATGCCCAGTGTCAATGTAAAGTACATGTAAAATCTAAGCCAAAGTTCGGTAAAAGGACTCTAAAAACATAAATGTAAATTGTTGGATGAGAAATGTAAGCATGCCAATATGCCATTTACGACACAGAGTGACAAGTAACGGCTAAGGCCATTGTGTACGTGCATGACTAGTGGTTCAGATTCACACGATGATCAAAGTCCCTTTCCTCTCTCCCTGCCCTATAGTAAGTTTAAGAGAGTTAAGATGTAATCGACAAAAACAAAGCAAACAACTCTGCCTTCTAAAGACATTTTATCACAAATCCCCAAGGAGAGTCCAAGGGTGTCAGTAGTTATGATGCCGGATCTTCCCCCTTACTGTACAGGAAGAGGTGGCTCCTTCCACCATTTGCAGTATGCCCTCTGCATATGCTGGAAGGATCACCCACAGTCTAGTTCTAGATTTTAAAAATAACGTGGTTTGCTTAAATGAGGCACCAGGGGGGAAACAGTTGTTGCCCATGGGATGTAAAAGCCCATCGTCACGCCTGGGTAGAGGACCAATAAATCCACCTCTTTGGTCTGGAATTTTTTTAATCCAAATCCAGACAACAAATGTATCACCATATGTAGCTTATGTAAAGCTCCAATAAGCAGGGGTAAGGATCTTACCCACCTAGGGACATCCTCCCTTATACGTCACCTGAAGACCGTTTAAAAATCAGTGTTTAGTTTAGGAACTGTGGCTAGGACCATCAGCAGTCCAGGGACACCTAAATCCCTTGGTCCTCCTGTTGTATCGAAGCGCCTGAAAAGCACACCAGCAACTCCCTCCTCATCAATTTCCTCCTCGATCCAGATTGGGGGGAGTCCTGCAGACCATGTCACCAGCATGACTGACTCCTCTTCTATCCGGGATTCCTCCAGAGTATCCTGCAGTGCTATGCCTACTACTGCCTTTGCTGCCGTTGCTGCTGGGAGTCAGTCATCATCCCAGAGGGGAAGTCAGAAGACCGCTACGTCTTTCACTAAGCAATTGACTATCCAACAGTCATTTGCCATGAGGATGAAGTACAACAGCAGTCATCCTATGGCAAAGCGGATAACTGCGGCCTTGACAGCTATGTTGGTGTTAGATGTGCCTCCGGTGTCCACCATCATTGGAGTGGGATTTAGATGGTTGATGAAGGTATTGTGTCCCCGGTAGCAAATCCCATCTAGATTCCACTTCACTAGGCAGACGATACCCGGGATGTACAGAGACGTCAGATAAAGTGTCCTCAGTGCCCTGAAAAAATGCGGCTGTACCCACTGTCCACTTAACCACGGACGTGTGGACAGGTGGATCAGGGCAAACTAAGGACTATATGACTGTGACAGCCCACTGAGTAGATGCATCACCTTCCGCAGCAGCAGTAGCATCTCCTGTACACCAGCTCCTTCCAATGCAGGCTACGCTGTGTATCACCAGTTTCAGTAAGAGGCACAACGCCGACAACCTCTTAGAGAAATTGAGGGAAATCATCTTGCAGTGGCTACCCCACTTAGACTCTCCTTGGGATTTGTGGTGTCGGACAACGCCAGTAACATTGTGCGGGCATTACACATGGGCAATTTCCAGCACGTGCCATGTTTTGCCCACACAATAAATTTGGTGGTGCAGCATTTCATCAGAAGTGACAAGAGCTTGAAGGAGATGCTGTGGACACTTTCAGCATTCTGCCACTGCCTCCCAAAGGTTGGAGCGACAGCAAAAACTTCTCATCCTGCCCTGCCATCAGCTTAAACAAAAGGTGGTGATGCGCTGGAACTCCACCCTCTATATGCTGCAGAGGATGGAGGAGCAGCAAAAAGCCATTCAAGCCTACACGGCCACCTACGACATAGGCAGAGGAGCAGGGCTGCAGCTGACTCAAGCGCAGTGGAGGCTAATTTCCATGTTGTGCAAGGTTCTCCAGCTTTTTGAACTTTCCACAGATGAAGTCAGTTCCGACACTGCCAGCTTGAGTCTGGTGATTCCCCTGATCAGGCTGTTGCAGAAGCAGCTGGAGAAAGTGAAGGAGGAGCTAAAGCATTGCGATTCTGCAAAGCATATAGCTCTTGTGGATGAAGCCTTTCACAAGCTTTGCCAGGATACAAGGGTCTTCAGTCTGTTAAAGTCAAAGGAATACATTTTGGCCACTGTGCTCGATCCTTGGTTTAAAGCGTATGTTGTGTCTCTGTTTCTGGCGGACACAAGTCTACAAAGGTGCAAAGACCTGCTGGTCAGGAGATTGTCATCTGAAGGGGACCGCGACACAGCCACATCTCCTCTTTCATTTCCTCCCACACCTGTGGCTGTGAGGAAACAGCTGCAATTTCCCACACGACCCGCTGGCAGGGATGCAGGGCAGGCAGGAGGGAGTTTGGACATCTGGTTCAGGCTAAAGGACCTCCCAACGATTGCTGACATGTCTACTGTCACTGCATTGGATGCTGTCACCATTGAAAAAACGGTGGATTACTTTGATGACAGCATCCAAGTAGACATGTCAGACAGTCCTTACCTGTACTGGCAGGGAAAAAAGGAAGTTTGGAAGCCCCTGTACAAACTGGCACTATTTTACCTGAGTTGTCCTCCCTCCAGTGGAAAAAGACAAATCTGTGGGTGTAGAATGGACTTGTGAGGGTCCTCTACAGTTCACAGAGCCCGGCGCTAAAAATAGGGAAAATTGATCAATTTTAAAAATGAGTAATATAAATATCCTGTGCTCAGCTGCAGCAGGTGCAAGTGAGTCTGCTTGTGGCTCACTGAGGAATTAGCAAAAAAGGTGAAGTTATGCACTAGCGCTGCTGAGAACAGAAGTATACCTCATGAACCGTACTGAACAGAAGGACACCAGGGCACAGTTTAATTAACGCTGTTCATTTTTATATAAAAGGATTTCATAGTAAAAAAGAGCTCATACAAAAACATATACACTAACAGTAAATATATATAACACAGAAAAATACACAAAATACAAAATCATAGGCAGATACCATATAATTTGATATAAAAAAACACTTGAATGAATTGTGTCGAAATAGCCAATTCCTGAGTGGGTCACGTGTTAGGTCGATACAATGGAGAATTTAAAGATTGGTGTTAGTATGAAGCTTTCAGCAGCCAATTTGTTAGTAGCAAGGTAAATGAATAATGACAGCGATGGAAAGTACAAGCCAGAGCACTATGTCGCAGGAGAAAACTGCAGGTAACCTGTTAGCGCTAGTCAAAACGCCAGAGAAGTAAAGTCAGGTAGTGTGGAATCTCCTTTACAGTATGCTCACCCTCCTTGATGAATGGTTGCGGAGGGGCAGGGAGCCCGATGTCACGATGGCTCAACCCAGTGCTCAAGATGTATTGGCGTCCGTACTTTAATTCCAGTAAAGGGCAGCAGGGGAAGACGCCGTGTGAACGGCTGGTGCAGGCGGCTGTAGGCGCTGATGCGCTGAGTGTAGCTTACGGAGTTTAGCAGCGGCAGTCCGTGTAGTAAGCCGGCTCCGTATACACGACCTCGTGACCTCAGGAAAGGATTGGCTCTGGGGCGGAAGTGACGTCGATGCGTTTCGTTCCCTTGACAACCGCGAACTTTTTCAAGACGATTGCTGTGTGTCCGCCTCTGCTATTTAAGGCATCTGCATTATTTCTAAATTGGCAGTTAATTAACCTAATAAACCTATTACATGAAACAGCAATGTGCCTGGTGTCATATTCGCAATATATTTAGATAAATACCAAATAACATATCGGTGGTAGTTCAAATATAGAGTCCAACAATATATAATTTTTAATGGCTTTTCTTTTCAGAGAAAAATATCATATAATCACATAATTGATAGGTAATTACATATTTTTCACGACCAGAACAGTTATAGGACATGGTTCAATATGAATAGTAAAGGAAATCTAGCATGATCGTATATGAAAGAGAGAATAGTGGGTGTATTCTATCACAATTGGAGTAGATTGGATCAAATCATTAGTTAGTTCATTATTAGAATAATTATAGTAAGAATCTGAATATTACTCAGTTGATCCGGAGTTACTAATAAAATCTAGAGTATTGAAAAAGCAATGAGAGAAAGAGAGAGAGCAAAAGATATATTTAGAGAATTAATGTTCAGAGAAAACTAAATATAATTCCCTTATATTATTATAGGATATGGGGATCCTGACAATATACCATAATTTGATCCACTGTATGGGATGCAATGTCAGGGGTGTGGAAAGCGGCAACTGCAAACCCAGGACATCATGGAGAACCCAAGTGCCCTGAGTAGAAGCCGGTCTACACGCTCCAGACACAGCAATTACACATAGTTCTAAAAATACAAACAGTTAGTTGATGCAAGAAAGTAAGTTGATAAATGGAAAGAGAGAGAGAAAAGGAGTTGAAGTTACCTAGTTAGACTAACCATGGAATAATTCATGAGCAGTCCCATTCCTATAGGGCAAAAATAGTGGAGATAATAAACAACAGAAAGGGTAAGCAGATTTAGGGCCTTAGTAGGACTAGAAATTAGTATAAGTTAATCCATACAGGTAAGGTCCAGCATGGGGGTTTTCCCGGACATCATTGGCTGGTAGGCGGGGCTAAGTCCCGGTCTGGGGGCGGAGCCCCAGATGTAAACAGAACACCGGACCGTGGGAAGAATGCTGCTAGGCACCCGGAGAAGTGCTGAAGACCTCCGGTGAGTATGAATTCTCTCCACAGGTACCCCAGTGGATTCTACTGGACAAGGGGACCGATCCTTCGTGGCAACATAGGTGAGTATTGGATGTATGGGCTCCGAATGTAATAAAGTTTTACTGTCAGTGTGTTTGTGTACTTTTTTAACTATTTGTACTACTGTGGGACTACAAGTCCCAGCGGGCCCTTTATTGCCCCACATGCTGGGACTTGTGGTTCTCCAAGTCCCTGCATGTGGTGCAGGCTTGCTGGGACTCATAGTTCCACAGCAATACACAATAGGATTTCAGCTATTTTTTACACCAATCATCAGCTCGATGCCCACAGCCCAGGGCTTCAGCATGGGCTGGTAAGTTCTGGAGGGGGGGACCCCTTCTTTGGGGGGGTCCCCACTCCCCCAGGACCCCTGCCCATGCTGACCGGTCAGAGGGCTGAATGCTTTGGCCGGGGTGATTTGTATAAAAAGTCTCCCCCCTGGCTGTGGCATTACCCTGCTGGCTGGTTGGGCCCGGTGCTGGTTCTTGAAATACGGGGGACCCCCAGTCATTTTGCCCCCCGTATTTTGGGAACCAGGACCGGCCCTTGAGCCTGGGGCTGGTTTTATAAAATGCACGGAACCCCGACTTGTTTGTTCCTGTGATTTTATGAAACCAGGACCGGCTCTTTCAGCCCGGGGCTGGTTATGCTCTGGAGGGGGGACCCCACGCCGTTTTTTTCCCGTTTTCTTTTTTAAACCTTTTTTTGGACAGAACCATGCACAGATCACAATGATCTGTGCAAGGTTCTGTCAAATTCGCCAGCCAGAACCTGGTCTATTTTTTTTGCGATTTTTGGTAACCTTTACCACAAATCGCACCCTATTACATGTGCGAGTTAGATGCTTTCCAATGGGAAAACATCTGGATGCGAATTGAAGTGTGACTAAAAATCACCACTTCAATATGTGGGATTTCGCACCCTATAAAATATGCGATTTTCGTGAAATGCCCGAAACGGCATATTTTGCGGGAAAAAACGCCAAAAAAAAAAAAACGCCACCCATTACATTTCGCCCCATGTCTCTTTAGAGTCAGTTTATACAGGAAAAGATTAATTGCTTTTTTTGTGTGGGAGCCCAAACAATCCAATCACTTCAGCCACAGTTTTGTAGGCCCTGTCGCTGAAATGTTTGGTTTGTTAAAGTGTGCATGTCCTATTTCCTCAACATAAGGGTGGGTGTGAGGGGCCAAGGACAATTCCATCTTGCATCACCATTCATTAATCCCACTGCTGAGAGTCATTGATATGTAAGATAAGTGAACTCATCTTTAATTGCATACAACTGTTTGCGCTCCACTTCTTCCTTCTGCAATATATTGCGAGACAAGAGGTAATAATCACAGAGCTGAGCAATCCCACTGCTGAGAGTCATTGATATGTAAGCTGCACGAATCGCCCACTGCTCCTCGGCTGGTGGTAAACACGATCAAACCACATAGGGGTGTTATTGGGTATTAAACCGACAAAAACAGATACACACTCGCAGAACAACTCAGTGCTGCACGAATTGCCCACTGCTCCTCGGTTGGTGGTAAACACGATCAAGCCAGATAGGGGTCTTATTGGGTGTTAAACTGATAAGAACAGTTGCTGATGTTCTGTTGGTAGCTCGTAGCAGATCTCAGTGCTGCACGAATCACCCACTGCTCCTTGGCTACACATATTGTACGATCAAGCCATATAGGGGGCTTATTGGGTGTTAAACTTATGCTTTTTGCTACCTCTGTGCAACCTTTTGCCCTAAAAACAATATTGTGAGGTGTGAGGTGTTCAGAATAGACTGGAAATAAGTGGAAATTAATGTTATTGAGGTTAATAATAGCATAGGAGCAAAAAAGAAAACCATCATTCTGCGATTTTTGCAGTTTTTATGCTTTTTTAAAAAAAAATAATCAGAACCCAAAGCCCAAAACGTTGAGGGGGTGTTTTGGCAAAACCCATTAGAACCCAAAACCTGAAGGTAATCAGAACCCAAAATCCAAAATGTGAAAAGTGGCCGGTGCACATCCCTAGTTTCTATGGACTGTCATATAAATAAAGTGTAATAGTAAAAATAATAATAATAATTTAAATCTGCATAGTCCACAGTTCTGTTTAAAAGCCCTTAATAAATGTTACCTATGTGTGATGTCCCATTTCCACCCAGATATACTCCTTCATCCCAAATGGAAATGCAACTTATGGGGCCTACACACTAAAGGGCTATTTTCTAAGAGATCTGACTTAATTTAACTAGATCGCTTAGAAATTAGACACACATCACTATGGCCCTTATTCTGATCGGTGCGGATATTCCCGAATTCTTACGGTGCGGTCCGCACGCCACGCTGTGCTGCCGCGTGCGGCCATCGTCCGTAGAAACGCCCACGTGTCCTCCGCATTCGGACGGACTCACTCTTTAAGAACAGGGCGTGTTTACGGACGACATACAAACCATGCGTGTGCGGGGGAAACACTCAGATTCTGCACGGTATTACAGAGTATGCACGGGAATACCGCATCCGAACGGATGGCAAGCGGTCCGTCCGCACGGAAGCGGTGTATTTACGCAAAACTACCCACTATTATGTCTATTCTGCAATACATCACATGACCCACTTATTCAATTACCTATCCTCATAAAAAAATGTTTATTTGGAATTGGAATCAATTATATGCCAATATATCCTTACAACCATGCCTAACACATGCATTGCACACATTAACCCTTACAGCAATTGAAGTGCAATGGTTTCAATTAAAGCACTGACAAGCGTCCTATTAGTGAGTAATGAGTAAAGGAGTCGATTGTATTGGGTTCAGGTGTTAATGCTTGTAGTCATTAGGCGTTCCGTTCGCCTACCGCAAGACCGAGTGGTTTCCGCAAAGCAATACTTGACTTATGGACACCGCACATTTCTATCGGTTTTGTTCGCGTGCATTCGGAGTGCTATCCGAATGCACGCCCCCCCAACATAAGTGTACTCCCCCGTGTCCGCCCATGTTTCCTCCCAGTTTTGCCCACTTTTAAACTACGCCCATGTGTCATTCCGCATGACGCCCATAATACGCCCATATTTCCAGACT
Source organism: Crinia signifera (assembly GCF_055691185.1). Taxonomy (NCBI): domain Eukaryota; kingdom Metazoa; phylum Chordata; class Amphibia; order Anura; family Myobatrachidae; genus Crinia; species Crinia signifera. Next base: position 129,232,984 of record NC_139218.1, read on the forward strand.
GATTGCAGTGCACAGTTTTGTACAGGATTTGGCCGAACAGGTACGGAGTCAATGCGTGGCACATGCGCGTTGCGTTCTCCACGCATGCGCAGACGCCGTAAAGACGCTATCCGAAAGTATGCGGAAAAGTACGCATCAATCAGAATAAGGGCCTATGTGTGCAGGGCTCATAGCAATAACAATGCACATCCGTGCAGGGCGCTATCACCGGGAGATGGCCTGCTGGATAAATAAGTCAGATCGCTTAGGAAGCTCAAGGGGAATCTCCCATGCTAAATCTCCCTTGCTTAAATCACTAGCACAAATCTCTACGTGTGTCGGTCCCAAAAGTTTTATATGACTCAGCATTGTCAGTAGTTGTGTACACAGTGGTTCCAGAGAATTTGCAGTACGAAATGTGCGCACAACACAATGCAGGCTTTACGTTCCAATCTACTGCATTAGCCTTCTCCAAATTTTGAAAACTTGAGTAACAAAAATAATATCATAATCCTGTAAATTGTTTAATTGTTGAATTGCAATATCTTTTAAATTATATCTAAATTATTAATTTTAATGTTATACTGCATATTTTAAAAGCACAGTATACCACTTTATCTAAATAATGTTGACATTTCAAATTGTTGTTGAACAACAAGTCCTCTTCTTGTTAAACTCTCAAAATTCCTTAGGAAAAAATGAAACAATAGTAACTATGAATTTCTTCACAATAGTTTTGCAGTTCAGATAATAAATCCAGAAACTACCTAACAAAAAATAGTAATCTGAAGGAAGTGCACTTAAGGAATAAATTATCAATCAAGAGAATCAAGGTTCAGTAGGATTAAGTGCCTATGTAATCTACTGAATAGCTTGCTGACCCTTGGAACACACTGTTAAAGAGATTAATCCTCTTTCATGTAAACTGCTTTTTATCATGTTATACAGGGGTGGCTTTTTGCAGACGTTCACATTCAACGGTCACGTTTAAAGTGAAGATCAATCCAGGTAAAGGGTTCCAACCATGTGGCAATGTATAGGATACAAATGCTACTTTTGTTCCATTAGTACAAACTTTTTCATGTTGTGTACAAATACTGGTCAGCTTATTATTATGTCTACAAATATGTGATATATATATATATATATATATATATATATATATATATATATATATATATATATATATATATATATACATTTACATACTGTATTTGCTGGCGTATAAGACTACTTTTTTCCCCTGAAAAACATGCCTCCAAGTGGAAGGGTCGTCTTATACGCCGGGTGCACTTATATAACAAACTATATTTTGAGTAGAAATGTTGGGAGGGGAGGGGTCGTCATACGCCGGCAAATACGGTGTATATATATATATGTGTGTATATATATATATATATATATAAATACATATGGTAATAAACAGCTACAGCTACGTCTGCCATTTCCTTGAGATGCTCAGTGCAGCCCCACCTTATCCAATGGTACCCACTACCAGCAAGACAAAACAGACATGGAGAGTAAATATAATTGGGATGGGATGCTTTTGTGTAGTCTCCCGGAACCTTGGAAGAAACTATTGATCTCCTGATCTTACTTCTGGTGAAGAGAATAGTATGGAAAGATATAGCCAGGAATTGTGGGTCCATATTGTGAGGTATTAACAAATATGAGGCAATTCACATAATTTTGCATGTTGGAAGTGGGGTCTAATGATTTGAACAGCAAGGCCCCACCCCCTAACTGCACATCTGCATCTCCTCTCTGTACTTCTCTCACGGGGTTGCTTTATGACTCACCGACAGTCAGGATTCCGACGGCCGTTTCTCCGACATTGGAATCCCGACTGACAGGAGCCCGGCAGTTGGAATCCTGACTTGCACATGCTATTTTCCCCCCTGGGGTTCCACAACCTCCACAGAGGGGGAGAATAAGTGGCGAGTGCAGCTCGCCACCGAGTCTGCAGTGTGGTGAGCGCAGCGAACCCGCAAGGGGCTTAAATGCGCTTGCCCCTCTATTGGGCTCCTGACATCAGGATTCTGATGTCAGAGAAATTACAGCCAGAATCTCAACTGTCAGAGAGTTATATCATAGAGAGGACAAAAGAAACGTCCCCAATTATGGAGGATGATGAGATCACATAATTTATGATACCACATCCTTACTACCATCAGGTTTAATTCACATTCCAGGATCTCTCAGAACATTAAATATTATGCTGTCTTGGAAGGTATAATGTTTTTGCGGTACTTATGTAGTATCTGGGCTGCCGATTTTTTGATTGTATGCCTTAAGTTAAGGCATACAATCAGATGCGATGCGATGCGATATCGCATCGCATCGCATCCGATATCGGATGCGATGACCCGATTTTTCCATAGGAATCAATGTTAAAATGATTCCTATGGAAAAAGGGGTCCTTTTGATACCCCTACTATCCAAGTGGGCATGGAGTTGGATATAAACCTGTGGCGAGCGTAGCGAGCCACCGAGCCCGAAGCGTGGCGAGCGAAGCGAGCCCCGCGAGGGGACGGTATTCGTCCCCTCGCGGGGCTCGCTTCGCTTGCCACGCTTCGGGCTCGGTGGCTCGCTACGCTCGCCACAGGTTTATATCCAACTCCATGCCCACTTGGATAGTAGGGGTATGAAAAGGACCCATTTTTCCCATTGAATTCCATGTTAAAATGGACTCAGTCCATTTTAACATTGATTCCTATGGAAAAATCGGGTCATCGCATCGCATCGCATCGCATCGAATCGCATGGTCGCATGCGATGCGATGCGATCTCCCGATCCGACCCGATTTAGAAATCGGCAGCCCAGATACTACATAAGTACCGTTTTTGCTTTCTATTTGAGACAATAATTGTCCCTTTTCTCAAACAGGCATAATGAAATACAAGGGTGTGGATCATTAGGTCAACAAAACTAGGTTGACAGTGAATAGGTCAACCACTATTGGACGAGAGTAAATAGGTCAATACATGTTTAATTGGACACTGTTTAGATCAAAAGGTCAACATGATCAATATGTCAACATGGAAAAGTTCAACAAAAAAAATTAAATAAAAAATAGACCAACATGAGTTTTACATGTTCTTTGTTGTTGCCAATGTTGACCTATGCTGACATGAACACCGTATTAGCGAACTGGGTTCCCTTGCATGGCTCACTGTGCTTGGCATGTTTTGGGCACTATTATATTCTCCCTTATGCTCACTGGTATGAACAAGTGTTTTTTTTTTATAATCATGAAAAAAGTATGTTAACCTTTTTCCATGTTGACCTATTCACCATGTCGATATTGACTGTCGACCTAACACAAGTTGATAAACATATAAAGTAGTCAAAGTTTTGAAGACTGTTCACAGTTCACTAATACATAAACCAGGATCTGATCTATTGTATACTCTAATTATAAAAAGACTCAAAAATAACACTTAAAAAAACACTTTTTGATTCTTAAATTGAGTATGTAGGAATACTAATATACCAAATAAAATGTAGGGCCCAACACAAATGTATGTGGAATTACCAAGCCGTTAACCCTCAAAACTAAACAATAAAAATAACATTGATGTTACCACCACCATCCATACAGTGTAAAGAGCAGCCATGTGACTGCAAAACAACACCACACTGACCAATATGCAGTACAGAGAGCACCCACATGACTGTCAAATATTATAAACAGCATCTCAGAGATCACCATTCAGTATGGATAGCATCTCACTGACCATCATACGGTACAGCTAAATAAAAGATCATCGTCATGAAAATGTATTTTTAAGAAGTGCCTGATTAATCAATAGGCTGATCATTCTCTATCTTTTGGTGCCAGGACTGGGGGGTAGAGGGGGTGCCTCCACTGATCTCCACTGTGGCTCTCAAAGAGAAACTCGGCGCCGCCGCAGCCTTTTGCTGTAGCCGTGAGGAGACACAGAAGGACTTCCTCTACTGCAGTGCTCACTCTGCTGGGTCAGCCCAGAAGTATGGCCTCCAGGGGAGACTGACAGGGGTGGGTGGAGCTTCTCGGGGAGGGGGAAGCAGACAGAGGGGATTCATTTCAGAATCTTGTCACTGACTGCGTGTTAGCTCAGCCTGCTGTATTCACCACAGAACACTTTGGTGCTGCTCCCCCAAGCCGCCGTGGGGTCTGCCACACGCTATCTAAGCCACTGGTAAGCAGATTAAGTTCTGGTAGTGGAGTAAGTAACAGTAGGTTCCACTGGTAGTAGTCTTGGGTCAGTTACAATCACAGAGTAATCACTTTACTCAGAAGCAGAAGTGTCCACTGGAGTACCTTAGCAAGTGACCTGACCTAAAACCTCTGACAGCGGCCTGTGCCACCTGCACCTGTGTAGTGGGAAATTCCCGTGGCCACCGATATATTTAACTATATTGTCAGTGCCGTGCTAGAATGATATAGCGCATACAACCTGACCGATATCATTCACGATAACAGTCAATGATGTCATCCGCCACCTGCTCCGTACATGCTGTCACTGATGATATTGTCAGTTTGAGTTGCATGTACAGATAACAGTGGGTTGTTAATTATGTGCGAAAGCATCATTAAAGACCCCCTTTTCACTGGCCTCCATATTGTTAATTGGATGGTACAGAAAGTTCTATTGACAAATAAGTAAAAACTGAAAATTTAAGACACAAATAATATCTATGTTATGGTTAAATTAAGTTTATTGCAATCAATCAATACAACATAGCCCCATCCAAGAATTGGATGGCAACATAGCCCCATCCAAGAATTGGATGGGGCTATAAATTCTTTACATAATATATTTTTATACAATGTCGGGCTGGCACACGGAAGAATAGGGGAACCCCCCGGCGGCAGGGGTGCCGAGAGGGGGGGGGGCAGGTACAATTTACCCAGGCCTGGGCCTGTCAGGGGGGCCCTGGTCTGGACACAGGTTTTTTTTATTTGGTGGCGAGTGTGCTGGGTCTGAGTGCGCCAGAGTCAGCTGTGCAGCGGTGGCGGCATTGGATGTGCTGATGTGGGCAGACATGGGCAGGCGTGGGGGCAGCAGCATCACAGAGGTCCTTCTGAGCGTTGTTCCACTCTCTGACTCCAGGGCCTGCTGAGAGCTAGCCACGTGACTTTGGAGTTTACCATGGCTCGACGACAGGAGGATACTTAGGGTAAGTAGTCCCTGGGTGCTGGGAGAAGCTGGGTTAGAGAGAGGCTATCTCCCGTGGTAGTACCACCCACTCCACAGAATCCAGCCTGCCCCACTCCCCATCCCAGCCACCATCAGCGGCAGCAGGTGCCAGTGCCATGTCTCCAGCCCAGCAGTCCCAGACCTGGTTCCCCAGCCATGTCCAGGTCACTGTGTTCCAAGGTGGGTGGCTGGTTGCTCTGTGTCTGCTGCCTCCCTGCATGCTGCTGGGGCAGAGATCCAACTTTGAAAGTCAGCATGTAACCCCTGGCAGAGCATGTACTGTAACTCCATGGCAACGAGCGTGTTAACCCTTGGCAAAGCATGTAACCCATGGCAGAGCATGTCCTTTGCAAAGAGCATGTAACCCCTGGCAGAGCATGTAACCCCTGGCAGAGCAGGTTAATCCCATGGCAAAGAGCATGTTAACCCCTGGCAGAGAATGTTAACCCCTGGCAGAGCATGTTAACCCCTGGCAGAGCATGTAACCCCTGGCAGAGCAGGTTAATCCCATGGCAAAGAGCATGTTAAACCTTGGCAAAGAATGTTAACCCCTGGCAGAGCAGGTTAATCCCATGGCAACGAGCATGATAACCCCCTAATATGCAATTAGCATTATGGTGTGTGGCATAACATGTAATGAGCATTATGGCATGTGGTATAATATGTAATGGGTGTGTGCTACATGTGTAATAGGGATTACAGTGTCAATTTTTGTACGTGTATCCACCTTGGAAGCAGTGGCGTAACAACAGGTCCGCAGAGTGTGCGGGGAGCTCCTTCTGTGGGGGCCCCAGGAAGTTGTTGTACCGGGGCACAGGATTTCTCTTGGCGGCCCTGCCTGGCGGGCCCCACTACCTGCCCCCCCCTCCTTCAATGATAGGGATCATGTTCCAGACTATGCACATGAATTATACATTATACATATGTCACATTATACTGCACATGACGATAGTGTATCTTCTACAGTGCCTTGCTGTTATTAATATGGTATATTATCATGCATGCACTAGCAGTTGTAACTATATTTTACTATACTATTTACTCTCTTAAGATTGGCCAAACTTTTGTGGCAACAGGCCAAACCCCCTCTGGAGACTGCCCCCTAAAGTATGCCGCTATAACTTTATTTCCCAATGGGCCCTTTACCCAGTCTGTGTTACACTTCTGTCCCGGACCCGCCGGGACAGACAGTGTAGACGAGTGCCGCCGGGGGAGACGTTAGCGGCGTCGCGCAGCAACACCCCTGGCTTCCGTCCCCACGGCATCGTCAGCAGGCATCGGGGCGTTGCCGGGCAACGTCCCCGAGCGTCTCCGTCGGCGTGCCGGCGTGCTGAGGTCATGCGCCCGGCAGTGCGGCGCACGTCAGCGTCAGCGGGGATTTTGAATAAAGAGCCGGCGTCTGCCCAGGACAGATGCCGGTTATAGCTTTTGCACCTCAGGGTCTCAAGTGTTCCTGGTTCCCGCTTACCCACTGCTCCTGGTTCCTGTGTCCAGTCGTCCTGTGTCCTGTCGTTCATTCCCAGCCGTGTCCTCCGTTCTGTCTCTTATCCTCCTGGTGTCCGTGCGTTGTCCAGCTGTCCGTACCCTGGTTCCCGCTGCCGTTGTCTCCTCGGAGCACAGATAAGTGGGGTTTATCCCCAGACTGCCCTTACTCGTATCTTGATTCTTATGAAACACCTCGGTACATGTGAGTTATCCGGACGCCCGATTTGAAAATCGGGTCGGATCGGGCACATCGCATCGCATCGCATGCGACCATCGGATGCGATGCGATGCGATGCGATGCGATGACCCGATTTTTCCATAGGAATCAATGTTAAAATGGACTGAGTCCATTTTAACATGGAATTCAATGGGAAAAAGGGGTCCTTTTCATACCCCTACTATCCAAGTGGGCATGGAGTTGGATATAAACCTGTGGCGAGCGTAGCGAGCCACCGAGCCCGAAGCGTGGCGAGCGTAGCGAGCCCCGCGAGGGGACACGGAATACCGTCCCCTCGCGGGGCTCGCTTCGCTCGCCACGCTTCGGGCTCGGTGGCTCGCTACGCTCGCCACAGGTTTATATCCAACTCCATGCCCACTTGGATAGTAGGGGTATGAAAAGGACCCCTTTTTCCATAGGAATCATTTTAACATTGATTCCTATGGAAAAATCGGGTCATCGCATCCGATATCGCATGCGATGCGATGCGATGCGATGCGATATCGCATCGCATCGCATCTGATTGTATGCCTTAACTTAAGGCATACAATCAAAAAATCGGGCGTCCAGATAACTCACAAGTACCAACACCTCTGTGTATTGTTACACCTGTTTGGTATAGGTTTGTGTTACATCTCTACGTATTGTTACGTTTACCCAGTTTGCTACAGAGCAAGGGTGACCTCGCCTTCTTGGGGTAGTTAGTCATCCCCTTGTTCATCCTTGACATTGGTGGCAGCGTTGTCAACTCTCAAGACCTGGTGGCATCGGGGGCGGAGCCTGACTAACGGGCTCTGTCGAACGCGGCTATTATAGGCGAAGCCTAGCACTAGCACGCAGCCATCAATCCCATTCGATGACAACGGAGTTAGGGTTGGCGAGGACTCCCGGATATCATAACATTATAACCGGCCAGACCATACTCTGAGACTGTTGTTGCCCCTACAGCTCAGAGGTTCGGTAGTCGTGGGGAAACCCAATCATGGATCCGTCACAGCAGGCTGCTGCCCACTCTCTTGCAGGACAGATGCACACACTGACGCAGAAATTGCAAGAGCTCACCCTACGGGTAAACTCACACGAGCAACGGTCTCAGTCTAGCTCCTCCTCCGGTGGGAGTCTGGAGCCCAGGTTAAATCTCCCTGACCGTTTTTCAGGTGACCGGTCTTTGTTTTTTAATTTTAAACAGTCATGCAGGCTTTATTTCAAATTGCGCCCAGGATCTTCTGGTTCTGAGGCTCAACGGGTTGGAATGGTTATATCACTCCTGCAGGGAGATCCTCAGTCTTGGGCCTTCGGCCTTCCAGATGGTGCTGAGGCTCTCTCTTCTGTGGATGCATTCTTCTCAGCAATGGGGTTATTATATGATGACCCGGACCGGGCGGCCTCGGCCGAGTCAAATCTTAGGGCCCTGCGTCAGGGGCAGGACACAGCTGAGGCATACTGTACTAAGTTCAGACATTGGGCTATTGATTCTGGCTGGAACGACCCAGCGCTTCGTAGTCAGTTTCGGATTGGGTTATCCGAATCCCTTAAGGATGCATTAGTACAGTACCCCACTCCCAAAGACATTGATGGGATCATGCAGTTAGCCATTAAGGTGGATAGGAGATTTCGGGAGCGGCAGAGAGAGAGACGGTCTGGAGTGTTGCCTTCCTCATCTGTGGACGAGTCTACCGAGGTACCCGGAGACGAGCCTATGCAGTTGGGGGCCACTCGACTATCTTCATCCGAAAAAAACCGCCGACGTCTCAAGGGCCTCTGTTTGTATTGTGGGGGTCCCGGTCATCTTGCTGTTGCTTGTCCGCTGAAGGCGGGAAAATACAGGGCCTAAGTGATACTTGGGGGGTTCACTTGGGCCTGTCGAGCTTTTCTCCCTCAGATTCTGTATTAATTCAGGTATCAGTCTCTGTTACCGACCGTTCTTGGAACGGATCTGCCTTTGTGGATTGTGGGGCGGCCGGTAACTTTATAGATGAAGGCCTGGTGCAACAATTGGGCCTTATGCCCATACCCTTCTTATTTTTCACTGTCCTCTCACTCCTATAGTCCTGGGGCTGCCCTGGTTGAAAAAACACAACCCTGAATTTAATTGGGAAACTGGTGAGATCACTCGGTGGGGAGGGTCCTGTTCGGATGTTTGTCTCACTCTCCCTCTCCGTGTGATGCACCCCGATTTTCAAGCTCTCCCTTCTCAGTACCGTGATTTTTCAGATGTTTTTTCTAAAAAGGAAGCCAACACCTTGCCTCCTCATCGCCCCTTTGATTGTGCCATTGATTTAGTGTCTAATGCCAGACTTCCTAAGGGTCGTTTATATGCGTTATCCGCACCTGAGTCCCAAGCCGTGGACCTCTACATTAAAGAAAGCCTTGAAAAGGGGTTCATTCGGCCCTCTAAATCACCGGTGGGGGCGGGGTTTTTCTTTGTTGAGAAGAAAGATGGGTCTTTACGGCCCTGTATTGATTACAGAGCCCTTAACAAAATTACGGTAAAAAATTCCTACCCATTACCCCTCATCTCCGTATTATTTGACCAGATTCGGGAGGCAGTGATTTTTTCCAAAATAGACCTCAGGGGGGCCTACAACTTAATCAGAATTAAAAGTGGTGATGAATGGAAGACCGCGTTTAATACCCACTCGGGGCATTTTGAGTATCTTGTGATGCCTTTTGGTCTAGCTAACGCCCTGGCAGTCTTCCAAGACTTTATCAACGAAGTCCTTCGACCGTTTTTAGGGGGTTTTGCCGTAGTTTACTTGGACGACATTCTCATTTTTTCCAAATCTCTTCCTGAGCATCGGCAGCACGTCCGCCTGGTGTTGCAGAAGCTACGGGAGAATCATCTATATGCCAAGTTGGAAAAATGTGAATTCGAAGTGTCACAAGTGACTTTTTTAGGGTAGATTATTTCCCCTCAAGGTTTCTCCATGGATCCATCGAAGGTTCAGGCCATTCAATCCTGGGCTCGCCCAACCACGCTCAAGGCCATTCAGCGATTTCTTGGTTTTTCTAACTACTATCGCAAATTTATCCGCTCCTTTTCGGACATCGTGGCACCCATAGTAGACTTGACTCGGAAAGGGGCTGACCCAGGACAATGGTCTCAACGGGCGATGGATTCTTTCATAAAATTAAAGAAAGCGTTTTGCTCAGCTCCAATTCTGCACCACCCAGATCCCAGGCTTCCCTTTTTAATCGAAGTCGACGCCTCTGATGTGGGTGCTGGAGCAGTCCTGTCTCAGAAGGGGCCACTGGATCTAAAGATTCATCCATGCGCTTACTTCTCCCGCAAATTCTCTCCAGCCGAGAGAAATTATGATGTAGGCAATCGTGAGTTATTGGCCATCAAATGGGCGTTTGAGGAGTGGCGTCACTGGCTTGAGGGAGCTCAGCATACCATCACCGTGATCACCGATCACAAGAATCTCTCTTATATTGAGTCCGCCAAACGCCTCAACCCACGACAGGCTCGGTGGGCACTATTCTTCACCAGATTCCGGTTTATCATCACCTTTAGGCCGGGATCTAAGAACGTGAAGGCGGATGCCCTCTCCCGCAGTTTTCAGACTTTCCAGGGGTCTGAGGTGAAAGCATCTCCCATTGTCCCTTGCTCAGTAATCATGGCGGGCCTGACCCCAGATTTAGCCACCTTAGTCATTGCTGCCCAAGCGTCGGCTCCTCAACAGACCCCACAGGACTGTTTATTTATTCCCCAGAAATTACGGCAGGCGGTTCTCAGGGACTTTCACTCGGCAAAAAGCTCCGGGCATCCAGGTATTGCCAAAACTTTTGAACAGTTAGCCAGGACTGTTTGGTGGCCCTCTATGAGGCAAGATGTCGACAAATTTGTGGCCTCATGTCTGGTCTGTGCGCGACACAAATCGTCCCGACAGTCTCCTATTGGGCCGCTGTTCCCCTTGTCCATTCCCAAGAAACCATGGTCCCATATTTCTATGGACTTTATAGTTGACCTGCCTCCGTCTAGCAAGTTCACCACCATCTGGGTTACTGTGGATAGATTTTCCAAAATGGCTCACTTTACTCCATTACATGGGCTTCCTACTGCAAAAATCCTAGCAAATTTATTCATCACCAACATCTTTAGGCTTCACGGACTCCCGGTCGATATTGTCTCGGATAGAGGTTCCCAGTTCGTGGCCAGGTTTTGGAGACAGTTTTGTGCAGCCTTAGGGATTCAGGTCAGTCTCTCCTCTGGCTATCACCCGCAGTCGAATGGACAGACCGAGAGGGTCAACCAGGCTTTGGAACAATACCTCCGCTGTTTCGTTTCAAAGTGCCAGGACAATTGGGCTGCGCTTATTCCATTAGCAGAGTTCGCATACAATAACTCTTATCATTCAGCCATCAAGAGCTCTCCTTTTTTCTGCAACTCAGGTTTGCACCCCAAATGTAGTTCATTCATGCCCCCGGTTGATCCGTCAAGATCCTCGTCCACTGTCTCGTTTTTTAGGAAAGCCTGGAAGAATGTACACATAGCCCTTAGACAATCATCAGCCCGGTCTAAGATTTTCTTTGATAGGCACAGGAGACCGTGTCTCTTTAAAGTGGGTCAGAGAGTATGGTTATCCACACGCCATATTAGACTTCGACAGCAATGTCCCAAGTTGGGTCCCAGGTTTATCGGTCCATTTCCGATTATCGGACAAATTAACCCTGTGGCATTCAGACTTCAGCTTCCCAGGTCTCTGCGCATTAATAATGTCTTTCATTGTTCCCTGCTCAAACCTGTCATCGGAACCCTTCCATCCAGCTCTACACGTACTCAAAGTCCCTCTACACCTGCTTCTCTCTCATAGACATATACAGTGCAGCGTGAGAGAGAAGAAGGCGTAGAGGGACATATACAGTGCAGCGTGAGAGAGAAGCAGGTGTAGAGGGACATATACAGTGCAGCGTGAGAGAGAAGAAGGTGTAGAGGGACATATACAGTGCAGCGTGAGAGAGAAGCAGGTGTAGAGGGACATATACAGTGCAGCGTGAGAGAGAAGCAGGTGTAGAGGGACATATACAGTGCAGCGTGAGAGAGAAGCAGGTGTAGAGGGACATATACAGTGCAGCACGAGAGAGAAGCAGGTGTAGAGGGACATATACAGTGCAGCGTGAGAGAGAAGCAGGTGTAGAGGGACATACAGTATACAGTGCAGCCTGAGAGAGAAGCAGGTGTAGAGGGACATATACAGTGCAGCGCGAGAGAGAAGCAGGTGTAGAGGGACATATACAGTGCAGCGCGAGAGAGAAGCAGGTGTAGAGGGACATATACAGTGCAGTGTGAGAGAGAAGCAGGTGTAGAGGGACATATACAGTGCAGCGTGAGAGAGAAGAAGGTGTAGAGGGACATATACAGTGCAGCGTGAGAGAGAAGCAGGTGTAGAGGGACATATACAGTGCAGCGTGAGAGAGAAGAAGGTGTAGAGGGACATATACAGTGCAGCGTGAGAGAGTAGAAGGTGTAGAGGGACATATACAGTGCAGCGTGAGAGAGAAGCAGGTGTAGAGGGAGATATACAGTGCAGCGTGAGAGAGAAGCAGGTGTAGAGGGACATATACAGTGCAGCGCGAGAGAGAAGCAGGTGTAGAGGGACATATACAGTGCAGCGTGAGAGAGATGCAGGTGTAGAGGGACATATATAGTGCAGCGTGAGAGAGAAGCAGGTGTAGAGGGACATATACAGTGCAGCGTGAGAGAGAAGAAGGTGTAGAGGGACATATACAGTGCAGCGTGAGAGAGAAGAAGGTTTAGAGGGACATATACAGTGCAGCGTGAGAGAGAAGAAGGTGTAGAGGGACATATACAGTGCAGCGTGAGAGAGATGCAGGTGTAGAGGGACATATATAGTGCAGCGTGAGAGAGAAGCAGGTGTAGAGGGACATATACAGTGCAGCGTGAGAGAGAAGAAGGTGTAGAGGGACATATACAGTGCAGCGTGAGAGAGAAGAAGGTGTAGAGGGACATATACAGTGCAGCGTGAGAGAGAAGAAGGTGTAAAGGGACATATACAGTGCAGCGTGAGAGAGAAGCAGGTGTAGAGGGACATATACAGTGCAGCGTGAGAGAGAAGAAGATGTAGAGGGACATATACAGTGCAGCGTGAGAGAGAAGCAGGTGTAGAGGGACATATACAGTGCAGCGTGAGAGAGAAGCAGGTGTAGAGGGACATATACAGTGCAGCGTGAGAGAGAAGCAGGTGTAGAGGGACATATACAGTGCAGCGCGAGAGAGAAGCAGGTGTAGAGGGACATATACAGTGCAGCGCGAGAGAGAAGCAGGTGTAGAGGGACATATACAGTGCAGCGTGAGAGAGAAGAAGGTGTAGAGGGACATATACAGTGCAGCGTGAGAGAGAAGCAGGTGTAGAGGGACATATACAGTGCAGCGTGAGAGAGAAGCAGGTGTAGAGGGACATATACAGTGCAGCGCGAGAGAGAAGCAGGTGTAGAGGGACATATACAGTGCAGCGTGAGAGAGAAGCAGGTGTAGAGGGACATATACAGTGCAGAGAGAACTGATGTGGAATCTGGCACACTGAAATGATTACAGTAAAAATGTGACTAGTGATATTAGGTTGAACAGAAAGCAATGGCTATGAGCATTAGGTCTTAGAGACCCGCAGACAGTGCTCACTGAAGGGTGTCCAGGCTGTGCATTCAGTGGAGGTTATTCTGATTGACATGCAGCAGCGCTACTTGTCTTTTGTAGCCCTCCTGCCATTTGCACAACCCCCCGCCCCCCTTTGCAGGTCGAATTTGCCCGGACGGCTTTCAATAGGTGTTTTGCATAAACATCCATTCGTAGCTTATGGGGTGACACCCATATCATTCGATGGTTGCCAACCATCAAATGATGTGTTGAGTACATGCAAAACTAAGACACTCTCAGGTTTGCGTATGTCCTGTGCTGATAACAATGCGGGCAGATAACATCCGGTGATGTCAGCTGCCCACTCCCGGCACCCGCATCCCACGGGGTAATAGCATGGGAACGCCCAGCCGTTTCATGGGAACACCCATGAAACTCTGGCCGCTCACATGGGCAAATCCCCCAGCCCGCCGCCCGAAGCCCCACACCCCACCCCCGCACTGTTGTTCGCTGTGGCTGCTCACACACAGTGCATGTACATGCGCAGGAATGCGCAGTTAGGAAACATCGCGCTCCCGTGTGAATTGGCATGGGAGAGCATGGACCTGAATAAGGTCCAGTATGTGTTGGAGGTGGTGACGTCCTTAGCTCATTGTTAAATGATGATAGTCTGTTTGGGTGGTATTAGAAGGTAGGTGGGTTTCCTACTGTGCTCTCCTGTTTATCTCTGGGATATCTCCAATATTCTTATTAATATTTCCTCACACTTTGCGCTACCACACAACACAGCCACATGCAGCAATCAAACATTCAGATTCAGGTTAAAAAGAAATGTATCAGACCTGTGTCTGGCCCTTAACTGATAGCTCTTCCCATAGAGAATAGAGAAAGTCCAATATAGCCCCACTAATACACAATCCTTTCCTGCCCCAATACAGACTAATGATTACAAATATAAGTTAATCACTATGCAGGGATATTAGGAATATGATTCCAAGTTCCCTGTGGAGGACAAACAGAAGAAGGGAGTCAGATCAGACTATGGACCTTATTCTGATCAACATGCAATGCTGTGAAATTTGCAGCATTGCGTGTGGATGTAACACTCCCAATTCACTCCCCAATTTCCCCTCACAGCTGCGATTGGATGTTTATCATAAATAGCCATTTGCAGCCTTGGATGCGGGGTGAAATCATTCGAAGGTCACCGACCATCGCATCATTTCTCCATTGCTCGCAGATGTAAGAGACACTTATTTACAGAGTACAACTCACAGAGCTAGACTACAACTCCCAGCCGGAGTGCTGGAGGGTGCCGGAGCCATTCTGCACATGCGTGGTATACTGACCACAGAGCGGCTATTGCCAGGGAGGTTTCCACATGAACCGTCTAACCAGGGGCGTAACTATAGCACCGCAGCCCCCGCCACCGTGGGGGTCGCTGTGCATGTGGGGGCGCCGGGGGCTGCGGTGCTATAGTTACCCCCCCCCCCCCCAATCCCCCGCAGACTTACGTATCTTGCTGGTCCCGGCGGCTCCGTTCTTCTGATGAGGACCACAACAAAATGGCCGCCCCCATATAGCAAACAGTTCTCTGAAACTGTCTGCTGTACGGGGGCGGCCATTTTGTGGTGGTCCTCAGCAGATGAACTGACGGAGCCGCCGGGACCAGCGCGATAGGTAAGACTGCGGGGGAGGGGGTTAGCTAGGCGGCGGGGTGACGGGGCGGCCGGGGGGGTGCTCGACGGGGCGGCGGCGGGGGGTGGGTATGGGCGCCCCCCCTAACGGCGGGGGGGCGCCCAAAACGTAGCTACGCCACTGCGTCTAACGGTGTTCTCTGCATCAGGTCAATCTGAGAGCTGCAGAAACGGATAGATATCAGAAATATCTGCTGCCGTTCCACCTTCATACATTCGGGGGATCCTTAATATTTTCAGTACCTCTTGAACACAGGTGCTTAATATTAGTGTTACTTTGGTACTTATATGTTAGTTGGGCGCCCACTATAGTTACTACGCTCATACCCCACTATCCATGACGGCATGGAGTTGATTTTATGTAGTGTGACGAGCGCAGCGAGCCACCAAGCCCGAAGCGTGGCGAGCGCAGCGAGCCCCACGAGGGGACGTGTAAAACTAAGCAAATAGCTTAGTGGGTGCCCAACTATCATATAAGTACCGTTACTTTAAATCCAAAAGTGTTGCAAAATAAATGTATCAATATAGGAAGAATCAAATTAGTGTAGGAAAAGGCTGTTTCATTTAATTTAATAGATATGGACATGAAACATGGAACATTTCCCTTACAGAAAATCCTGCAGCTAATTGGATTCCCCCATTAGAGTACCTCATTAGAGTAGATTCTGGTTAACTTGGAGGTACTTGATGGGATACTTAATACAAGCCTATGTAAACTGTGTACTTTCATATCATGTTCGTATTGTTGATAGGCTAATTGTATTATAACAATTTCTAGGCAGAGAAAGAAGTTATGTCAATTTTTTCTGATGCTGTTGTTGGAGCACTCATAGGTCATTAACAATGTCAAAGCCAGATCCCCGATTAAAAGATTACAGCTCTTTCAGTGGCATTCTACACCTTCGCTAAGCTCATTCATCCTTAATCATTGCAGACAGTTGCTAGGAGGTTTTTTTTTCTTTGTATTTATTTTCCCTTCTTGGAATCCCATCAGTGTAGACACGAGGGCTATCCTAGAGGCTCTGTGATTGGCCAGCAGTTTAATTATCTGAGTCTTTAGGTTAGCTTTTTCAATTTAGTATTGACTTTAGTCATAGACTTTCGAAGCACACACACACTGGAATACTTGACCTCTGGGACCTTACTTTTAGATATACGGGTCAAGACTTCTCAAAGTTTCTCCTTAAACATCATTATATTTAGTAGTTCATTGTACACAGTTATACACAATCTTTTCAGTGACTTTCACAGACAATAAAAAGATGGGGAACATCGATGGAAAGACTGTGGAGGAACTAAGCGCCACCGAAATTCACCGATGGTATAAAAAGTTTATGACCGAGTGTCCATCTGGCCAGCTGACCCAGCATGAATTCAAACAGTTCTTTGGTCTCAAGAACCTTAGCCCAGCATCCAACGAATACATAGAACAAATGTTTGACACATTTGACTTTAATAAGGTAAGTTGTCAATACCTTCTATTAAGTCTAGTAAATGTATAATAAACTGTTAATGATGATAATACTTTTTGCTTTCTCTGTGTCGTAAATTACTGGGCAAAATAGTTATATAGAACATTTAGATTTGTTATACAGGTCAGTGGCGTAAGTTTGTCCCAGTTGCCCGGAGGCAAGATGAATATTGGTGCCCCCCCCCCCCCACACACACACACAAAACGTTATTCAAAATATATATAGTCTGTTATGAAATATATATTATATACTGTAAGTATATACAGAAAGAGAGGGAGAACACACATATTTTAGAACTCAGCCACAGAAGCGATTTTGATGGCTTTCAATTAATGGATTTAAACTGGCAGTGGTGGAGAGGGGCCCCCTTGAGAGCAGGAGCCCGGCGGCAGATGACTCCATTGCCTCCCAGAGTTCTGCCTCTGATACAGGTTGAGTATCCCTTATCCAAAATGTTTATGACCAGAAGAATTTTGGATCACGGATTATTCGGTATTTCAGAATATTTTTTTCTTTCAATGAGGTATCTTGCATTTATGTTGTACAAACACATTAAACACATGAAATACACACAAATATAATTTATTTGTGAATAAAGCAAGGTTTCAAAACATGAAAAAAAGTTTGTGTACTATCTAAGGCTCTGAATTTGAATGCCAATCAATCATTTTCTTGTACATATTTAGTGCCAGTTACATATCATGCCCCCAGTAGTGCCAGTTACATATCATGCCCCCCGTAGTGCTTATGTCCCCAGTAGGTTTTTAGAAAGAAACAAAAAATGTCTTTACTTTCTGCAATGTATGGTTTTCGATAATTTGGATAACTGATATCTGGATAAGGGATACTTAACCTGTAATATTAATATGCAAGATCCAAAAGTTGTGTTCATGCAGAATTTATTTTGTCGTTTATTTTAGTTTGCTCAATATGCAACTTTGGGTGTTTAGGGAATAAGGGCAGTTGACAATGAAAGTTAATATTTCTTATCAGCAGAATGTTTATGTTGTCATAAGTAGTATAAGTATGCACCCATTATATACTGCACATAGTCTATGTACTACAGGGGCAGGTTGAGATTTGTGCTAGCGTTTTGTGCTAAGTGATTTAGGGTCAATTTTAGAATTTTTAAACCTAAACTTAAAAAGTCTATAAACAAAATAGATTAGCAATCAAATTATTATTCTACAAAGGTAATAAAATAAGGCATGTCATCATAAGTTGTTTGTTAAGTGAGGAATGTTATTTTAAAAAAATGGACATAAATATGGTTATTTTTACATTGTTATCTATAAAACATGATGATGTACAGTACATGGTGGGATTGTGATTTCTGGGAGCCGGATGACTGCCCGACAGTCAGTATACCGACATCGGAATGCCTAATGCTGGTGCAACCACAGGGGTGATCCCAACTGACAGAGGCTATTCTCCCTTCTGGGGGTCCGCGGTTCTGTGTGGCGAGCACAGCAAGCCTGCAAGGGGCTTCATCGTGCTCACACCCCTTTCGAGGCACCGGCAGTCAGGATTCTGATGTTGGTATCCTGACTGTCGGGATCACGATTGTCGGGCAGTCATACCACATCTGTGATTTCCCATCCCTTACACAAAGGCATAGCATTGCTCTGGTAAGCAGCCAAATTACTACAGAGTTCCATGCTAGTGATATGCCTTTACACATAAGATAAATAGAACTGGGGAAATGTAGTTTTTTGCAGTAATTAGTTACTATGCTTTATTAACTAATCTTGCAACAAGAATAATCACTGAATTAAAAAATAATTAATATTGGATTTTTGGGAAAAGCAATGTAAAGCCAGAAAAATTTGTTATACCCCTTTCAGACATGCGAGTACTGGGTCATTTTGCCGGGTGCAATGTGACCCCCTTTCACACATAGCACCAAATTACCGGATAAAAACCTGTCAACCAGGTAATTTGCTGGAACACGGTTTATTTGTGTAGTATGAAAGTGTCTACCCGGGTCACAAATCCCACGTCTATGACCCTGGTAAAAAGCATAGGCGGTGACCCGGGATTTAAGACCTGGGTAGACCATTTCACACTAGACAAATTACAGGGTAGAACTGCTTCACCCGGTAATTTGCTGTTATGTCTGAAAGGGGTATTAATAAATAAGTAAATGTCGAAAATAAGAAATAAAGTAGGAATTATACTCGTTGTAAATTTTCAGAGACATTTTTATTATTAGGTCAAATAATCACGAGGATAACCTGTGGTAAAGTCAATAGCTGGGAAATTGCAGATGGTGGTGAGATTTCAGCAATTTAACTGATTTACAGCTATATTTAAAAAAATATTAACCCTTTGAGTGCCAGCGTTGAGGTGAGAGATGTGCAAAATATCTGCTAAAAATGCCAGCCTCACTTTTTTAGGGCGCAATATTTAACTAAACTTCAATTAATTTGACTTAAGATCATTTGCCGGCAATAACTAAAGGGATTTGTGTTCCTCGACTATGGACCTCACATTTTTAGCAGATATTTTGCACATCGCTCACAGCAGAAAGAGTTAAACTAGGTTGATTTTGCCTTTTAAGATTTGAATTTAGCGGCTACTGTAAATCAATTGCCATTTTCCCAACAATAGAGTAAGGAGAGTGCATAAGGTACATGATACCCCATGGGTACTGATAAGCCAGTAAATGCTCCTATCCACATGTGAATATCAAATCGGTGCGCACCTCTACACACTGCACAATTTCTTGCTCTACTTGCTTTCTAATCTCCTTTATAATGCGATTGGGGAGAGGGGAATGATATTATGTGTGCAGCTATTGTGTACCCCAATCTGAGCATTGCAGGAGTGTTCCAACACTCAAGCATATACACTACCCAATTATCTGCTGCTAATCGGTCTGATAGCGATTAGCAGCAGATAGTGTGTACCTAGCTCACTATACAATGTTGGCCGTGGGCAATATAGTTAACAATATCGGCCTTGGGTCACTTATATTGAGCATACACACTGAACGATATTGGTCAACGATATCAATTCTGTGATGTCAATAGTTATTTATTTATTAACAGTTTCTTTTATAGCGCACACATATTCCGCAGTGCTTTACAGAGAATATTTCAACATTCCCATCAGTCCCTGCCCCAGTGGAGCTTACAATCTATATTCCCTATACATGCACACACACACACACACACAGACATTCTAGGGTTAATTTTTTTATGCAAATTAACCTACCTGTATATTTATGGATTGTGGGAGGAATCCGGAGTACCCGGAGGAAACCCACGCAAATATGGGGAGAATATACAAACTCTGCACAGTTAGAGCCATGGTGGGAATTGAACCCATGACCTTAATGCTAACCATTACACTGTCCATACTGCCCCTATACCTGCTTAAACATGTAGGTCGTTGGCTATATAGCCAAATTGGACTGCATGTTCAGCCACATACACACTAGAGGATATTGTTGAAGATATGACTCAGAAAGGGGCTTCTGAGAGATATCTTTCACAATACAACAGTACACTCAATATCATTAATAATGCGTGCTTCTGTGTGTCGTTAATGACCATTTATGTCTTCTGAACATGCATGCCAATTTAGCTATATAGCCAATGACCAGCATGTTCAGCAGGTCCTGCTGACATCATGGAATGATATAGTTTACCAATATTGTCCAGTGTGTCCAGTGTGTAGGCTCAATATCGGGACCCACGGCCACGGCCCATATTGGCAACTATATCGGCCATATCTGGTATCTTGTAGTGTTTATGGGGCTTTCAGCAGACAGCGAAGGTTTGTTAATGACGTGTGGGAGCACGCATCGTTAAAGATATTGAATGTACACTCTAGATGATATTGTGAAAGATATCAACATTTATACCCACATAAGTTGTCTCAACAGTATCTGTTTAATAGATTATCAAGAGTTGAAACCAAGAATTCCAGAACTTTCTAATCTGTCACTTCCCACACATGTCCCATTATGCTTTACTCTAAAGGCCCCCATACACTATACGATTTGGGCACGATTTCACCCGATTCGGATGAATCGGGCCATGAAATCGGCCCAAATCGCATGGTTTGACAGCCCCCCCGATCCGATGCGCGGTCCCGTGCGCATCGGATCGGAGTCGGGCAGTCGGACCGGCTGCACATAAGATTTCCTAAATCTTATGTGCAGCCTCCGGGCGGGGGACGCCAGAGCCAGGCAGGGGGAGAGCGGGCAGCGTCAGCGGTGACAGACGCTGGGGAGGGCGATGCTGGAGAGCCGGGCTGGGGACACAGGCAGCAGCGGGCGGGGGTGGACGCCGGTGAACGGAGCTGGCCGGGCGCAGCATGACCGGGGACGGGGAGAACGCTGCAAGAAAAAAAAAAACATTACAAATGAATTGGAAGCCAGTGATTGGCTGAGAGAGCTCTCTCAGCCAATCAGCAATTGGCTGAGAGAGCTCTCAGCCAATCACTGGCTTCCAATTCATTTGTAATGTTTTTTTTTTTTTCTTGCAGCGTTCTCCCCGTCCCCGGTCATGCTGCGCCCGGCCAGCTCCGTTCACCGGCGTCCACCCCCGCCCGCTGCTGCCTGTGTCCCCAGCCCGGCTCTCCAGCGCCCCCCCCCCCCCCCCCACCGCCCGCTGCCTATTTGACAGCTACAATGCCCGGCTCCCCCCCTGTTGCTCCCCAGTGTCCCTCACCCCGCTCTCCCCCTGCAGCTCCCCGGGAGTTTTATATGATAAATCGCATGGCGATTTATCATATGCACAACTTGGCACATCAAGTGCCTTATCATGATGGAAACCTCCCGGGGAGCTGCCGGGGAAATCGGGTCCGACTTGTCCCTAGGACAAGTCGGGCTAATGTATGGGGGGCCTAAGAATAAGTTACAAATTTAACTTACTGTATACCCTTTATCAGATTATTATTATCAGTTTTATGTTGCAGTACTTGACCTAAGGGGTCAGTTAGGAATACTGAGTCATGCAATTCTAATGAAACAGAAGTTTTATTTTTTCCACATACAGCTGTAGCCAGGCGTATTCACACTTGCACGTCCCTGTCCCGGCGATCAGCGCACCGAGACGGGTCGTTGAACATGAATAAACCCTGAACAGTATTTTGATGACAGTGATTAAGAAGACTTAAGAAGTTAATCTGTTTCCTAGACAGAAAAAATGGATACAATGTCAATGTATAACAGCTATATAATTGAGGCAATGCACAATCAAAGAGATTGCTAGACTATTCAGGGAGTCAGGGGGATTGTTACTGTTTCGGGGAGTCTCCCGGACAACCAGGGAAAGTTAACAATTATTAGTATACCTACTTGTATACTGTATGTATCATATCACCTGGGCTGGAGCAGCAAAGTTATTCATGCGCACTGTAAAAGAAAAGCATTCCAAGAGCTGTGATCTGCCCAAGAATACCATACTGTTTAAAATGTGGGGGTTTTTTGGGTAGAAAACAAGCCCCTACGGATGTATGTCAAACATGTGGTTATCTTCTGACACTATTGATAGGTTGCTATAAATATCTTTACATACATTTAGCATAGAGCTCTAGGAGTACCGGTAAATATCTATAGGCCCTGGAGTGATAGAACAGCTAGGATACATAACATACAGTACCTGCAAAATTGGTGTACCACAATAAGGTTTCCTAGGTAATGTGCTGTGAGTGACAAGTGATAATGGGTGTGCTGTCAGCACAGATTCATAAAAGTAAAACAAAGCATGTAAAATAATAACAATAAAGTTGCAATAATCTGACCACTAAATTCACTACTTTAATATGACTATGAAGAGAGACTGGGAGATAGAGGACCAATCAGAAATAACAATCCACACGTTTGCATTATCGGATTGGTCGTCACACTCTCTCTCTCACAACTTCATAGAGCCCTGGTTTTAGGCCCAAATGCCTGGTAAAACAAACAAACAAAAGTAGCACCACGATAACAATTAGGTGTTAAGCTGTGTACACACGGTGCAATATCGCTGGTAATATTGCCGTGTTCAGCCTCCTCATGGTCGCTGGTTGCAGGAGCAAGCTGTTTCCCTCTGCAGCTCCCCTGGCAGAGTCTCCTGTTCATCAGCGGCCATCTGTGGTCATGAGAAAAAGGAGACACTGAGCAATATATTGCACCGTATGTACACAGCTTAACACATTTTTGCTATTTATTTTCTGTTTTCTTATTTTTTTATTTAAGTTGCAAAGCACAGACGATTGATGCAGTCACCTTTTTATTTCTCTCCAAGAATAAATATTCATGCTTCAGCCTGATGGTGAAGTGAAATGTCGATATAATCATAATCTTTTTATTTTAGGATGGTTACATGGATTTTATGGAATATGTGGCAGCCCTCAGTTTAGTCCTGAAGGGTAAAGTGGAGCAGAAGCTGAGGTGGTACTTTAAGCTCTATGATGTTGATGGAAATGGATGTATTGACAGAGGAGAACTTCTCAATATAATTAAGGTACTAATGAAATTGAACAAATGTTATCTGTATGGCCCCCTTTATCACTAGGGCTACAACAAATAGGTCGACAAGCATTAGGTCGACACCACTAGGTCAACATGCATGAATGTCGATATGACTGAAGATCGACATGGGGTTAGGTGGACAGGGTCATTAGATGGTCGGGGACCATCGTATGATTTTTCCCCCGTACGTGGGTAAGCGTACACATCCATTTGCATGCTGGCGCGGGCATTTGGTCGGCAAAGGGGGGTGGGCATTTGCTTCCCCAGCGGGCGGTGTTTACCCATTCGCTAGGCAGAGAAGGAACGCTGCTTAGCGAGCGGGTCTGAATAAGGCTCTCAGTTCCATTTTGATTGAAAGGAAATCCTAAGTAAGTCTGCACACAAGAGCATACACAGGATGTGTCCCAGCACATGTCTGGTAAATGTGAATTCTGCCCCTGCACTTTAACATAGTCAATGTTCAAACTGTTCTCACAGAACATTGTAAACCCATTGTCCTAAACTTACTCATGTACTAGACTGTGCTCAGTTCTAACCTGAGGAAATTCTTATGAGCAACTCTAATTAAAGCCCGATAAACACTAGGCAATATTGTTCACAAAATCAATCAGAAAGGGCCTAGTGTGTACACGCCCTGTTGTTAACGATGCGCAGTCCTGTGTGTCGTTATTGACCCCTCCCTCGTCCAGCATGCCAAATGATTCCTCTCCCCCCTTGGCCGCGTGCGAGGGGATACGTTCTTGTACACTTCCCCTCGCATGCTAGTGATGGGGATGCAGGCTGGGGGGGAGCTTTCGGCAGGGCAGGCCCTTTGTTTCTGGCAAACACTGTATTTATCCACTCATTCAGTTTCATAGGTCACACACCCTCATTTGTGAGAGAATTTTGGCAGGAAAATACAGTAGCTCAATATAGAAATATTGTGAGTCATCAATCAATTAAGTAAAGTGATATTATTCTTAGAGTTAACATTTATTGTAACAGAAAACTATATAAACATTAACCATGTATCATAAGGTGTATTCACTTTTTAAGTAACACCTGTAGCTTCCTGTTGGGTGTCAAGTTCCACACAGCAGTACAATAATGTTTACGCCTACTAATTGTGATGCAATCACCATGTTGTCATTATGTCAACACCAGAATGTTGACAGTTGTGATATCGACGTTGATGAAATGTTCACATGTGCAGAATGTTGACATGTTCCCAGTGACGACATCTGACATCAGTAACCACATGTGAAATGCTTGCATTTGGCACAATAATGACATTAGGGTATGTTGTGGGAAAAAGGTTAGGGTTAGAAACAAGAGGGCCGGTTCAGACCAGTTCGTTCAGGTCTGAATTTTGCCCCGTTTTTGATGGTGGGGGTCTGCGCATGCGTGAATATGTGCAATGTGCAAACACCTTTGGCAAGTATCACACCTGCCGAGGCATCGCCATAAAAATGGCGGGCATTCCCCTGCACACGTAGACGTGACGATGCCTGCTCTTGTCGGCGATCTGAAGCCGGAATGAGAGTCAGTCTGACTGACTTTTATTACTGAATGGGGGAAAAATTATTTGATGGTGAGCGACCATCGATGATTTCTCTTCCGTTCGGCCACATGTGAGGAGATGCGAGAAGGGACTCACACTGCGGGGCCATGCAGTGGGCTTTGTTACCTGTTTGCGAACATACAGTACACAGCCTAGCCAACAGGTCTGAATCAGGTCCATGGTGAGAATAATGGATTGGGGTTATTTTACCAGACCGTCACATAACCCTCTCTGTCAGGGATATTAAACATGTGACTTTTTTATTGTTTGATTTCTACCATTGTTCCTTCCTTATAATGCACCGCTTCTTTATGATTTATGCAGGGGTGCATTTATTTTTCTTAATATAATTTCACTAACTGGTTCCTTGTAATCTTTCATTTCAGGCCATTAGGGCTATTAACAGATGTACCGATGCGATGACAGCCGAGGAATTCACTGATATGGTTTTTGATAAAATTGACATCAATGGGGATGGTGAGTAAATGTCCAACTTTTCATGACATTCACTTAAATAAAGTCCTTTTTTCATTGTTATTGATAGCAGTATTGGGAAACAGGTTACATGTCACAGTAACAACATTGTTTAAAGATAAAACAACACACACAATATCAAAATACAAAAGTAATACCATGCAAACTGTGCACAACAAACTGACTTGTAAAAACTGAGACCTACTGTTGAAATATATATAATATAGGGTGCCATTTGCTGGGGCGCACATGCATGTGAGACAGGAGGGAAGAAGGGGGAAGTGCCTGGCATTGGGAAAACAGGAACATGCCCCCCCATTTCCAGGGTGTGGTGAGGCCAAGTACTGCACCTGCAATGCAATTTTACTTGACCATGCAAAGCTCCCTGTAACTGCAAGCCTGAGTAACATCAGACTTCCTCAGGCTGCAGAGTGCAGATGAACATTGCGAACGATGGTCACGATGCTCATCCTGAACTGTGATCCCAGTTTTATCAATCGCAAATGCAGGAAGGAGGTGGTGGTATGCACCTCCTCCCACATTTGCATTGCTATTGACCACACATGATAAGCTGCTGCAAGCATATAACCCAACCAACCTGAAAAGTGAATGTCCCAAGCCAAGCATGCTCCCATTGAAAAGTCTTCACTTCATAGATGCTGGAAGCTACTGGATAGGGATCTGAAGTATCCTCTCCAGCTATACAGGCACTTCGCAGGGCCCAATCGTCTGTTGGGACCTCTGCCCTAGAAAAAGTCTGATGCTGAGTAGCATAGCCAGTTACCATAGCTAATATACTGTACACCAGGGTAAAATTGTTCTAAACCCTGTGAAGTTTGGTCTAAGTTGCATGTTCATAGCCACACTTCAGCAGGTGTTTGAGTTTCACACTGTATAGTAATTGGAGGAGAGAACGTCTAGTGTTGTGATGCTGTGTGTAAAAATCTTAAAAAAGTGCAATTTTGTAAATTTCCACCCTGCCTTAGAGAGAGGATGGGCAATGGTATAAATACTGGTATTGTCATTTCCTGGTATATACTGTAGTAAACACTGCTTTATATTTGTACACATAAAGCATTACATAATAAGGAAATGCTTTTGTTTTTCTGTATTATTCATTCCTTACACAAGAGTTGTAGTAGTTGTGTTTTGTTGGAGAGTGCCCTCTTAAGGAATATTAAGGAATTATTCTGGTTCACTCGCAATGGCAAATTATCTATCTAATGGACAAAACCATGTGCAGAGAGGGTATTAGATGTGGGTGTTATTTTCTTTCTGTGCAGAGCAAATACAGTCTGCTTTATTTTTACACTGCAATATAGATATCAAATACTCTCTATGGACAACGTATGAGGGAGTTTTATAAAAGTTTGGAAAGAGATTAAGGCCAGATTATCTAAACTTCAAAATTGATAAAATGGAGAGTGATAAACAGCCAGCCAATCAGCTACTGTCTGACATTTCTCATTTCTCTTGAGCACTTTGTCCATTATAACTGCCTACAAGCATGGCTGTCCACTGTGATCCTCATACCATTTACATTTGTGTGTCCTATCTCCTAGGTGAATTATCACTGGAAGAGTTTATGGATGGTGTGCAGAAAGATGAGGAGCTACTGGATATTCTGACCCGTAGTTTGGACTTGAAACACATTGTCTATATGATACAGAATGACGGTAAAAGGATGGATGCATCAGATCGACCCCGACAGGAAATCTTGACTGAAACTTCCCTTCCCTGAGTGATCGGAACTTGTGTCTTCATCCCTGGAACTTGCCTGACACATGTTCTGGATTCAAGCACCACTGCTAAGTGTCATGGCACTTTGAACAATGGGAAAACATCACCAAACTTATTAGAACCCTACATTTACCTAGAGGGTTTACAAATTGCCTAAGAAAATGGCCTCATTAGGGATAGTGGATCCCATTTGGCACCAGTCCACTACACAACTAAGTGTATAGTCATCTGTATTTTTGGGGTGACACCAAAGGTGTCTAATAATGTAATTACTGGGAAACAACATAATCCACTCATACCAGCTACAATTTATGTTTGCCTGGCACATACTTATTTGTATATTTACAAACAGCTTCCTGCCTCTTAACTAAATTGTCTGGTTACAGGCGTAACATTTGAAGGCCTGGTATTGATGTGTGTACACAGTGCACATATGATGGGTTATTTTTTTTATTAAGAATGGCTGAGAGGATCTGGTAACAGCGCTAAAGTGCACGGCACACAACGTATGTTATGTACCTTGTGGGTATTGATAATATGTATAGATAACATCAGTTTTATGAGGTGTAGGACTATGATGTGACTGATCTAAAGTAATCTTTGAACTGAGATATTCCCGTTCCTCAGTCTGTGCTTCTCTATGTACAATGTACGGCCATTTATGAAGCTGCACATATGTAGATGAGTACACAGCGTAGCAGCTACATGTGTTTCTTCCCATCTTGTTTTGTCATGTTCTTCTGAGGAACTGTATGTGTGTATGGGACAGTGTACAGTTCCTCAGGAGAACATGACGGAACAAGATGGGATTTTGCATTGCACACAATTATTATTTTTTTATAAAAATTAAGTGGTAGAAGGTGAACAACCAATCCATCAGGTAGCACCACATGCTCCTGATCCTCACAAAAATATATATATATTTTGTTTTTCTGTTTTGTACTGCTTTAAATGTTATGTCACTGTCCCCGTCCAGGTGTATTTTATATACAAAGTAGCATTCGCAGGTGTTGATTTCACAATGTACTACAAAGTAAAATTCATAAATATAACACAATGTCTCGTTACTTTCATGTTTTTAATATACACAGTATAATGGGCCCTACACACGAAGCGTTGTTCAGCCATTTTCTGAGCGATTTGAAAATGCCCCTACATCGCTGTGTATGTGTGTGTGTGTGGGGTCCATAGCGATGTACATGAACGTCCCCATGTGTCGGTATATGCTGCCAATTAATAACTGGCACGCAAGTTATTAATCGGTCTGGCCAGTGTTCTCACCGGAGAACACTGCCGCACACATTGCTCAGCACACAGTGCTGTGCAGTGCTGTGTGCTGAGCGTTCTTGCACCACTCAGAACGCTCTCCTACACACGTCACATGTCACAGCTGCATAGAACTTCTTCCTGAATGCAGAGAATGCATGTGCAGCTATGTGTATCAGGTGATCACTAGGCACATATCATTTGCGCATTTGCATTTTTAAAAGTTTGCGACGGACCTGACTACATTTTGTATATTACTGACTTGCGGTCTACTTTCTGTATACATTACTAGTGATATCTCGTACAAGGAGAAATGAAAGACAATAAACCTACCTCTTACCATCTATTAAAAAGGTTTGAACAATATATCAAGAATACAATTCAGCATCAGTATCTGTCTTCCCTGATGCAAGCAACCTGTTTATAGTCATTAGTTTTATTTATTTATTTATGTTTATTTTGTTTTCATCTGCTCACACAGTTGTTAAGGTGCCCATACAGGGTGTGTTTTGCCAGTACGATGCGATGCCCACGCACCCACGCACATCACACAGAAGTATGTGCAGCACCTAATTTTTGTACTAGGTCACATCGCTTCTAGTACAAAAATCATGCTGCTGTAGCCTTCAGCACATCACTCCGTGTATGGGCACCATTACAAATTACTTTCCTGTTCTGTGTTTCATTGGAAAGGTGAAATTAACATACCAAATGTTTTAAAGGGGTCCATACACCAGTCACAAATAGAGATGCACCCGAGATCCTTACAGCCTGTACGAGATTGCTGTACGTTATGGAGGCAGGCTCTGACATATGCACAAAGTGCTAACAGTCACAAGATCTGTCTTCAGAGAAACGTATACATATAAGAACGAAGGCCCTTTATGACCAGGGTCGGCTCTACCATTAGACGGCTGCCTAGGGTGCTGGGATCTATAGAAGGATGTTTATGAGGAATATATCCTTGTTGTAAATGCAGGTGGCCAGGATGCAGTGTGGCCAGTTGCAGTGTGGGGTTCGGGAGGAGGCATGAGTTTGAAGTCTTGCCTAGGGTACCATACCAAAAGCCTAACACCAGCCTTTTATATAACTGTATATAAGTGGTAAAGACAAATATTCATCATTATCAAGTCAACAGCAATTTAGTGGTAACAATCTTAGCTCCCATCCACAGTATCCAGATTCATGGGAAAATTTAATAGGATGAGAGAATCAAAAAGTGAGACATTTGGTAAGAAATCTCCAGTTTTTTAAAGTATCAATCATTTACACTGCTGCAACATCAGTTGGATTATGTGGTGTAAATGATTAAAAAACTGGAGATTTATTGCCAAATCTCTCACTTTCTGATTCTGGATGTATCTGCACATAAGTGGCTTGCTATGCTATCCTAACACTATACCCCAAATCATGCTTTAACAATTTCACAGGTTTATAATAATGTTTCTATACACAAGGGTGCCACCAGTTTTTCTGGGCCCCAAATAAAAACAGGTGGGACCAGCGAAAGGGCATGGCCATCAGGAGGGTGTGGCCATGAACTGTAAAATAAAACCTTAACAGGTAGTGCGGGTGGCTGGCCGGGTGGGTGGGACACCCGCTCAGGGAGACAGAGAGGACAGGCTGTCACTGCCTATCTCCCCCGATGAGCTCACAGGCTACTGACACTGATCGGCTAGTTGCAGCAGGGGAGGGGACAGCAGGATCGAGGCTCCTGCATCAAACCCAGGCCCGGGGAAAAAGTACCCAAATAGTTCTCATTTTTTTAAGTGACTACTATTATCATTAATATTATACAGATGCATAAGGGTCCTCCTCTTGTAGCAGAACTTATAATATATTTTATATCATGCTTTTTAAGAGCCTGAACATTTCACAGTAGTTTTTCCTACACTTTGGGGGCAGAATTTATCAAAGAAAAAATGTGAAAGAGGTAATCATTTACACTGAAACAACAGATTGATTTTGCCATGTAATTGATTGCCGCTTTAAAAAAATGGGAAAACTCTCCCAAAACCTCTAACTTTCTGATCTCACACCCTATTACATTTGGCCCCTTGTTTACTTCAACTACCTATAGCAGACTCCCTATATTTAAGGATGCTGCTGTGCTTTGTTATTGATGGTGCCCTTTCTTAACCCGCCCCCCCCCCCCCCCCCCCGCCTTCTTCTTTGAGATTCTAAATTGGGCCAGTTAAGTTATCCGATCAAGAGAAATCCATCGGCATTGGATTACCACTCCTCTAGAGGTGAAGTCAAGATTGGAAGATGTACAAAGTGGATTAACTCCTTATGGAAATGGTCAAAACCATGTGCACTGCAGGGGGGGGGGGCAGATGTAACTTGTGCAGGGAGAGTTAGATTTGGGTGAGTTATTTTGTTTCTGTGCAGGGAAAATAATGGCTTTTTTATTTTTACAATGCAATATAGATCTCACTTTGAAGAAAAACCCCACCCAAATCTAATTCTCTCTGCACAAATTACATCTGCCCCCCCTGCAGTGCACAATTGAGACGGCATTTGCCTTTGCGAGTGAACCAGAATAAGGGCCTAAATGTGTTTTGCAAACACACAGCAAAATGAACACATTTATCACAATCAAGTGGAAAGAAAATAAAGATTCTTCAATATTAAAATGTAGTCATCCAAGAAGAATGCAAATGGAGTATTCACTCTTTGATATTACTTAATTGTATTCCTAATATTGTTAAGACAGAACTAGAAGCACATTTAAGTAATTATACATTAGGCAGCACATACAACCTAAATGCAGTAATAATTTAACAGCCATGGGGCTAAATATAATAAACAGCAGGAGTTAAAAATGGCAATTATATGAAAACAGAAAAACCTCCTAGCTATTTAAGTTTTATATTTTTATTGATATTTTAATACAAACAGACTTGACAAGTAGCAATTTTTAAAGGCCACCACTTAGCAAATATACCACTTTCTGTTGTTATGACCAAACATAAATTATTATTATTATTAAAAATATTACAAAGTATGGATAGTAAATACAATAACAATTTTACATTATGATTGCAGAAAAGCAAGTATTTTTAGGCAGATCTATTTATTTTAATCTTTTGCACTGTTAACATTACATTTCTTTAATAATACATTATAACTATATGACGAGAAACTGTATTGCAGTGGGAAGTGCGAAATGTCCCCAACCAGTATCCAGTAGGTACAAAAATAAACCTCAATGACTCGTCTGATTAATCTGAAGTATTGTGCACATCAATTTGCAACCATCCATCTATATTTATTGAACTGTATCCATAAAATCAAGCAGAGGCGGATTTACCGCAACGCAACTTACAGCAGGCGCCTGTCTAGGGCCCAGCAAGTCCAAAGCTGCTCCATAAAGATATACCGGCTATCCTCAACATTCCCAGAGGAGCATTGTGTGACTGCCATGTGATGCTATGACATCACATGGACCTGCCCACACTACCAAAGTCCCTTTGGTGTTCTTTGATAGGTTAAAAAAATATTTGGAGACACAAAATGGTTTCATCCATTGTATGTGAGCAGTCAGCTTACTGTGAATGTGACGCCGGCAGTAAGCCTACTCCCAAAAGACCCGATTCAGATCAGTTCACGCAGCTGAGCATCTATTGGTAAACGTGTTCACCAAGGTACTCTATCGCTGCTGCCTGCAATCAGTAGCAAAAAATGTAGCACTATGGATTGTGTGAGGATTGCCTCAAACAGGTATCTTGCCTAGCCCACCAGGCTGCATTAACATTTATTCGCCTCCATGACCCCTTCCGCCACCTTTGTGGATATCCGTGTTACCAGACCCCTCTGGATCTTTTCTATACACATAAATACATGTAAATATCTACCTAAGCATACTTACATAATGCGTAGACATTAACCCTGGAGAAGTCACACGCAGTTCCCCCTTGAGCTGCTCGGGAGCTTTCTGGGCAGCAGGATTGCATGTGATACATTGTATGAAGTCTTTTTGCATAAGATATGCCACATGCGATCCCAGGTAAGCCTGCTCAGCTCGGATGCGATCCAACAGATTGTTTCTGCAGCTGGCACGACTCCCAGGCCCTGGTGTGATGATCGGGCTGCTGTCAATCACATGCGATTTGGATGCTTTTCATGCGATTGGTAGCTGCAATTGCATGAAATGAGCCCAAATTGCATGAATCACCTAGTGTATGGCCAGCTCAAGATCTCATCTGATGTGACTCTTCCACAAATCACTGTTGTTCATTAATACTATAATCTTTTCACAAACATCTATTTTGAAAGCCTTAGGGTCCCACATAGGGAATTATTTTGGTTGCTTCGCTCCCTCGCATGTTCGCATGATGCATACGATGGGTGCGAGCGACACAGCGATGGTAGTTCACCGTCCCGTTCGCACCTACCAGTGTGGGTGGGAGGCGTGGGGCGGTGGCAATGGGCAGCGCCCATGGGAACGCCCAGCATTTCATGGGTGTCTCCATGAAAGCACTGGGCGTTCCCAGGGAAATTAGGCAGTGACGCGGCTGCTGGGGCGG
Source organism: Crinia signifera (assembly GCF_055691185.1). Classification (NCBI taxonomy): domain Eukaryota; kingdom Metazoa; phylum Chordata; class Amphibia; order Anura; family Myobatrachidae; genus Crinia; species Crinia signifera. The sequence continues at coordinate 129,265,633 of NC_139218.1, forward strand.
GCAGCTGGAGTCACTGGATGTCAACTGCCCGTCCACTTCCTGTACAGGGAACACGCAAAGCTAAGACACCAGAAAGTGTCTTAGTTTTGTATGTACCTTCCAAGGTACCTTCCATATCCTGTAATGCTCTTCTCAGTGCCTGAAGTGTAAAATGGCCTCCTCCACAGTACACTGACAATGTGTTTATCATCTGCTCCCCAAATATTGTTATATTACCCAAACATGTATGGTATACGGTCACTAGCTCGACAGTCAAAAGGTTGACATGCATTAGGTTGACAGGCCTTAGGTCGACACATGATAAAGGTCGACGTGGCTTTAGTTCGGCAGGGTCATTAGGTCGACACAAGCATTATTTAGACATTGGGAAGGTCAACAAAAGGTTGTTGTGGGTTTTAACGTTTTTTTTTTAACCGACATGTGCCGGCAGGTGGTGTTTTCTACCCTACCATCCACTAGAGCGTAGTGGGAGAATAAAATAGTGTGTCGAGCATAGCAAGGCACCATGCCTGAAGAACGGTGAGCGTAGTGAGCCATGCGAAGGGACGCATTGCCCTTTTCCGGTGTCCATGTCGACTGTGTCGACATTCGGGACAAAATAACTGAAAACCCCACGTCAACCTTTTGACATAATGCTTGTGTCAACCTAATGATCCTGTCAACCTAAAGCCTCGTCGACCTTTTCATGTGCCCACCTAAGACCTGTCGAACTTCAGTGGAAGACCTAATGCATGTCGACCTTAGGTTGGTCGACCTAATGATCCATACCCTCATGTATGATTAAAAGGGGGAAAATTTTGATTTTGTTTAATTTCATTTGCATTTGTATTTATATGTGATTTCTGTATTGCAATGTAATTACAGTACATATTATGTGTTCTATGCCTCTTTCACATGAATTAATAACTAGGCACTATTTGCTGTATATGGCACTTCATTATATTATTATATAGTTTACAAAAGTGTCAAACTCAGGTCGCACTATGATTAATCAAAAAGTATATATATATATATCTCCTATATATTTGGCTACATCTGTCACTCAAAGTGGGTGTCTGTGTCTATAACGCTCTGTTCCTGGACTTTCCTCTTAATGTGTGATTGCCTTCATCTGTGCTGAACACCTTTCTGAGAAATTAACCTGTTTAAAACAGGTGATGGCAATCATACATTAAGGGGAAGTCTAGAAACAGAGCATTGTGTCCCTCCTGGAGAGGGTCATGTTGGGAGGTATATGACAGAGAACCAGCCCAGTGAGCCCACAGACAGTGCCAGACACCCACTGCCTTCCCATGTTGCCCAGCACTGCTACTCCACAGCCACCAGGTGAGCGCCCCCCTCCCGCGATTTGCGGCAAAACCTCCCCTCCCGCGATTCACGTCAAAAACACCCGCTCCCCTGCGACCCCCCCTACCGCGATTCGCAGCAAAAACACCCCGCGACCCCCCCTCCCGCGATTCGCTGCAAAAAGAACCCCCCCACGACCCCTCCCGCAATTCGCGGCATAACCACCACCCCGCGACCCCCCCCCTCCCGCGAATCGAGGCAAACCCTCCCCCGTGACCCCCCCCCCCTGAATCGCGGAAAAAACACCCCCCCGCGACCTCCCTCCCGCGATTCGCGGCAAAAAGAACCCCCCCGCGACCCTCCCTTGCACGATTGGCGGCACCCCCCCTGCGACCCCCCTCCCGTGATTCGTGGCACCACCCCCCCCGCAATTCGCAGCCGCCCCAGGATTAAATGGCACATGCAAAACACTGACATGGCTATGGTCGACAATGAAAAAGGTTGACATGAGTTTTTGAAGATTTATTTTCAATTTTTTTAATTTTTTCATATTCATTGTCATGTGTCGACATGGACACCAATGAAGTGGCACACTTATGTCAACATTTACATGTGTTGACCTTTCTGTGTTGATTTTTTCTTGTGGCGATTCGCGTCACAACCCCCCGCAACCCCCCCTCCCGCGATTCGCGGCAACCCCCCACCGGAACCCCTGTGAACCCCGCCCTCCCGCGATTCGCGGCACCCACCCCCGCGACCCCCCCCCTCCCGCAATTCGCGGCACCCCCCCGTGATTCGCGGCAGCTCCAGAATTAAATTGCACATGGAAAACACTGACACGGCTATGGTCGACAATGAAAAAGGTTGACATGAGTTTTTGAAGGTTTTTTTTTCATTTTTTGAATGTTTTCATATTCATTCTCATGTGTCGACATGGACACCAATGAAGTGCCACACTTATGTCAACATTTACATGTGTTGACCTTTCTGTGTTGATTTTTTCTTGTGGCGATTCGCGTCACACCCCCCCACCCCCCCCGCAACCCCCACTCCCGCGATTCACGGCAAACACACACCCCCCGCGATTCTCGGCACCCCACCCCGTGACCCCCCCTCCCGTGATTCACGGCACACCCCCCGCGACCCCCCCTACCATGATTCGCCGCAACCCCCGCCCCCGTAACCCCCCTCCCGCGATTTGCGGCAACCCACCCCGCGACCCCCCTCCCGCGATTCTCTGCAATCCCTCCCCTCCCGCGATTCGCAACATCCACCCCCCCACAACCCCCCCTCCTGCAATTCGCGGCACCCCCCGCGACCCCCCCTCCTGCAATTCGCGGCACCCTCCGTGACCCCCCCTCCCGCGATTCGCGGACACCTAAGTTGCAATACAGGGCATCTTTCATACAATTCTAACCATATTTCTCATATACAAACGTTCACAAATTAAGGGGGCGCAGCCCCTTACGACGGTGTGAAGAGCGCCCGTAGGGCGCGATGAATCACCTAGTATATATATATATATATATATACACACACAGTATATATACAGTATATATATATATATATATATATATATGTTGTTGACTCTACTAATCTACACAGCTTGCATAACACCATTAAAATGGACTGATTTCTATATTATAAATACCTCATGTATATACCAAGACTTAATAGTAGTAATAATAGTTGTATTTATGTAGTGCTCTGTCTCCAATAAGCCTCAAAGTGACTTATTGTCAGCTACTTTAGCACTAAAACAGGAATGTTTTGACGTATGTGGACATTTCTTTATATACTGTATTCACTGCTAGTTTTATTACATAGTTTTATTACATTTAGAATGTTTACAAAGACATTATACTGCTCATGCTCAATAACAGTATTGTATCCATGAGCAAGTGAGTGAGTACAGTACATACACTGGAGCCAAGTTCAAAGCAAATTGAGAATAAATTGGTTAAAAAAGAAAAAGGTGCACAGAAAAATAGCATAGTTACAGTATAAACATATTCAGATGGGTATGTAGTCCCTGGGTCGACAATGTCTAGGTTGAGAGTGACTAGGTCGACCACTTATGGTCAACAGTGACTAGGTCGGCACCTAAGAATGCTTACATATCCTAGGTCGATACTGACATAAGTTCAACACAAGTTTAAGGTTGAAATGGACATGGTCAACATGAATAAAGTCAACAGGAGTTTTTCCTAAAAGTCATTTTTCATACTTTACAATCCAAGTCGAGCCATGCTAGGGGAAGCAGTACACTTGTACGGTGTCCATTTTGACATACTGTAGGTCGACATAGACAAAACTGCGAAAAACTCATTTCGACCTTATTCACGTCAACCATGTCCACGTTGACCTAAAGCTTGGGTTGACCTTATGGCAATGTTGACCTAGAGTATGTCTACCATTCTTAGGTGTCAACCTGGTCACTGTAGACCAGGCATGTCCAACGTTGGCCCTCCAGATGTTGTGAAACTACACATCCCAGCATGCTTTGCCACAGTGTTACTATTAGAGAATGCTAAAACTATTGCAAAGCATGCTGGGATGTGTAGTTTCAAAACATCTGGAGGGCCAACGTTGGACATGCCTGCTGTAGACCATCTATACCGTAACCATTCACCTGCATTGCCAGCATATGCAACTAGTTTCAAACAATTCATCGTGATTATCAGTGTGCACCTGGCTTGTGCAAAAATACACCTCCTTATATGCATCGGCTGAATTTATGTGAATGCATCCTCACTGTCTTCTTTCCCTGCTCCTTTGCTGTTCTTCCTCTTTGTTCATAAAGTTTTAAATGTACAAAATGTGTACAGATCTGCAGAGATAGGCTGGGTACATATTTGGTGGATGTGTTGGCCATCCGACCTATCCACTGACGAATCTAACAATATATCACCAAGTGTCTACCCAGCCTTACATGCATACATTGCAGACAGTGAAATCGCATAAGACACACTAGGCAAGTGGATATGCTACATATTTTGTATAAGTCGCTCTTTAGTAAAATCAGGATAAATATTACTGTATATATATATATATATATATATATATATATATATATATATATATATATATATATATATATATATATATATAGATCATTCCCTACCAAAGGGCTTACTTTGCTGAAAGGCTCTTTTGACAAGGAAATAGTTAAAATGTGTTTTATTATTTACAAGGTATCAAAGTGCAGTATACAAGTGCAGTTTTAACAAGTTTTAGTAAAGTTATAGAAAATATAAAGTGTACTTGTCATCTATATACAGTGGAGACCGATATTTTGCGGAATGATCTAATATTAATGAAAGTCAGTTTACTAATTTGATAAGAACCAATTATGTCACTGCAGTATTTATCAGCAGCCATTTTGCACTCTGAATTAAGAGCAGCTGGGTCAAATAGCAGGGGAGGTGTTGCATGTTGGCTTAATATGGGCGGTCTTGGTTATGGGTGTGTGGAGATGCGCTTGTGTCAATGTGACTCCACTCCCGATGTACAATGCAAATAACGACGGGATTGTAAAGTGGGGAGCGGGGCTACAATGATGGGATTTAATGTGAATTGCATCATCACCCTTAATGTGTAGAGTACATCCATGTACAAAGAGATAAAGCTGGGCACAACATTTAAAAAGCATCGCTGAGTCAATTTTAATACATATACACAAGTTTAAATAAAGCATAAAAATATATAAAAACAATTCAGCACATTGATACATGTAATAAAAGTAGTGGTGCCTAAAGGATAGACATGTTGTGTCAGCGACTTGTTCCTTGCTTGTATCAATGTGCTGAATTGTTTTTATATATATTTAGGCTTTATTAAAAATTGTGTATATATATTAAAACTGATTCATTGATGCTTTATATGCTTACATGAACCCTACATCTGCATAGTAAAATTTTGTTCTTGGTTTCTTGTGAAGATTGACTACCCCCACAATGAAAGCAGCAGCTATTGGGTGACTCCTCATATCAAGCGCTCAATTGTAACATTGGTTTATTTGCAACATTTAAAAAGTTTATTCAATCAACTGGCCATATATTATAAATCAGACATTGGATTCTGCTGCGCTGTTTTCATAGCATGAATAGTATAGAAAAAGTCAAAAACAGCCATCACTTATTACCAGCGCTCAATTGTAACATTGGTTTATTTGCAACATTTAAAAAGTTTATTCAATCAACTGGCCATATATTATAAATCAGACATTGGATTCTGCTGCGCTGTCAATACTCTTTTGGCCTTATTGATTGTTGGAAGCGAACTCAATTTTTTTAGCAGTAGAGCAATGATCTGCAGTCTGCACATGCATCAGAGACTGCGCATGTGCCAGTGGGCGTGTCAGTACAAATCCGGACACTAGCCACATTTGCATACATTTCTGAATCAGGCCCTTAAGTTTCGAGGTTGGAGTAATTAAACATGAGATGTTGCTTACAGCTAGATAAAGAGTGGGACATGTACAATACTGTAAACTGAATCATTTTTTTAGTGAACAAAATGGCTGCCCTTACTGTATACATAGGACAAGTACACTTTAAACAATCTTCTGGCTAAGTAGAATGCAATTGCATAGCTTACAATAGAGCACAATATTATATACATATTCTAACGACATATACTGCAGTGCTTACTGTACACTGTACCATGTCACCTTCATCCTTATCATTCCTTTCCAACCACCAATATATACGCCATGGGTCTTCAACCTGTGGCCCTCCAGATGTTGTGAAACTACATGTTCCAACATGCATTGCCACATTTTTTCCTATAAGAGCATGCCAAAACTGTCAGGGAATGCTGGGAAATGTAGTTCCACAACATCTGGAGGGCCACAGGTTGAAGACCTGTGATATACGCTATTCCTCCCACCCAGATACTGTACACACTACATAGTTTAATATATTTACCCATCAAACACTTTCCCATTCTAATAGTTTTCATGAACCATTAGGGAGTGAAAAGAATACATTTTAAAGGTAACCTCCACTTCTATCCCCACAATCACATAGACAATGATTAGTAAGACTGAGATGACAAAATAAGGATATCCAAGCACCTCACACATCATCCAGGTTTGGCCATATGCTGTACAAAGCTCAGGAATCACCTTATGTCTGCTCACATTGCATTAGACTGTGGGGAACATGTGAACCTCAGCAACGTGATAGCAGCAATTGTGATTCAGAAAAGTACGTCAACGTATAATCATTTCTGATCAGAAATACATTGTACAGGCATTATGTTCAGATCTTCATACTTAAGCCAAGTGAATGTCTGCTTTAATTCTCCACTGAGAAGTCCCATTTCCTAAGGAGCTCTTCAGGTCTTCAGAAAACAATGAAATGCAAATCAGCCAATCAGCATTAAAACAGAGCACTCTTCCTCCTCTGCTCAGTGATCCAGCTGCCCGGACTGACGTCCATCTGAAGCATCTTCATCACCCACTTGTCCTTGCGAGCACCATCTATAAACTCATCCAGGGAAAGCTGGCCTGAAGATAAAAGAAAAGGTCTTATTAGTGGAACTTCTGGATACAACACAATTTAGCAGTGGGTGCAAGCACAGTTGTCTATTAACTTCGGCAAAAATCATTTCACTTATGGTGGGGCAGATGTACTAAGCCATGGAGAATGATGAATTGGAGAGAGTTAAAGTAACAGCAGACCGGTTCCTAACTGTAATTTCTTCAAGCGCAGTCAGTAACATGGCAGTTAGGAGCTCAACTCTCCGCTTTATCTCTCTCCAGGGCTTAGTACATCTCCTCCTCAGTCAGTAAGCAGCACTGTCAATGTAAACATGGGGGGAGGGGTATTCAATGCCAACACGCTATTTCTGATAGGGGAAATAGCGGCGGTTGCCTATTCAATGCTGTCTTTCCCAACAGCACTGAAGAGGCATCTTGGCAAAACGAGCCCGACTTAAAAAGCAGTCAGGCTCATTTTGCCGAGAACGGCCGTGGATTGTCGAGCTCACATCGGATCTCGACGATCCAATCCAAGACCGGTTCTCAAGTCTTTATCTCCTGTTCATGTGCAACCTCATTCCAAAATAATACTCCCATGCCAATCCTGTACGGTTCCATATCCAAGGTACCGAATGACAGCATGGTGTATTGAACATTGGGATTTCATTAGAACTGTCTTTGTAATCTCATGCTGCTCCAAATGCAGCTCAAAGGCAGTCACTGGCGGTAGACATTCACAGTTGGTCCGAATATGTGCATTGAATGGATGATTTATTCAAAACCATCTAATGGTTTTAAATAAGATAGAAAATGGATATTCCTAAATTATGTAGTAATAATAATAATAATAATAATAATAATAATAATAATAATAATAGTGATAATATTTATAATAACTAAACTGCAACACATCACACCCACATCATACCCACAGTGCAGCCTGTTTAATGTCCCACTCATTATACTGTATATTTGGAAAGGTCAACTATGGATACAACTATATGCAGAAATCAGATGTATGTTATTTACAAGAAAAATAAATCTGTTTCATAATATCAAGATATTGCTAAAAGATACATATGTAGAGGGCATATTATACAATTAATTAAAGATTATCTAATAAAATGTATCTGGTACTAGTTATAATTCTGTATATATAGCCAAATAACGTATCTAATAAACAACAACCAAAGTTTACCATCTCCATTCTCATCCACTAGCTGGAATATTCTTTCCACCACTTCTTCTGGTGACAACAAGGGAATCCGATCATCTTGTCCCTGGCGGCACACTTTCTTCAAATTGTAAATAGACTGAAATGGAAATTAATATGTTTATTATGTGACCAAAAATCATATCAGGTAATTAATCCTATATCGTATAGTCTTTAATTGTATATTCACCTATGCGGCCATTTTTGCCACTATTGAAGGAATTTTTCGCTCATGCCTTTTCTCTTTTTTAAGGGTGTGAAAAGTGCCGGAAATTGGCCGGAATTCCAGAAATTGTCAAAAACACATGGATCAATGGCTAATTAGCCGATCTAAAGGTGCCCATACACTAGCAAAATTTATTTTCAGATCTGGCTGGTTGAAACAAAAACATGGTTATGGATGAGTGTTTGTCAGTTTTCCAGCATTTCCACACAAATGGTCAACTGTCATTTGCTCTCATTCATAACCATGGCCCTTATTCTGGTCGGTGCGGATATATTCGCGTGCGTTCGGCCCACAGATGTTTTGTGTCTGCGCATGTGCAGAGGCGTCTCTGCGCATGTGCGAGCGGGGCGTACGGCCAAATCCCGCATGATATGTGAACACTCTGAACAGGGGGTGGAGAGGGGCGTGAAGGGCTATTTGGGCTCATTACCATATGCATACGCCCCGCGTTTCATGGGCGTTCCCATGCAAACGCTGGGCGTACATATGGTAATGCGTCCGTGACGCACGTGTAGGGGGCGGACATATGACATCGCCGTATGTCAGTTGCCCGCCCAGATCCCTGCTTTTGCACGGAAAAATGTCCGTGTGGTCTGAGGTTGCAGGAGCTGGTGGACCACTCGGTCCTGCATTCGATGGTCTGCGACCATCGAATGATGGGGGAGGTTCCCTGAGATGGAGGAGGCGTATTCCGTGAAAAATACACGTGCGGTCCGTTCGGCCAGCTTCTTACCGCATACGGACGGAGTTGGCGATCCGTATGGAAGGCGGGGTTTCGCGCGCACGGTCCTGGCCGCATAATCGGATCCGGCCGCACCGATCAGAATAAGGGCCCATGTTTTTGTTCCAACTAGACAGATCTGCAGATAAATCTTACTAGTGTATGGCCACCTTTAGAGTTTTTACCACTGCTGAATTTTTTGCATAATGGAATAATTGGCCCTTTTTTTTGAATAGGGTGAATCCTATGTACATATCTATCGCTATTTTCTGCCCATACTCTGTTTACATCCATGATGAGAGTATTTATTTTCTATGCTTTGTACTGTGTGGGCATCTGCTTTATGCCCTGCAGAACTTAATCAATGGTCCCAATTTTTTTAAGCTGCATAGGGGCAGATGTATTAATACGGTCTTAATGTTTTTTTTTTTTTCAGTTTCCTGCTACTCCCGCATATCGTGGAGAAGCAAACACCATTTTCCCCCTACTAACCCCCCTCAGCCAAGAGAGCCGTTGGCCTCTTTGGCTCTCCTTATCAGATAGTAAAATGTAAAAAAGTTAGGGTAGTGGTTCAGGATGATGTAGATCGCGATCACTATCGCTCATTCTGTACACACAGAGCAATTTGCAGTCACTTGCCAAGCAATTTGACTAGATTTTGACTGCATAGCCTGACTTAACTAGCGCATACCTTGAGTTACCGCGAGAACATCATGGTTTTCGGGGATGTTCCCGCGCCCCTTCCACGGCTGGGAGTGTCCCACGGCATGGGGGAGGCAGTTGGGAATCCCCCCTGTAAGTTGCTGACCAGCTAGAGGGGCTGGGCATGGATAGAGGCTCGCAGAGCCTCTCTGCTATGCCCTAACAGCGGCTAAATGGGGGCGTGGCCTCGGGGGACATCGCAACGCCCCCTTTCACAGTAAGCCACTCCCCCTTATTGTCCCTCCTTACAAGACCTGAAAGTTGGGATGTATGCTAGCGGGCGGAAGCGATGTGTGGGACTGCACATCGCTCAGGGGCATACACATGGAGTGATTTGTGCTTACTAGTCAGATCGCATAGAAAAGAGCACAAAATCGCTCCGTGTGTATGCCCCTTTAACCGTTGAGTGGTGGGTTTTCCTGGGGCAGAACAAACCTACCAGGGCAGGATTGTCCTGCCTCAGGAAAACCCTGGACATAAGCAGCAGTCACTACCTTCTGCAAGTAGTGCTGCAGCCAGAAGCAGCAGCAGCCCTGAGTGGCCACCCGGGAAACTTCGGGAGCTAATGTGTTCAGGCGCCTGAACACAGGAAAGCCTGAGTGCTCCCGAGTGACCCTGAACTTCTGGGGAGTGCTCGGTGGCCGATGGAAGGTGGCGGAGGGGAGTACCTGGCAGCGGTGGCTGTGGGGAGTGCCCGGTAGCACCAGCAAATTCACAGCATACGGCGATGGTGACGGGAGATTACCTTGCTGCTAGTAGGTGGTGTGCCAGTGGTGCACCACTGGAGGCACCACTGGCTTGCACCTATATATAGTGGCATGGCAGGAAATTTTCCGGGACAGCCCTTGGCGGCAGCGCAGCTGAGCCTGGAAAATTTCTGCCCATGTTACATTTGCCCTAACTGTAGTGCACATGGTTTCGTCCATTTGCTAACTAAATGTGCCCTGTGATAAAGTCTGATTAGGCCCTTTGTCTGACCCAGAATCCACCTACCCGTGTGTCCTGCTGTAGGGTGTTAGCAGACCAATGCTTAGGTCGCTATGACAAACACAAAAATACTCAAACATCATTAGCATTTGTAATAATGGGTGCAATATGTAGACACTGCACTCATGTTTTGCTACTTACCTTTCCGGACTCTCACGACATAGATGCAGCTGCGGTAAATAGTCGCTTGTAAAATGGCCACCGCACTTGTGCAGCAAGGATTTTTGGAACAGCAACCCTGAGGATGTGGTCCTCGACCAGATGTCAAGACCCAAGTCCTGGCAAGCAAGTAAAGGTGATATCCTTTTCTTTTGTATGTATTGCATGCCCTCTGCGTGATGCAAATTACGGGTGTGGTTTGGTGAGGATGGCATATACTGTGAGGCCATGCTCCTTTTCTAGAAGCCTTCAGTGCGGACAAATATATACTGTAGCTGATACCTGGTACCACTAATCTCTCCCCTTCCCCATTCATGGTGCCCCCATTTTCTTCTGGATAAACCCCTGGCCCCAAGAATAGCAACCAGAACCATGCTGTGCTGATTGCAGCATCCCCTGCAGCCTTAGGAACTGCCCTGAACATATTTAGAATGTTCCAGGCAGTGTTCTACTTCGCCAGTGCAAGTGAGTTCATCCCGCAGGTGTGACATAATGAAGTCATATAACTGACTCTGAACATATTACTTGCAGTGACAGATTGTACATATGGACTGCAGCCTGCTCCCCAGTATAATCTGCCTCTTCAGTGAGTCAGGAGCAGTCCGTGACTGCACTGGGTACACTATGGCTGCACTGACTTCATATTACAAGTCTTATTTGCCAGTCACCCATGGGACTGACAGTCCCAGAGGGGGTGTTTCCTCCCTCTGGTACTGCCATACTGGGCTGTGATAAGCAGAGTGCTGGCTTCCTGTAGAATGCCACTCCCGCTTGATCGTCAGCCCCAGCCAGGGAATTAAGAGCTGCAGCAGATGCAGTCCATTAAAGTAGGGGTGTGCACCAGGCATTTTTCCTGTTTTGTGTTTTGGGTCTATATCTCTGGCCGTGTTTTGGGTCTGGATCCTTTCCAAAACACCACCCTTCTGTGTTTTGTGTGTTGTATCTCATAAGACCGCTACAATCTCAGAATTTGTTTTGTGTTCTTTTTTTTTTTTTTGCTCCTATGCTATTATTTTACCTCAATAACATTAATTTCCTATTATTTCTACTCTATCCTCAACACCTCACACCTCACAATGTTGTTTTTAGGACAAAATGTTGCGCCAAAGTAGCTGGATGACTATGCTAAGCGACACAAGTGGGTAGCACAAACACGTGGCCCATCTAGGAGTGGCACTGCAGTGGCAGACAGGATGGCAGTTTTAAAAGTTTTAAAAACTAGGCCCCAAAGAGCACATAATGTCAAAAACAAGAGGTGCAAGATGGCATTGTCCTTGGGCCCGCCCACCCACCCTTAAGGTGCCCACACACTAGAAAGATCTGCGATCGTAAGATGTGCGTATAAATTAGCCTTGAAATCTTTTTTCGGTACTTGTGTATCATCTGGGCGCCCAATTTTTTCATTGCATGCCACTACTTAAGGCATGCAATGCGATGCAATGCAATGCGATTTTTCATTGTGATATCCAGCAGCAGCGGGGGGGGGTGTTTCGGGGCTCTGCTGCCTGCGCTGATATCCAGCAACAGCTGCCCGCGCCCGCGTTGACGCTGACATCCAACACCAACAGCAGGGGAGAGTCTCACTGCCTCTGCTGTCCTCTTCTCTCCCATCGTGCCTGCCCCTTCCTGTGACGTGTGTTCTGGGTTGGAGGGTAGGCCAGAGCAGTAGTACCAGGAGGAGGTGCCCGGAGTTGTACATACAGATATATCGGATCTGAAACATCGTGGGTGCTCAGATTCCGATATATCTTATGTTCTGCAGTTCCGGCCACCTGATCCAATCTGATGAGCACGGGAACGCGCATCAGATTGGATCAGATGTCACAAACATTTTTTGGGCCGATGTCACCCGATTTATCGGACCAAAGTGCTGAAATCGGGTGAAATCGGCCCAAAATCGCATAGTGTATGGGGGCCTTTACTCTCAATCATTCTCTCAATTTCTTCACTTCATACTATATCTTTTATAAGTGTGCCCCAAAACCCACTGTGATCTGCCGTCGTCCACTCGGGACACATCCATATATTCAAAAGATTTCAGGCAAGCGCACATCTTTACCAAAGATTTTTCTTAAGATCCCGTGTGCGTTCCTGTGCATCTTTTGTTAAATCTTCTGATCTTTTGTGCAGCACGTAAGATCAGAAGATTCAGCTAAAGATCCACGGGGAGGGCATCGGACCAAAATCGGCCGATTTTTGACTGATTATCAATAAACATCGGACAATATATTGGCCGATTTATCGGAAATCGGCCAATCGGCCCAAAAATCATTCTAGTGTGTAGGCAGTTTATGGTGCATAAATAGGAGATGCACACTTTCTTTTACAAATCAATCATTTCATTCCTTTCTACCAGTATTCGGATACCAGAAATCCGAACCCGCTCCCCCCTACATTGAAGCCGGGAGGTTGAGCATGCGCAGTGAAACCACCGCTTGGGCACATGTGCTGGTCCTGCTGCAGCCTGTGAGTTCCATTGGCAGGTGCAGGGACCTGTCCGGCTGCGGGGCTCTCCTCTTCAGGACTTGGCAGCATGGCTGGCGGTAGCCCCCCCTCCTTCATAAAGGTAGATTACTAGTGTTTTTTTTTAACTGTCCAATTATAATCAATTATTTGCTTTAAGTGCTGTAAATCTGTATCTTTCTTTTGTTTATTGTTTTATATTTAGAAATTTTATTATACCTGTACATTATCTTTGTATGGAATTTATTATACACACAAACCGATGTCTTACCTCTACTATCTCTAGGAGCTCAGTCTTGTCTATGCAGCCGTTTCCATCTCGGTCATACACCTTGAAAGTCCATTTCAGTTTATGCTCAAGTTTTCCTCGTAAAACTAGATTCAGAGCAGCCACGTATTCCAGGAAATCTATGGTGTTGTCCTGCAAATGACAAAGAACAACCTGTGATTTTTTGCCGATGTTGTATGTGTCACATGTATTATGTAAGGGTGGTGCCATCTACAGGTATTACAAATTAGCACTTAAACTCTCTGGGCGGTATTCAATGAGGCTGATTCGCCAGGTTTTTATGGCGATTTTGTGCTGTAAGGCGAATTTCTGACTAAAACGGTGAATCACCCTATTCAATGACCAGATGGCGAATACATTTCATGGTTTTTTTCGCCATGATTCACCGAGTAGCAATCGCTATCTTTTTATGGTGAAGTGGAATGTGAACTTTTAAAATAAAGTGTTTTGTTTTTTACATTTGGTGTAAAAAAATCAGGAATTTTATTTTGAGGAGGGGCATGCTATTTTTATTCATGTGCTGTAAGCACATGAATATATATTTAATTAAAAAAATATATATATTTTTTTTTACACAGACCAGCCAGCAGGTGGCCGGAGCTGAGCCGCTCATTAGATATTCATATATTCACTTCACCCGATCATTACATATGCATGATCGGGTGTAGTGAATATACCCGGTCTCCTGCTGGCACCCCCGGGGGGCAGCCTGTGCTGCCTGGCACCCGGGGAGCCCACCTCCCCCCCACAAACGTTCTGGTGCAGGCAGGGAGACTTCCATCTCCCTGGCTGCCGCCGTCCTCAGGCTCCCTGCGGCATCCGCCGCAGGAGCTCAAATTCGCCGGTCAGGGGCAGCGAGCCCCTGACTCGTTGAATACTGGAGCCGGCGAGGCTCCGGAACGCGGCGAGCAGTGGCGAATGTGCAGCGAATCCTAAACAGGATTCGCTGCACATCGCCAAAATGCTCATTGAATACTGCCCTCTGTTGAGAATAAGTTATATAATTAGGGCTCATTAATAAAAGGAGTCATGCAATAGTAATGTTAACTCTCAAGATCAAACAATTTCTTTGTAATCATGTGCTAGAGAACAAAATAGTATAATAATATCATAATAACCCTGGTTACTCACGCTTCACACAACACGATGCGTTAAAGACATATGTTTGATTATTAGTTCAAATTATACAACCTGACACCCATATGTGGATAAATACTATGGGGGAAATGTAATAGGTTCCGAATTACCAGATGGGAGGGACTTCAGGATAGGATGTTTTTGCCTTGTAAATGATGCCCTAAATCATCTAGGAATTCATGCCCTAATACATTTACTCCCCCCCCCCCCCCCCCCCTCCAATATCCAACATGCAGAACTATATGCAAAGCTTTGAAGACAATCTGACATTGAAAACTGCTCCATCTCCCCTGAAACAAATTCATGTAAGTAAGGTTGTACAGGTTGAGTATCCCTTATCCAAATATCCATTATCCAAATTATTCCAACAACCATCGTTTCCAAAATGTACTTTATTTTTGTTGCTAACAACTGGGTGTGGATCATTAGGTCACCAGCATTATGGTCAACAAGCATTAGATCGACACCATTAGGTCGACATGCATTTAGGTCGACGTGAGTTCAGGTCGACATGCTGGAAGGTCGACATGACTTTAGGTCCACAGGGTCATTAGGTCGACCTGGGCAAGGTCAACAGGGTCATTAGGTTGACATGGGTAAGGTGGACATTGAAAATCTCAACATGTTTTTTTTTTAACCGGAATGTCAACACAGTCAACATAACTACTAAAACGTAGCACGGCATCCCCTCATATGGCTCGCTGCGCTTGCCATGTTTCGGGCACACTATTTTAATTTCCCACCATGCCCTAGTGGATGGTACGGCATGAAATATCGCCTGTCGGCACATGTCGTACCACCACGTCCCCTCGAATGGTTCACTACGCTCGCCATGCTTCGGGCACGATGCCTTGTGATGCTTGGCACACTATTTTATTCTCCCACCACGCCCTAGTGCATGGGTCTTCAAACTGCGGCCCTCCAGATGTTGTGAAACTACAAATCCCAGCATGCTTTGCCACAGTTTTGCTATAAGGGAGTGTTAAAACTGTGGCAAGGCATGCTGGGATTTGTAGTTTCACAACATCTGGAGGGCCGCAGTTTGAAGACCCATGCCCTAGTGGATGGTAGGGTATGAAATACCACATGTCAGCACATTTTGGCTCCAAAAACAGTGGAAAAAAAAACATGTGGACCCTGTCGACCTTACCCATGTGGACCTAATGATCCTGTCGACTTTACCCATGTCGACCTTCCTGCACGTCGACCTTAAGTTATGTTGACCTAATGGTGTCGACTTAATGCTTGTCGACCATCATGCTGGTGACCCAATGACCATATCCCCTAAAAACCTACTGGGGACATCTGTAACTGGCACTACTGGGGACATGATATGTAACTGGCACTAAATATGTACAAGATAATGATTGCTTAGCTTTCAAATTCAGTGTCTGAGATTGTACACAAATGTTGTTTCATGCACAAATATATACACAACAAACACATGAAATACACACAATATAAAATATTCCGCCCAGATCGCATTGTAAATGCGATCAATGGTAAATGGGGGCCTTAGTCATGTCAGTTTTCAATTGTCAGTGGGAGGCACAGCCCCCACTGCCTCCCAGCCTCCACACACCTCATAAATTAGATACAAAAAATGCACATAATATATTTATTACACAATATATATGTTATAAATTAAATAGGTACTTGTTTCCTTGCAGGGTGCCCACTAAGCTATTTGCTTAGTGGGCTATTCTGCGTAGTGAAATCACATCGGACATCTCACCGCATGGCTTTTTGTGCCTTGCGATGCGTGCGATGCGATCTCAGTAGTTAATTTAGTTAATTTATTCACTGCACCCTAAGTAAAATCGCACATCGCATCGCATGGCCCTTTTTTGTGGTTCATATGGTAAAATACCTAAAACACCACCACTCTCCACGTCACCCCGAAGCTCACTGCACTCGCCACACTATATAAAATCAACTCCAAGCCGACATGGATAGTGGGGGCATGAAAAGGTCAGAGGACACGTTCAGCCACCCCTTGCGGGGCTCGCTGCAACCGCCACGCTTCGGGGGGACATGGAGAGTGGTGGTGTTTTAGGTTTTACCATATTAACTACTGAGATCGCATCTCACATCTCATGCCACAAAAAAGGGCCATGTGATGCGATGTCTGATGCGATTTCACTACGTTAGCATACATAGGAAATCTGGGCGCCCTGTTAGGAAACAAGAACCATTAAATCTTTGTATTTTTTTTTATTATTATTTACGACAGGTGAGGCAATGCCTCCCCTGACTGCACGTCCCTGGTCAGATGCATATAGAATTTCAAAATACATCTTGTAATGTTGTGACCTATTGTACTTAGAGCCAGTACATACACAAGTGTCAAGCTGTGGGCCCCTCTCCTGCTTCTGATGCCCCTAGATTCCATCTGGGGGTGTGGTTCACTGTGTGTGTGTGTGTGTGTGTGTGTGTGTGTGTGTGTGTGTGTGTGTGTGTGTGTGTGTGTGTGTGTGTGTGTGTGTGTGTGTGTGTGTGTGTGTGTGTGTGTGTGTGTGTGTTGGATTTGCAACAAATCACAGTATACAATGTAAATGATTTACAGTTAATGGCTATATAGAGCAGAGAATAACTATGTAACTGGATTAAAACAGATAAAATTCAGAGAAGCAGAAGAAAAAAGGATATTTCATTTTATTTTATGACACCTGTCATTCCCCTTTACAGCTGAATAAGTTGAAAGAGTGTGCCCTGCAGGGTAAAACATATTAAGACATTTCTGGAGCAGTTTTCTTAGTTTTATATAAGTAGGTGTGCTTTAATATTACATTTAGACCTCAGATTCTGTCAGAAGGCTGGTTTAAGACTTTTTCAGTGTACATTAAGTTACACTCTGTGATGGGATATGGTCGGTTGGTCGACCCAAAGATGGTCGACATTCAGCAAGGTCGACAGGTGTCTAGGTTGACATGGGACGAAATACAGCAAGGTCGACAGGTGTCTAGGTCGACAGGTGCTTAGGTCGACACAAACACTAGGTCGACATGGTCTAGGTCGACAGTCAAAAGATCGACATGGGGTTTTTCACAGTGTTTTGAGCCGACATGTGCCGACAGGCAGTATTTCATGCTCTATCATCCACTAGGGCGTGGTGGGAGAATAAAATAGTGTGCCAAGCATGGCGAGCGGATGCGGTGCACCTTAACCTATGTCCATGTCAACTGTGTTGACATTCGGGAAAAAAAACAGTGAAAAACCCCATGTCGACCTTTTGACTGTCGACCTAGACCATGTCAACCTAACGCTTGTGTCAACCTAAGCACCTGTTGACAATGTATCATGTCAACCTAGACACCTGTCAACCTTGCTGTATGTCGACCAACCGGTGTCGACCTAATGACTGTCGACCATCTTTAGGTCGACCCAATAATTCCATTCCCTCTGTGACTACACTCCAACTACACAACCTTACTGTATTCTGATTGTAAGTGCACACCCACTGCCCATGACTGCATACCCATTGCCTGTGACTGCATGCTGCCTAGAAGTTCAGTGCACATACACATATGGGACCCCTCGGATTGACATAAGTAAACTGTTTCAGAACATCATTAAACTTGTACTGGTTCAGTAAGTACGTCACGCTCCAGGCAGTGGCTTGCTCCACTCCCCACAAATTACTATTCCCTGTCACAATCACACTGGCCACCTTCTTGGAGCTGAGGGTGAGCTTGTCTGCACCTGGCGTGGTGATGTAGGAAGTGGAAGAGGAAGTGCTGGAAAACTGAGCAGCGCAGGGAGGGGTTGTGAAGTCATCTTCTGTGCTGTCATTTGAAACAGTGGCCTTTATTCAGATCTGATCGCAGAACAAATTTGTTTGGAAAATGGGCAAAACGATGTGCACTGCAGGTGGGGCAGATGTAACATGTATAGAGAGTTCAAATTGTCTCAATCATGACTAAAAACTGTCAAAACCAATTAGACAGCTTCACATTGAATAGGTTCATGCCATTTTTCTAAACTCCAACTCGTCAAAATGGTAAAAAAGTTGAAAGTAAGAAGAAACTAGGCCTATTCGACCGTCAAAAAAAATAAAGTATTGTATAGTTGAAAGCAATACAACTTTTTGTTTTTGGTCGTTAAAGAAGAGGTTTTAACATACTGTAGATTGAATACCCCCCCCTCCCCCCCCCCCTATGATGGCTTACTTGGGAGGATGATTGATCTTATAGGGGTTGTGATGAGCATGATCTCCAAAATTAACAATTAACAATTTCCCTTGTAGGGTACCTGAAGGATGCTGCATTTGCAACTCACCTGCACATTGGGGGTTATTCCGATTCACTCGGAAAGGAACAATCACTCTCTAATGGACAAAACCATATGCACTACAGGTGGGACTGATGTAATGCTGCCCATACACTTATGCCCATCGCATCAAGTGGTGCCCAGTGCAGCACCCGATTTCACATGCCAGACATCGGGTGCTGGAAGTGGCTGTGTGGAGCGCTGGTGGGGAGCAGGGTAAGTACCTGGCTGGGGACCAGAGCGGTGAAGCTGTCAGGCAGGCGGCAGGACTCAGCAGGATTTTGAAACACTGGACAGCCCTCTAATTGGCCGAGGCGCTGAGACTGAGAGCTTTCTCAGCCAATCAGCAGCCTAACATTCAGGCGGCTGCTGATTGGCTGAGAGAGCTCTCTCTTAGCGGCCTCAGCCAATCAGAGGGCCATCCAGTGTTTCAAAGTCATATGCTGCCACTGCTGAGTCCCGCCGCCTGACAGCTCCGGTCCCCAGCCAGGTATGTACCCCGCTTCCTGCCAGCACTCCTGTCCCGCTCCTTCACTGCTGCCAGCTCCTCTGCCACCACCAGCTCTGGTCCCCGCCAGAGCTCCTGTCCTCCTTTGCTGCCAGCTCCGATTCCCGCTACCAGCTCCGGTCCCCACTCCAGTCCCCACGCTGATTGCATTTGAGCAATCGCATGTGGTTAAAAACCACATGCGATTGCTCATGCAATTCGATAAATATTATGTGCAGCATATAATATCTATCGATGTGACATGCCAGTGCATCGCGTCGAATGTCCCCTTCAAAATGCATGCAATCATTCGATTTATCGGGCAGAATTAGCTGAAATCGAATGACTGCATGCAATATCTCACATATGTATGGGCAGCATAACATGTGCAGAAAAAGTTAGATTTGGGTGTTTTATTGTTTTTGTGCCACCGTGCCCCCAAGAGGCTTCATTGCGCTCCCCACACTGTGCAGTCAGGATTCCGACGTCGGAGAAATGACTGTCGGAATCCCGACTGTCGGGCAAATATACCACACCCATTGTGTGAAGCACAGAACGGCCGTCACTTATGAATATGAAAATGAAATAAATTGTTTCACGCATACGGTTGCTTGGGTGTGGCATAGGGTTCCGACAGTCAGGATCCCGACAGTCATTAGCCCGGCATCGGGATCCCGACTGGCCGGACTCTGACATCATGGCGAGCGCAACAAAGCCCCTTGCGGGCTCTCTGCTCTCACCACCTATTCTATTCTCCCTCTATTCTATGGACCCCCACGAGGGAGAATAGCTGGTGGCCGTCGGGAACCCGCCTGACGGTGTTTTAACAGCCGGGATCCCGACGTTGTGTAAATGACTGTCGGGATCTAGACTGTCGGGACCCCGTCCGACACCCGGTTGCTTGACTTTTTGAACACCCTGTATGTTAGATGTATGGTTAATTTTTTTCTAATGCACGCACAGGGCCTGATTCAGCACTGCTTGCTAAACAGTGGTTGCTTACTGCTTAGCGAGGAGCT
Organism: Crinia signifera; assembly: GCF_055691185.1. Lineage (NCBI taxonomy): Eukaryota > Metazoa > Chordata > Amphibia > Anura > Myobatrachidae > Crinia > Crinia signifera. The sequence continues at coordinate 129,286,077 of NC_139218.1, forward strand.
TAATGCTGCCCGTCACCTGGAGGAATGGCCACCCCCCCTGCCACCGAATCCACTCGGTACCATGCGAGGGGATGTACATAAACACGTCCCCTCACATGCGACTGAAATCATTCATAGTCACCAACAATCAAATAGATTCTCTTCCCTTCAGAAATAAACGTAACTCTAAATCGACTTTTATTTCAGATGGAATTCGCCGAACAGCGGGCGCTGATGTCCTGTGATAATGAGGAATGAGGAAAATATTGAGGAAAATATTGAGTTATGCATACATTAAACATTCTCATAAATGCCAGTGTTGATCTGAAAGCAAAGCTGATATGTAATGGTAAAAAGTAATTTGTTGTAAATACCTGGCATGCTTTTCAAGGAGTATAAAACCTACTGTTATAAAACTCATGTTAACCTTTTTATTACTGGCATATAAAGACTGTCACATCTATAACTGCAGTGAAAGGTTGCTCATCCCTGACCCCACCATGCTGCCCTCCGCGGGAATCTTGTATCCTTACAAAAGCAACTATGATGGGTATACTAAACTTAAGTTTACTTATCCCAGGAAAGAAAAATGAAAGATAAAAAAATGATTTATGTATCTTTAAGATACTTATCAAAATAATCTCCATTTTGATTTAAACACTTGTAATGTGACGCCAGTTTTGGAACACCAGTAGAGTAGAAAACATGAACTTGGATCGGATGCACAATTTCACCTCAGCCTTGTCTGCAATAGGATAACGCCATCTTCAGACATATGCAGGAATATGTACGTTTGCATCTGCTTTTTCGCTCTGAACATCAAAGTTGTATGAAGTTATTTGTGGATGGCCCTGGGATAATGGGTCAACAATGTCTAGGTCAAAAGTCACTAGGTCAACCACTATTGGCCACTAGGTCAACCACTATACAGTGACTAGCTTGACACTTAAGAATCGTCACAGCTCCCAGATAAGGGAGGTCTGAGGGCAGGGCCGGTGCAAGGCACCGGAGCACCCCAGGCGAGTCGGGGTGGGGGCGTCCCGGTGCTGGGGGGAGGGGGGGGGGGTACCTGTGAAGAATCTTGCGTCCCCGGCGTCCCTGCTGAGTGCTAGTGCGTGCAGGGGTGTCCGTGCCGCCGGGGGAACCTGCGGCGCTGTTATTGTGTATATAAGCTTGTCGCGGCCGGCGGGGTCCCTACAGTGAATAGGAAATAACTAGCGCTTCCCGCGCCGCCGCACGCATAGCGCTAGTTATTTTCTATTCACTGTAGGGACCCCGCCGGCCGCGACAAGCTTATACACAATAACAGCGCCGCAGGTTCCCCCGGCGGCACGGACACCCCTGCACGCATCAGCACTCAGCAGGGACGCCGGGGACGCAAGATTCTTCACAGGTACCACAGTGCTAGGGGTGAGGGGCGAACTGCCGCCCTCCAGGTGCCGGCGCCCTAGGCAAATGCCTAGAGCTGCCTAGTGGTGGCGCCGGCCCTGTCTGGGGGCCATATACAATTGCTGCTCTTAGTCAGATATACAATGCGGATGGAATTAAGTCATTCTCTCAACTAAAAAGTGAATATAGGTTACCGCAGACATTGTTTTTCCGCTTTCTGCAGCTCAGGCATGCTCTTGAGGTCCAATTCCCTAATACACCTCCAATATTTGGAGAATCACCAATAAAAGTAATATTAAAATCAAGTGATAAAACTAAATTGGTATCTAGAATATATAAGTGTATTAATCGGCATAAAAACAGTGATAGCTTGATAGAATTAAGAGAGAAATGGGAAAGGGACTTAGGATGTATAGGGGAGGAGGAGTGGAATAATGCAAAATCGGTAATATCTAAAGCGACAAATGCGCTTCGGGTGCAACAAGTCCAATTATATATATTCCATAGAGCATATATGTCATTGCCCAGGATGTTGAAATTCGCAGGTCGAACCTCGAGTGTATGCCCAAAGTGCAAAGGGGACGAGGGTACTTTTTTCCACCTGCTATGGGACTGTCCAGAGGTTGCCGCCTTTTGGGGGAAAGTTGTACATGTACTGGTGGATACTGGAATTCCTAGAGAAACTATGACTGTGAAATGTTGTATACTCGGTGTGATAAAGGGAACCAGCCTACAAGCAGGAGATAAATCATATATTGTCAACTTGTGTGCCTTAGCAAAGGTTATTATAGCGAGGACATGGATGTCAGAGAAAAGCCCTGAGATTCAGACATGGAGGGCCCTGGTAAATTTTACGGCCAGACAAGAAAAACATGTACACAGAAGTAGGAAGACTCTGAATAGATACACAAAACTATGGCATAGATGGACCACTTCAATATACTGGGAGCGTGACGACCCCTAGCCAAAGCTCAAAAAAAACAAAACCACAGAGCACACAAAGAATAAATTGCGAATGGTGAACGGCAAACCATATTGTGGTCCGCCTCTTGAACAATGCACTGTTAGTTAGTCCTTAATAGGAGTATATCACCATAGATCTAAGATATATAAAAAAATAAAAAAATAAAAAGAGGGGGGGGGAATATATACGTAATAAATCTCTTCACAAGCACTAAAGAGAATTGGATAAACGTGTATGATGTCACTAGAATTGTATACACAGTGCACTAGAGCTAGGTAAAGTAACACAGGAATTTAGAAGAAACCCAGAGTGAAAAAAACACTATACTAGACACAAATAATATATAGTTTAAAATAAAAGGGTTGGATAGAGTTTCCAGAAAAGGTCAATAAATAAAGTAATAAGCACATAATGGCGGGGAGTTGGTATGTAGGTCACCGTGCCCCTAGGAGATACATGTCATTAGAAATAGTGTAATACTGAATGTCGAGTAACACAGCTTACCCATCCACGTCTGCCCTAGCTTTCCAAAGGTGAACAGAACTTATTATGATGTAGCCACCGCCATGGCTTAAGTACAGTAATATCATGGTATAAAATGAACTAACATGTATGCTGTTAATTAAATGTTATACTGAGTGGTATAAGATGAAATACCCGGATTAAGATACTGTAATGCTGCTCAATATTGGTATATGTTGTCTGTATGGTTTGTTATTGTCGATGTAATTTTTTTTATATGTAAAATTTAATAAAAGATTATAAATTAAAAAAAAAAAAGAATCGTCGACAGTGACAGATGGTCAACACCCATAAGGTCAACACAGGTTTTGCAAGTTTTTGTTGTCTATGTTGAAATATGTCACAATGGACGTTTTTTAAGTGTACCGCGTCCCCTGGATTGGCTCGCAGCACTCGCCATGCTTTGGGCACCATGTCTGAGAGACACGCAGCATTCCTATTTGACTTTTCTTATATATTGCATTCTATGGCACCTGGGGTGTGCATGTGCATGGGTCCATAACCTGTTTATATGTGTGTATTGATTCTGAAATACACAGAATGATTGAAAGTAGAAACAAGGCGATGAAGAGATTTGGATTTATATGAAGTGCACAGGTTTGTACAGGGTTACTCACAATAAACTCACTATGTAGTGAAGAAAAAACGCAAGTGACGCTTTTAACATGCGGACATATTAGAATCCATAGGAGTTCCGCATTGTAAGGAAAACAATGATCCGAGCACATAATAAAAAAACATTAAAATACATAATAAAAATGCAAAATAACAAAATATGTAAAAAATACATATAAAAAATATATATATGTACATATATATATATACATTCATAAAAAATATCAAAATACAAATATCAAAAAAAAATTATTTGCTATAAAGCTATCATAAATATTAATATACACAAGTAATGAAGGAATAGGGATAATCACGAGACTAACCCCATTATAACCGTTTTACTGATTAATAAATGGGGTTATCTCGTATCCCTCATTCAATCCTTGCGACGCTATGGTATTTAGTGTGAGAATCCAATGGGTTTCTCGCCGCAACAGGAGTTTATCCCTATCTCCTCCTCTCTTTGGTGGGGGTACATGTTCAATCACTCTTATTAAAACTCCACTAGGGTCTTTGTTGTGAAAATTCTTAAAATGCCTAGGGACACTGTGGTTAGTAAGGACATTTTTAATATTGCGCAAATGTTCGAGGGCCCTAATCTTCAATGCCCTCTTGGTTTTACCTACATAATGTAGGTCACATGTGCAGGAAAGCACATATACCACATAAGTGGAATTACAATTAAAGAACTGATGCATCTTGATTTTAGAAAGTTTGGGGTTCAACAACTCAGCACCTTTAGTAATATGTTTGCACACTTTGCAACTATTGCAAGAAAAACAACCTTTTATATCTAAAAAAGTGGAAGATGGCGGTTTGGACACAATCTCTTGTAACTGGCTCTTGGAGACCATATTTTTCAACGTACGGGCCCTTTTATACACGATACTTGGTCTAGGAGGAAGGGAGTCATGCAATACTGGATCCAGTATTAATGCATGCCAGTTTTTCTCAAGTATGAGCTTGATCTCTTTTTCTCTGTTGTTATATTGTGTAATGAATGGGCAATCATTCTTCCTTTGAGCAATAGCTGTAGAAGGAGGTTGTTTATATTCTAATAAATTGCCACGTTCAAGGGCTCTAGCTCTTTTACACGCACAAGTCACTACATTAGATGGATAACCCCTTTACAAAAACCTGTTAGTATATGTAGATGACTGGGAATCAAAAGACTGAATGTCAGAACAATTCCTCCGCAACCATACAAATTGGGAGAAAGGAATGTTGTCCTTCCAGGATTTTAGATGGCAACTTTCAAATTGCAAGTAACTATTGCAATCTACTGGTTTAAAATATGTACAAGTTTCAATAATGCCAATTTCAGGAAAATTATGAGTTTTTAGAAGGAGATCCAAGAACTCAATCTGATTTTTGTTGTACTTGGAAGTAAACTTCAAGTTATAGGAGTTCCGGTTCAGACAGTCCACAAATAGATTAAAAGATGACTCATCACCACTCCATATGATGATGATGTCATCTATATATCTCTTGAACAGAATGACATTTTTCATTACATCAGGGTTGAGGGTATTCTTTTCCCAGTCAGCCATATAAAGATTAGCCAGACTTGGGGCACAGATAGTACCCATCGCTGTGCCCCAAGTCTGGAGGTACCAAGTACCCAAAAACTCGAAATAATTGTGCTTGAGCACATACTGCAAGCAATCACAGATAAAATCAATTTTTACATCTGTATAAGCACTGTTCTCCTTGAGCACTTTTTTGATAGTGTCAACTCATTTTTCATGTGGAATAGTTGTATACAGTGATGACACATCGATGGTACCAAAACTGAAATCATTATGCCCTGGAGGGCGATCCCGATTCTTATGAAGTTTAGGTAGATGGTAAAATGTGGCTAGGTTGGGCGTTACATTGTGTAAATATCTGTACTCATCCAATGTGATGGATTTCTCTAATAAACCACGATTAAGTAAAGTCTCCAATTCAATAATGTATGGTTGTGTGAGGTCTCTGTCAAGCTTTCTATAAGAGACCTCGTTAAACAAAAGATTATGGACTTCCTGAATATAATATTCACGGTCCATAATGGCTATTCCTCCGCCTTTATCTGCATTTTTTTATGACGACAGAGGAATCAGTCATTACATTTTTGAGAGCATTTCTCTCTTTAAAGGTGAGGTTTGAAGCATTTTTATGGGTAGTAGTAATTGTATCAAAATCTTTCTTGACTAGTTCAGAGAACATATCTAAATATGGTCCTCTAGATTCTACAGGGTAGTATGTAGACTTGAGTTTGAGTCCCGAATTGTTACTGTCCGCTGGTGTTAATGCGGCAGGGGGATTGTCACTATCCTTTTTAAGTAAGTGAAGTTTGAGTGTCATCTTTCTAACAAACAAATTTAATTCTACCTGTAGGTCGACTTTATTAGGCAATGTCGACGGGGCAAAAGTATATATAAAATATATATGTCAGATTGGGATTATTCTGTTGGTTCTCCCTGAGTGAAGTACTACACTTCTGGTGTAATATCATGGCACCCAAACACAGTGACCAAGTTGATGCAGCATATGCGCAGAGTACTTAATGGCTGCCATCTTAGTAAATGACAAATGCTTCATGTAATGGAGCATCATTGAAACAGCGCAATAGTGCACTTCATATACTATTATTTATTAACATATCGGGGTACCTTTGGGTGGGTCGGTGGGTGTCAATGTTGCCTAATTTTGAAAACTAGTTTTAGGGAGATACATGGCATGTGCCACACAAGTGGAGTGCCTTTAGGGGGGCTTCCCGTATTATGCTCAAAGCTTGTGTCTAACTCCACTTATAGATATATCTATTGCCACTCAAGCAATTGCAGGTGAAAACTACAGTACTAAAATGAAAGACATGGCTGCTACCACTTTATAGATCCGTTGAGCAGGGGGGATCTGGGTGTTTTAATTAGCTCTCCAGAGCAGCATTAGACTCTACACTGATCTGACAATGTCCAGCAAGGTGGGGTAGGGAAATCTGCCCTTTATCAATACAGTGTATAGCATGCACACCACATACCCATAGAGTGTCCAGCATACACCCCCATAGTCAAAAGGGTGCTAGGCATGCACCTTCTCATACCCATATGGTGCACAGCATACACCCCATACCCATGCAGTGACCAGCATACACTCCCACACTCATAAAGGGCAGAGCAAGCAACCCTCCAAACCCACATACACATACCCGCATACACTGGGCCGGTGCAAGCCTCCCCCCACCCCAGGCAAATCCTCTGCCCACCGCCCGATGCACCCCCCCCCCCCGCGCACGCGCTCCGGGGGGGCGGGGGTTGCGGGCTATACTGCGGCGGGCTCCCGGGTGCCCGGGCGCGCGGGGGGACGGATGGGACTGTTTACTGTTTTGCGGAATATACCACAGCGGGCACCCGCGCTCCGGGGGGGGGGGGGGGGTGTGCGGGTGGATAATGCTGGCTATACCGTGTACAAGGAGGGAGGAGGGCAGCATTGATTGATGGGCGGGATGGGGGGGAGGGAAGCCTGTCTTACCTGCTCCTCGCTCCCAGCTTTCTATGGTACCTCTATGGTACCTCTCCTTGGCGGCTTAGTACCGCCCTCCAGTGGCCGGCGCCCTAGGCAAATGCCTTGACCTGCCTAGTGGTGGCGCCGGCCCTGCGCATACACCATAGCTGCCTACCCTCCTGCATTCTGCAGGAGACTCCCTGAAATAGCAGCAATCTCCCTCTCTCCCTCATTAGTCTAGCAATCTCCCTCATTTCACCTAGCCCACATTACAGGAAAGAGTGACAGACATATTTACATTGAATCATCTGCACCATTTCCCAGCACATTACCAAGTATAGTAGCTCTTACTAACTGCTGTGGGCTCATCTACATTTGTATATAATTCATTTTTAATTGCACACCCACGCTTCTGGGTGCCACATTCACAATCTCTTTTCACAATCTCTCCATATATGGAACTAGACACGCCCTTTGGGTGGAGCAAGACACACCCCCTCAACGGGGTGCTTTGCAAAATTATATTACCAACTATAATCTCCCTGAAACTAGTTTTCAAAGGTAGGCAAGTATGCCGCATATACCTCACATTCTGTATCTATAGTGCCAGGCATCTCCACATAACAGTACAGTAATACTCAGCTATACAGTAGCAAATCATCTGCCATAGCCCCTGATGAGCAGCAGAGAGCAGGAATATGTGGAGCCAATTGTAATTAAGAGCAAGAGTGAGCATGTCAGGGCGAGGGGAAGAGAAATAGAGCGTGCCTAGAGGGGCCTACACAGGTAGCGATCTCACAAATCCCCTACATCGCTATATGTGTAGGCAGAGCCGTATTTCCCATTAGGCACGTGAGGCACGTGCCTAGGGGCGGCACATGTTTGGGGGCGGCACTTGGATGCCTGTGATAGTACGGTCAGCCCAAAATGTACCAACAACTGCAAAATATCCACTGTACTGTACTATATTCCATCTTAAATAGAGTGTAAATGGATAGGACATGCAGATACTGCCCCTATAAACTGTCCTACTTAGTATACATTATTGTTGTGCCTAGGGGCGCCCTCATCCCTAAATCCACCCCTGTGTGTAGGGGTCATAGGGATAGGAATGCATGGCCCTGCAAGTGGCAGAGATAGGATATCATGGAAGGAGCAAGCAGGGGAGAGAGGGTGTCAGGGAGAGAGAGAGAGAGGGAGAGACAAAGAAAATGAGAGAAAGAGGGGAGCAAGAGAGAGAGTGGGATTGCAAAAAAAGTCTGAAAGTAGGAGATAAAGTGGGTGTCATGGAGAGAGTGGGGGAGCGACATGGCATTAGGCCTGGCCCTCTTCCCCATACACCCACAAACTGTGGTATTACACTGCGGCCATAAACCTGTCAGGTAGTGGGGTGCAGAGTGGGCAAGGCTGTGGTAATGTTTTCCACAGTATGGGGGCCCCAGCCTTGGGCCCCCTACTTGTCCACCCTGACTACAATTTTGCCCTGCATGCTCCCCCAAGCACGATAACAGTACGGAGGTGCTAGTGTAAGTTATCCCTCTACTTCCTTCCTCCGCATTGCTGGGAATGGCTTTTATCAAAGCTCAAGTCCAGGTCAGAGATTTCTGCTCACTTTAATACAAAATAGTCATTTTTCCTTTGCAAATTTTTGGGCTATTTCAGCATGGATCGGTAATGTGAGAATTTGCAGTGGACTGGGAGGCGTAAACTACTACCCAGACAGAAAGAAAAGAAGCCCCTTGCAAAATTGCAAATCCATTTCCCAAACCAGTGAAAGGATTTCACTGTCTGTGAGTGGGTCTGAGGCTTTCACTAATCTGCAACTGGTCATCGCTGATGTCACATATCCTCCGCAACACCTGGACATGTCTGCGATTTTATTTGACACATCCAGAAAGCAGCAGGTTACCACTCTTCAACACCTGTTTCCTATCAGTCAGCCTGAAGCTGTGTACACACAGCGGCGATATATTGCTGTGTCTCCTTTTCATCATGACCAGAGATGGTCACTGATGAAGAGGAGACTCTGCCGGGGGAGCCGCAGAGGGAATCAGCTGGTCGCAGGAGCGACCAGCGATCATAAGGGGGGCTAAAAACGGGAGTGCGCACCCAGCGATTTATCACCAATGCACACTCCAATAGCTGGCAATATGGTTGCCCAGCAACCATATTGCCAGCGATAAATGCCCGTGTGTACGCACCTTGAGAGAGGACTGCATTCACAATGCATACACATTTTCTGTTGCTAATTCCCCTTGCACATGTGCAATACATAAGGTATGCATGCGCAGTCGTTTGATTTGCAAATGCTCTATTAAGTGATCCAAGCTGAATTAGCCCCTTATTCAGTAAAATTTCCTCACAGTCCTCATTCCCTGATTCAGTTCTCATCGCTTTTTTCTTAAAGTTTTAATTTCATACATATTCAAATACTAATTATCATAATTGCATACATATACGTAACTACAATTACTGTACTCAAAAAATATATATGCACTGACACTCACATGTGGCACCCATAGATAAAGCTTTATTGCTGTAAACAGCTACAGCTTTCAGCAATGCATCATACAAGAAATGGGTGACGTGCATGGTTTGTGACCTTTGTTCCACTAGATGGCAGCCTAAGAGTGTCAGATTTATTATCAACATGCCTGTCAGCAGACAGTATTATTATTATTATTATTATTAACAGTTACTTATATAGTGCACACATATTCTGCAGCGCTTTACAGAGAATATTTGAGCATTTACATTAGACCCTGCCCCAGTGGAGCTTACAATCTATATTCCCTGAAAGTTGTGGTTGTCCGCACAGACTAAAATCAGTTTCTTTTAGTTCAGTGTTTCCAGATATATGTTTTTTATTTGTTTATTTGGGTATATAATCTATATCTCTTTTGATTCTGGAGGTGCTCCCTGGGAATATATTTGCGAGTACTAGAAGGAAGAAGAAAAGGATTCCCAATTCGGGGCACTCATTCAACTAATGTATACTGTTTCTGTTGAGAGTATCCACCGACAAATGAAAGATTAAAATATACCTTTTATTTAAATTCTTTTAAAATTGCTGCAAGCCAGCGAAGTATGAACAAACAAATATTAAGTGCAAATTCAGTAAAGAGAAAAAAATAAAGTGATTAAAATATTACACTGTGTTGGTGTTGATTACTCTGTTTATGTAGCCACTTAATTATGTTTCCCAGTATTACTGTATTTGCAAATAAGTTGCTAAGTATTTGAAATAATGTTTCTGGGAGAACTCTTAAAGATACTGTTATACAATATGTCCACAGTTAAGTGCAATAGTGTGGTGTCAGGGCTGTATTGTTAATTGCACTTTAAAGTATACACACTATCCAATTTATTGTTTCCACATATAGGGAAAATATAAGTGAAAAATTACTCTGTCAGAGTAACTGTATTTATTGTTAAATGTTGCTGTTAGTAGATGTTTAGTACATAAACAAATTAGGTACTTGTGTATTATGACGGCGCCCACGAAATCGGCCGAAAATCGGCCGCAAATCGGCCGCAAATCGCATGGAAAAATCGGATGCGATTTTGCGGCCGATTTTCGGCCGATTTTCGACCGATTTTCGACCGATTTTTCACTTTTTCTGGCAAATTTGCATGCTGTTCCATTATTGCACACCTTGCACACCCCGATTTCCATCGTAGTGCATCGCATGCAATATAGTGGCATGTGATGCATGCCATGCGATGCATGTGAAGCGATTCGATTTGTAATTGTACAATCACCCTGATGGGTGCTTACAATGTTAAATGCACCGCCATTGTTAACACCACCCCCACTATCAACGCCAACCCGAAGCGTGGCGAGCGTAGCGATCCCGCGAGGGGCGGCGGTACGCGTCCTCCGACCTTTTCATACCCCCACTATCCACGTCGGCGAGGAGTTGATTTTAGATAGTGTGGCGAGCGCAGCGAGCCACCGAGCCCGAAGCGTGGCGAGCGTAGCGAGCCCCGCAAGGGGACGCGGAATACATGTAAAGTAATCCGCGTCCCCTCGCGGGGCTCGCTGCGCTCGCCACACTATCTAAAATCAACTCCACGCCGACGTGGATAGTGGGGGTATGAAAAGGTCGGAGGACGCGTACCGCCGCCCCTCGCGGGCTCGCTGCGCTTGCCACGCTTCGGGTTGGCGTTGATAGTGGGGGTGGCGTTAACAATGGGGGTGCATTTAACATTGCAAATCACATCGCATCGCATTTAATTGTACAATCAGGGGCATTTTCCCGAAAATCACATCGCATACCATCGCATAGTACCTGGGGGTGTGCAAGGATGGAATAACATGCAAATCATCAGGAAATGGCCGAAAATCGGCAAAAAATCGGCCGAAAATCGGCCGATAAATCGGATGCGATATCGGATGCGATTTGGATTAAATCGGGCGCCGTTATAATACACAAGTACCACAAATTATTGCATTGATGTACTATCGTGGTGTCACAGCAGCGGTGTTAACATTTGCACCTTTTTACATTCCAGGGTACACACTATCCAGTAGGTTGGCCCCACGTGTGGTGGAAATAATTCACTATATTTAGCAATTATTAATTGTTGCTGCAATTATTAATTGTTGCTGCAATTATGTAGCAATTATCAATTTGACATCTAGCGTGTAGATAGCTTCATATATTAGTACATTCTCATGGTGTCAGGCTGTGGTACTGTTCATTGAATCTTTATTCACTCTGGGGTACACACTGTCCAATCGGCTATCCCCACATGTAATCGGAGTGAAGTCAGTGGGGAGCGCTTCTATCAAAATAGCAGTGTTTTACACCGGTTATATGTTAGGGTATTATGGTAATATGGACTGGCACAATTGCATGAATGTCTTCATAAATTGTTACAGTGTTAATACACTGTTCAATTTATCAGCTCTATACGCAGTATAGGCAGTTTCCAATGAGAATTGCTTCTGTCAGAATGACAGTATTCTGCGGCTATTACGTATCGTAGCAGAGTAATACAACACATTATATATATATATATAATTTAGGATAATCCCATCATAACACAGTGCAATTTGAGGTTTTTAAAATAAGAAAGAGAGAAAGAGCAGCATCACTCCTTAGGTAGTGGAGTGAGCTGCCTGCCAATGCGCATTTCGCGTTAGCTTTTTCATAGGCCAATGAAAAAGCCTATGAAAATACACTTACATGCAAATACTTATTTGCAAATACAATACTGGGAAACATAATTAAGTGGCTACATAAACAGAGTAATCAACACCAACACAGTGTAATGTTTTAATCACTTTATTCTTTTTTCTCTTTTCTGAATTTGCACTTAATATTTGTTTGTTCATACTTCGCTGGCTTGCAGCAATTTTAAAACAATTTAAATAAAAGGTATATTTTAATCTTTAATTTGTCGGTGGATACTCTCAACAGAAACAGTATACATTAGTTGAATGATTTCCCCGAATTGGGAATCCTTTTCTTCTTCCTTCTAGTAATCTATATTCCCTACCACATGTACACGCACACAAAGACATTCTAGGGTTAATTTGTTGGGAGCCAATTAGCCTACCAGTATTTTTGGATTGTGGGAGGAAACTGGAGTACCCAGAGGAAACCCATGCAAGTACAGGGAGAATATACAAAATCCACGCAGTTAGAGCCATGGTGGGAATCGAGACCATGACCTCAGTGCTGTGAGACAGTAATGCTAACTATAACACCAGCCGTACTGCCCTTCGTATTTTAGTTTTACACCCTGGGGTGCCTCGTGGGAACTTGTAGGGATGCCCTCGGTAGGTGGTCTAGGGCCAATTCAATTTATTTATGACCTATGTAATAGGTAAAACCAGTGCTTGCAGCAGCTTCCAATCAACAATATACATACAGTATATCTAGTCTCCGAAACACTGCCATCTGCTGGCAGAGAGTGAAACTTCATCTCTTTATTACACATACACAAACACAAAAGAGAGCAGACTAGCTTTCGAAGCTTATGCTTCGAGCGAGCTTACTAGTTTTAAAATATGTGGATAAATAGAAGCAAATCCAGACCCTCACCAAATAACTGGCCTAAGGATGACATACAGTATAAGCATATAAGAATTTCAGAGCAATTGTACTGGCATTGTAGCAATGACTTGCACTGGTAGATTTGGTTTTGCAGTTGAGTTGCCAATCATGGGGGGAGATTCTCTAAGAATTTCCGCCCCCCTTAGCCTCTCTTTGCATTTATAATTATCGCATATGTTCTAACATATGCAATAATTATAGCAAAGGACAGCTCTTGCGTTGAGAGTCGCCGGGTTCCAGCAGGTCCCGGCGGCTCCCCCCTCACTCACACACCCGGCGCTGCTGCACTGGGCTCTCCTCCTCCCTGCACCCGGAAGAGGATCAGTGCAGGGAGGAGGTCACAGGTCCGGGCAGCACAGCTCTGTGCTGCCCAGACACAGGTGAGGGGGGAGGGGGCGATGCGGGCGACGGGGGGTCGTTGAGGGGCGGCGGTGGGATGCGGTAGAAGCCCATTGGCTTCTATGGGGCATTTTTCTGGCGTTGCCCCCCGCCGCGGTAACCCGGCGGGGGATGCTTACAGCATCCCAAAATGCGGTAAAAAAACAGATAACGGGGTTTTTACCGGATTTTTAGCTTAGAGAATCTCCCCCATGGTGAGTTAGGGACCTATTCATTTAAAAATATTTTGCTCATGTGAAATAAAAAGGTTAGTTGTGATAAATATTTAGACCCTCAATTTGCATGACCCATCGGTATTTATAATAAATACCATATGATCCTTATTCAAACATTGCAACACTTGTATTTCATCTCCTATCTGATTGCTACAGAGAAGATGGACAGTTCTTAAGGTGCCCATACACTACTGCGATGTATCGCAGCAATGTATGGGCTATCTGACCCCCCTGAGCCGCCCAGGACCTTCCTTGGTGGCAGGACCACATGTGATACATTGCATGCGCTCCTTCACATGCGATGTATCGCATGAAACCAAACTCTGCGGCATCGGGAGGGGGACCGAGTCAGAGACCGGCCAGTTATCAGGTCCCACCTCCGGCTCAGGTGCAATGTGCCAGAGGAGGGACATCAAACACAACCATTTTGGGCTGATTTCTGAACCCAAATCATACTTGTGTACGTGCACCCATAGATCAAGCAGCTACCGCAACAAACACAGGCTAAAGTTATCAAGCAGTGTATTACCTTGTGCAGTGGTTCCCAAACTGTGTGCCGTGGCACCCTGGGGTGCTTTGGGGGACTTGCAGGGGTGCCCTGAGTTGGTGGTCCAGGACCAATTAAAGTTTTTTATGTCCATTATAATAGTCAAATTATGGACAGAAAGAAGGGAATCCTGTCCATTACCACATAACTGATCCTAAGGATGAGATATAAACACAATTTATTTAACTTAATATTTGTTTCTGACTTTCTCAATGAGAAACCTTTAGCCTAGGGATGCCGCGAAAATATTTCTGATGCTTTGGGGTGCCATGATTCAAAAACTTTGGGAACCCTGACCTAGTGCTTTCTAACCAATGTAGGGGTGCCGGATGAGCGTCCAACATTTTGAATTCCAATGGTTGTTTTTCAAACAGTCGGGATCCTGACTGCCAGGGGCTATTTTCCCTCATGGGGGTCCACGACCCCCATAGGGGGAGAATAGAACAGGTGGCAGGAGCAGCAAGCTCGCAAGGGGCTCCAAAGTGCTCGTCCACCTGTCGGACTATTGACAGTTGGTATTCTGATGTCATAGAAATGTACACATACCACGTCCGATGGAGCTCACCACTGGTGGTTTATAGCTTAACATTATTACATTTACTAAAGGGCGGTTTTTCTTTCTAAACTTGAATTGCCTTTGATCCCCATTAGACTAGAAATGACAACCTGCCATAGCAGTTTCTACATGGCTGCAGTTTCACTGGTTATTAACAACACAATGCTATTGATGTCACCACCACCACCACATGCAAACAGTATATCATACCTTTCAACTTTTTTGTTCGCAGTCGTGGGCATGGCCTCGTGGAATTGGGGCATGGGTTCGCGGAAATGTCTGTGATTGTGAGGCCATGCTCCCATTTTGCTGCTGTTGTGGCATGGCCAGAGCTGTGAGGGCTGCTGGCCTTGCCCCCAAACCCTCTCTAATAGTGAACAGAATCAGATGCTGTGTGCATACGAGTTGCAGAGGAGACTCCCAACTGCCCCCTCACTCCTGCGGGACACTGCTGGTCCTGGGTGGGATGCCAGACAGTCCCCCAAAAAATGTGACTGTCCCGTGAAAATTTTGACAGTTGGGAGGTATGGTATATTTACCCTGGCATCAAACTTTTCCTTTGATGGGAGATATGTTCAACTAGTGATTCAGAAGCAATAGTTTAAGGCGAACAGCCTGGGTAAGCTTACAGATGGAGTCTGTTGAAGGGACAGGATCCCTCATAGGGCCTGATTCTCACAGCCCTGCATGGTCCCCTCACTTTTGCTGCCACAGACATGCCGGGTCTCCTGATCCCGCAGCCACGCTGGGTCTCTTGCACCAGCAGCCGCATCAGTCCCCTTCTTCCTCATCATCGCCTAGTTTCTCGCTCACACAGACAGGCAAGTACCCCTCCTCCGAAAGCAATGTCATCCGCCCGCAGCAGCCCCAGTTCCCATCCTCCCGCAGCAGCGTTGTATCCCCTGCTCCCGCAGTCACTATTTAAAAAAAAAAATCTGACAAAAAAAAAAATCAAGAGGATGGCTGCCTGCCGAGCCATGCCTCAGACACCTGCCACCCGCAAGAGGTGCCGCCCCTAACAAACCTAGTGACAAATCCAGCCCTGCAGAGAGAGATACATTTGCGTGAGTTATTTTGTATCTGTGCAGAGTAAATATTGGCTTCTTTATTTTCACACTTCAATTTAGATTCAAGTTTGAACACACCCCAACCAAATGTAACTCTCTCTGCACATGTTACATCTGCCCCACCTGCAGTCAGAGCCAGCCTCAGGCATAGGCATACTAGGCAATTGCCTAGGACAGGGGCGGGGAACCTCCGCAGCCAGTTTGCCTGGACTGCCTACCCGCATACCTGCCTGCGATACATGTTGGAGGCAATGCGCCAGCCGGCCCACCCGCCCAGTGAGATAAGGGGGATATCTGTGGAGGTGACATGCCCGGCGCCCACCAATCACTGCGGGCTGTGGAGGGGACGCGTCTGGCGCCCGCCAATCATTGCGGGCGGTAGAAACTAGGAAGCTCTCGCAAGTGTTGTGATGCGCCCGCCATGCACTGCATGGGCGGGAGCATTGCGAGAGGAGTCCAGCAGCCGCCATCACGCTGTGTAGCCAGAGCTAATGCCTGATAAGAAATAAAGGTAAATGGTGGACGGCGTTAGGGACACCTCCATTCCCTGCTGCTCTCGGCTCATCACTGTCCCTGGATGCCTCTTGCGCTGCTCCTCTCACCCAACCACCCAGTGACCGGCAGCCTCACTCATGCCGACCTCCCTTCCCCAGTGCTGCATAATCAGACATAATCACATAAACCTGTTTGGTTGTGACACCTCCACCCCCTTCCTCCACACTGTCACTTTTTATGAATAAATGACAACCCCTGGATCTATCTGTCATCCATATCACCCTCACACTGCTGTGCATTAATTAGCCAGCCCTGTGGTGTCTCTGCAGTGGTGGGCAGAACTGTTACGTGTATGTCCGCATGTATATACTGCTGCATGTATATACCGCTGCCCGTGTGTATAATGCCCACATGTATATACCATTACCCGTGTGTATAATGCCCAAATGTATATGCCTCTGCCCGTGTGTTTAATGCCCACATGTAAATGCCACTGCTTGTGTGTATAATGCCCACATGTATACGCTGCTCTCCGTGTGTACAATGCCCACATGTAATTCCTCTGCCCATGTGTATAATGCCCACATGTATATGCCACTGCCCATGTGTATAATGCCCACATGTATATGCCGCTGCCTATGTGTATAATACCCGCATGTATATGCCGCTGCCCATGTGTATAAGGGTGCCGGACGACTCACCGACAGTCGGGATTCCGACAGTCATTACCCCGACATCGGAATCCCGAGTGCTCCCTCGCGGGGGTCCACAACACCCATAGAGGGAGAATAAAATAGGTGGCGAGCGCAGCGAGCCACTGTGCCCGCAGCGTGGCGAGCACAGCGATCCCGCAAGGGTCTTAATTGCGCTCCCCCCCGCTGTGCAGTCAGGATTCCGACGTCGGGCTAATGACTGTCAAAATCCCGACTGTCGGTGTGGTATACCACCAGTAGCGCATGCAGGGGGGGTTTCTGAGTACCCAGAACCCCCCCTAGGAAAGCGGAGGGTCCCCTCTTTCTATGGGTACAAGAATTTTTAAAAATCAGCCCTGGGGAATCGGAGATATCTGACTTCAAAGCAGTGGTCCCCATCCAAGCCTGTTAATTGCTCTTCCCAGTCAGATATTTCAGGTTCTGTCTGACAGAGTTTTTCTGAGGATATATTCCAAAAGCTGGGACTCTCTCTAGTAGCTTGTCTCTACTGTTCCCAGAACCAGAGATATCAGCCTTCCAGCAGCTGGTTACTGCTCCAGCTCCACACACCTGGTATGTAGTTTTATATTCTCGTTGGCAGATTGCTCTGCCTCCTGAACTCTGATCCCCTAGTCCCCAATATCATTTGGTAGGTGGGATTCTCTAGTTTTTAACTCCATTAAATAATCTAAGAAATCTATTTCTGGGAACTGGAGATATCTGCAGTCAAGCAAGCTGTCCTCCCACCAGAAAATTATGAATAATAAGCCCACTCCACTATACACCCCTGCTCTGCGTATTAAAATCCTCTACCACCCTGGAAGTTATGTATCACGGCCCCTTCATTCAGCCCAATGCCCCCTTCTCCCACCATCTGTGTAGTAAAGGGGTAATTAGTGGAAATTACTGATCCAGGCCCTACATGCTGAGCAGTTGATATAATACCCCCTACCACCCACGGGACATCAAAGCTTCCCCCACTCCTACCGCTGGAGGATCGGTAGGTGCCCCAATACATTGCTATGCCCAGGGGTCTACACTGCTCTTGACGCCCCTGTATATGTATGTATGTATATATATATATATATATATGTATATGTATATATGTGTGTGTGTGTGTGTGTGTGTGTGTATATATATATATATATATATATATATATATATTTTTTTTTTTATTATTATTATTATTTTTATTATTATTATTATTATTATTATTATTATTATTTATATACATTTGGTCTATCTATAATACTTTAACTGACCCGGCATATACTGAGTCACCTAAGTGTCCATCTCCGTGCTTTGCTCCGCCCCTCTGGAAACCCCCTTATGAAAATCCTGCGTTTGCCCCTGACCACACCCGTGTATAATGCCCACAGGTATATGTCATTGCCCGTGTGTATAATGCCCACATGTATATGCCGCTGCCTGTGTGTATAATACCCACATGTATATACCGCTGCCCATGTGTATAATGCCCACATGTAATCCCGCTGGCCGTGTGTATAATGCCCACATGTATATGCCGTTGCCTGTGTGTATAATGGCCACATGTATATACCGCTGCCCATGTGTATAATGACCACATGTATATGCCACTGCCCATGTGTATAATGCCCACATGTAATACCGCTGCCCATACGTATAATGCCCACATGTATATAACGCTGCCAGTGTGTATAATGCCCACATGTAATACCGCTGCCCGTGTGTATAATGCCCACATGTATATACAGCTGCCCATGTGTATAATGCCCACATGTATATACTGCTGCCCGTGTGTATAATGCCTGCATGTATATGCTGCTGCCCGTGTGTATAATGTCATTTTTAAGTTGATATTTTTTATATGGCCCCCAAAGAATTTTATAAATATCCAAATGGCCCTTGGTAGAAAAAAGGTTCCCCACCCCTGGTCTAGGGCATCGGCCTATGCCTAGTGGCGGCAGCCTCCCTTACCATTGGTAATCAGTGGGGGCCCAGGGCAGCCATTTGTCAGCGCATGGAAGGTAAGGGATTTGGATGCCTGGAGCGGGGCGGCATTTAAGTGCTCGCTAAGCAACTAACAACCGCTGCTCAAAATTAGGGAGCCAACCTGAACTAGGCCCATAAGTGATAGAGACGTGTGTGAGTATTAAGTAATACAGGCTTGTGTGTGTGTACACATATAAAGTATGTGTGCGTATTATGTGATGTGTATGTGCGTATTGTGTGTGTGTGTATTATGTGATAGATGTGTGTGTGCATATTAAGTGATAGAGGTGGGTGTGCTAATTTTACAGTGCACATGACCAGTAGCAGCTCCTCCTCCTCTGAACCTCCCACCCTCAGCTCACAAAGCGGTGAAAGCATAGTCACAGGTTAAGGGACCTCACTGCCAGCAAACATAAGTAGGTTTAAAAATAAAAAACTGCTAGCAAATAATGTGGGCCATATGTGTAAAAAACATTACTTTCTGGCATTATGTGCATAAGAAGTTATATTACTGTGTTATGTATTTTGCATAAAGATCACGGATTCGGCATGAAAAGCCGGCGGTCGGAAACCCGACGTTCAAAATCCCGACGCCGGAATCCCGAACGCCGAAATCCCGACAAGGGGGGGGGGGAACGTGGATCGCCCCCATTGCTGGCTCGCTGCGCTCGCCACGCAGCGGGCCCGGAGCCTCGCTACACTCGGCACATTAATTTATTCTCCCTCCGAGGGTGTCGTGGACACCCACGGGGGGAGAAAGTGTTGGGATTTCGGCGTTCGGGATTTCAGCGTTCGGGATTTTGAACGCCGGGATCCCGACCGCCGGGTTTAAAACTGCATCCCAAGATCACTACTGAGTTGTGTAATGTCAACTAGGAGCGATATGGTGGGATGTAAGGTGTATAAGGAGCAATAAGGTGGGGTATATTGTGAATAAGAAGTGATACATGTAATGGAATTTGAATAAGGGGCGATATGGTGGGATGTAATATGAATATGGAGTGATACATTGGGGTGTAATGTGAATAAGAATCAATATGGTGGGCTGTATTGTGAATAAGAAGTGGTACAGTGTTTTGTACTGTCAACAAGGAGTGATACGGTGTGGATGATATCAACAAGGAGCAGTGTGGTGTAATGTAAAAAAGGGGCACTATCTATGAGAAGTATTGTGAATAAGGGACACCAATATGTGACATAAAATGAATGAATGAGACACTTTCATAGATAGAATGTGACGAATGTTGCAGTAGTGTGAGGTGTCATTTAAATATTGGCCACTATTGTGTGGCCACCTGCCTTCCCAGCAAGGACATGCCCCTTTTTGGCCTATGAGAATTCAGTGCGCACTGTCCCTGTTTCATATATGGGGCACCTAAGCTCTTCTTGGCATAGGGTACCAAAATTCAGTTTGATATTATGGGTGAGGGGGGGTGTATGTTGCTGGCTGCTGAACTGTGCTGCTTGGTGATGGTACTTTGCTGGGAGAGGGTTGCTCTGCCAGAGGTGGTACTAGTTTCATTGCTAGGTGGCACCAGCCAAAATCTTGCCTATGGCATCAAACTGGTTAGGGCCGGATCTGCCTGCAATGCACATGGTTTTGTCCATTAAAGAAGGAATTTGCTTTTGCCAACCAACCTAAATCACCGCTTTACTAGCTGCAGTCTTGTGTAACAATGACTGTAGAGGCACATGCTGAATAGACATACCTCCCAATATGACCCTTTCAAGGAGGGACACAATGCTCCTGGACTTCTCTCTTAATTTAGGATTGCCATCACCTGTTTTGCATAGGTTAAGTGATAAGACAGGCATTTCACCACAGGTGATGGTAATAATTAATTAAGAGGTAAGTCCAGGAAAAGAGCATTGTGTCCCTTCCTGGAAAGGGTCATGTTTGAGAAACTCTGACTTTATAATATGATGGGGGAAATTTACTAAGATCGAATGGGTCCAAATACACGTATTCATACCCATTCGATGTGAAATATGTCCGGTAAACACTGGCTGCTCCCCTGAGAATGTAGGCGTGTCAATGCTTGATTGGGACAGGCGGCTGACATCACATGACATTAGCATCCGCAGTGAATTCGGCCATCTCCGGCCAAGATAAATGGCCTATGATGTATTAGCGTACGGATCCACTCTCATGCAAAGATGGGGATTCATGGTGCGGGGTGCGGGCGTTTGGCCAGGCAGCGGTATACGTTTACCTGTTCAATCTCTCCATAAAGGCCACAGTATATCTTACAATGTTTACAGAAGGAGTTTATTAGTTTCACAATCATAAACAGGGTTATAATGATTACTGAGGAAATGTTAATGTTCACACCCTGATAAAACATTCATTTTTAGCTTAGAGAAAGATAAAATTGTGAATATTAAAATGCCTAATTCAGACCTGATTGCAGGACAAATTTGTTCTCAAAATGTGCAAAACCATGTGCAGTGCAGGTGGGGCAAATATAATATGGGCCTGATTTAACAAGGTTTGCTAAGCAGTGTATATTCGCTGCCTAGCAAGCCCATAAATGCTGCCAGCCGCCATCCAAATGGCCGCTCCCCCCCGCTGAATCCTCTCAGTATAATGCAAGGGGATGTACACAAACACATCCTCTCGCATGCGGCAGAAGGTCGCCGACCAACGAATGATTTCTCTCCCCTTCTAAATGAACTTTTATTTCCATTGGAGTCTGCCGAAGAGGGGGCATGAGCTGACGTCCTTTTACGTTAGCCACCCACCCCGAGCAGGCATTGGCCCACCTGCGTTTCTCTGGGCTGGTGTCCGCCCCTGTCCGCCCTCTCCCCTACGCGTACGAATGCCTCGTGAGTGGAATGCTCCCAAAGGCATTCGCACAGGGGGTCTGCACGTGCGCAAATATGCGCATGTGCAGACCGTCCGCCATCGAAATGGGGCCCCATCCGATCTCTAGTGAATCTATGTGCAGGGAGAGCTAGAGTTGGGTGAGTTATATAGTATCTGTGCAGGGTGTATACTTGATGCTTTAGTTTTAAACTGCAATTTAGATTTCAACACACCCCACCCAAATCTAACTCTCTCTGCACGTTACATTTTCCCCACCTGCAGTGACCATGGTTTTGCCCATTTTGAGAAATTAGCCCAGCATTTTATGTGCGTCACTGTTTCAGGTGATGAGCAACGGAACTATAAGTCAGTTTATACCGAACTGTTATTTCCCAAAGGGAGAAAAATCATTCCTTGGTCGGCTACCAATGAATGATTTGTCTCCCCTTTGGGTGCATGCAAGGGGATATGTTCTCATACACATCCCTTCACATGCTAGCGAGGGGATTTGGGCGGCAGGGAGACAGGCGTTTGGTGGGGTGGCAGGTGGAGATTACCTTTTCGCTATGCTTCAAGTGTAAGGCAGCCTAGTGAACAGGTCTGAAGTAGGCCCAAAGTACAAACCATTTGGCTCCTAAATGTCAGTTTTCCAAAACAGCCTGTAAATGTAAGGCAGAAGCTGATTGGCTAGTACTTTGTCTCTCACAAGTTTAGCACTTTCTGAGCTTTGATAATTACACGCATTAGCCACTGCATGTAATCAGACATTATTATATTGATAAATGCACCTGAGTGTGTATGAAACATCATAGAAACTTTTTGGGGTTTACCAGTTGTAATGGCATCAATGGCACATATACAGATGTAGCAGCTGTCATTCTGCAGGGGTCTGTTGGACAGATCGGCAACCGCCAGCCGCAGGAAGGGGATGCTCGTGCACGAGATGCTCGCTCGTCCCCTTCCCACGGAGCTCCCCGTCGGTCCCTGCCGCGTCCCCGTCACTGTCCGCTGGTCCCGGGCCGCGTCCCCACGCCCGCCCCCCTCCAACCCTGCCATCTCCCTGAAGCAAAGAATGACAGGGTTCGTGTCCCCCGCTGCCTGAAAACTGTGACTTGCGTGCGTGTGAGATGCTTGCACATCCTAATGCTGCCCATACACTTATGTAATCGGATTTGATGCAAACTTTTTGCACCATAAGATGTGATATCTTATGGTGCAAAAAGTGCCCCATTTCAACACCCGTTGTCGCATGCCATCTTGCGATGGCATATCGGGTGATGGAAGAGGGCAGACGGCATCCATATGAGTAGTATAGCGCTGTGAAGGAGCGCTAGCAGGTGGTGGGGGGAAATTGTTTAAAACACTGGGTGGCCCTCTGATTGACTGAGTGAGGCTGCCCTGTTTTAAACAGTTTTTTTTCAAATTTGGCCGCCACTGCTAACCACCGACGCCCACTAATGCTCCTTCACAGCGCTAAAGTACCCAGATGGACACCACCAGCGGTACTTCCGGCCCCCCCTCCCAATCCCTACACCGCCGAAAGCAGTGGCATAGCTAGGTTTTGGGCGCCCCCCACCTTTAATGAGGGGGCGCCTCCCCCTGCCGCCTGGTCACTACTGTGAATGGCAGAGGGTCAGTTACCAGGTGGCAAGCTCGGGGATGGCGGCCCCGTATGTGGTGGGTATTTCTGAGTCAGGACAAACTTGCCCTGGTTGCCCAGAAAAACCCACTTCTCAGGGAGATTCAATTCCTATTGTATCTTCAATCAATTTCTGAATCCTTCTCTTTAGTAGAGTTCCCAGCAAGGATTAAAACATTACATTAAGGACCAGACAACTTTTTCCCCTACCTGCTTGGACAGTATCTACCTCATTAATTTAAGAAGAGTTTCTTATATAGTGCAGCAAATCCTGTTGTACTTTTCAATTGGAAACAACAGTGACAAAACTGGGTAATAACAGACAAACAGAGGTAGGAAGGCCTTGCTCGCAAGCTTAAAATTTATATTTGTCTTTCATATAGCAAATGCTGCTATGTACAGCACTCCATTATTAACTTATTTATCTTTCCCTCCTCCTTCACTTAATAAACTTTACCTTATTCAATTTACCATTGATATTAATATGTATCAGAAAATGGTAATAAAAAGAAAACTCACCCCATTTTTATCGAAAGCTCTGAACATATGTTCCACGTAGTCTGCTGCTTCTTGATTGTCTGCTACACCGAAAAATCTCTTAAATTCATGCATAAAAAGGGTCCCGCTAGGACATTCTACTACAAACTTCTTGTACCATTCCTGGAGCTCTGCCACATCAATTTCCACTCTGTCAGACTCCTCGCTGAGGTGTTGTCCCATTTTGAGAAATCCCTAGAACACCACTGATCTCTCTCTCGGTCCCTCTCTTTCTGCTTCTTCACCAAATAACCTTACAACCTTTTCTGTTTATTCACAAATGTTCCAATGCTAATATGCTTCCTCCCATTTGCTTTTGTTCTCCCACCTCCGCAAACTGAATTCCAAATGTTTCTTGTGTTCTTGTCTTGTGGAAAGATCACACTAAATAATTATTGCAAACGTTTTTTTTTCCCCTCAATTTAGAAGTAAAGTAAGTAAGAAATGATTTATCACATATGTTCCTGTTGGATTTCTTCTGTAGTATAAAGGAGCTAATATGTCCCAGAGAAACAGAATTCCTTAATATCTTCTCTTGATCTTGATCAAATTGTTCTCCCAAGAGCTTCTTTTATCATTCATCCCTTTTCATTGATTTCCACCTGAGATCTCCTAAAGGAAAACTGGATTTAGAATTTCTATAAAAGCAAATTTTAATATGCAGTAATAGTACAGTTTTTATCTATTCTCCTATACTGCTCTGTCTGTTCTGCACAGGGAAACACAGTGGAGGGGGCTGACTTATTAGATTAACTACAACATGTGCTGTCAGGTACAGATAAGAAGATCTAAGACCATTAGAAGATTCTCATAAGGACCTGGTACTCATGACATGCCTTAGTTAAAGGTACAGTACAGTACAATGCAGTATGACATCATTTTCTGCAAGTTTGTGTATTAGTATTGTATGGGGCACTGAAGCGGTTTGCAAAATTAAACTGTGGGAACAGATTTAAATTTGGTACCGCAAGCATCTCATGGATATGTATTATTTGCAATACATATGGATTCCCATATGTATCTGAAAAGGGTCTGAAACAGATAATAGAGATAGCTACTGCAGATGTGGGGCACAGCAATCCCCATTCTATGGGGCTTCAATGTGCCCAGCTTCAAAACGCTTAACTTAGTAGAGCACATACCCGCTAGGGAATGTCATCAATAAATGGTTTACCTATAGAAACCTATTTGCTTCTTTTTCTTTTAAGAAGCCCTGAAGAGGGATCTCAAGGATTCTTCTCTGACCCCCCACCCCCCAACTTGCACAAACATAGAAGAATGGCCGCACTTGCACAATTGGCCATTCAAATTAATCTTTTAAAACAATTTATTTATTCTGTGGACTCCAGGGATTACCACGGAGGTAAAATTATATTTAAAAAAACACTCCATTTTGCATGAGATAAGTTACTCTGCAAGAATGATCTCAGGGATCACATAAAATCTGATATTATTGTGGCTTAATATAAGTTATATTTATGTTATTTTTGAGACTCCTGGAAGGCTTTCAACTCCAGAGCATTGTTTCCACTGACTAATTCAGTGTGAGCACACTTAGACTCATCTTTCTATTTTTATAGATACCCCATCCTAAACACCAATTCAACGTCTTTCATCTTTTTCTTAATGTGTTGCCTAAAGGGAAGTTGGCATAGATGCTAGTAACTCCTCTTCCCTCTGTTAGAGTTTTTTATGTCCTCATGCTGTTGGCAAAGCATTGAAACCTGAAAAGGAGTTGCTGGATGTTGGTTAGAATGCCTTGGCAATTGTGGATCCCTCTTGTGCACCATCTTTTCTCTTGAAGTATCTGGACAATGAGGTCATCTTAATCTAGAGCAGGGGTAGCCAATTCCAGTCCTCGAGAGCTACCAACGGTTCATGTTTACCAGACCACCTAGCAGGTGCACAGGTGCACTCTACTCACTGTCAAATTACAAAAGATCCACAGGTAGAGATAATTACTCAACTTGTGCTTCTGTGAGGAGACCTGGAAAATGTTAACTGTTCTGCTCTCGAGGACTGGAGTTGGCTACCCCTGATCTAGAGTAATGTTACTTTAACAGGTTATCTAAATTTGGTTTTTTTAGCTCTTTATGAAGTCTGGTTGTGCACGGCCTACTTGACTAAGGATCTGCTCACATTTGCACTCAGACCATACAATCAAAAAATACCAATCTAATGATGACTGCATATGTACAGATTTAATGGTCAGTTTGGTCATTGACATTAATTGGCTCACCCAGTGGTTACCAAACTTTATTGAATCAGAGCGCCCTAGCGTTTCAGCATTTTCTTTCAAGGCACAACCCAGTCCAAAAGCTTCTTATTAATAAATTAATTTAAAAAAAAAACATATTACATTAAGTATGCTTAGCTGTCACTCTTAGATTTAGTTATGTGTTTAATTTGTGTTAGGTTTAATTTGTGTTTGTCCACATATTTTATGATTGACAGCCATCACCACTGGTCTTGCTTATCACTTTAAGCATAAATAATTTGTTTTGATCCTGGACCAACAACCTGAGGCACCCTAGCAAGTGTTACAAGGCACCCCAGGGTGCCTAGGCAAACAGTTTTGGAACCACTGGGCTAACCATTACCTGGTGCCCTGGTATCAAAGTCTAGTTCAATATGATTAGATCCTACAAGACTAGGGCTATTGCGCCTCCAGGAATGCTGCCTAGGTCCTTCTCCTTGGTCTACCATATCACATACAATTGTTATATATACAAAATCCTCTGGCACTTTCCACTACAAAGGTATTTTAGACAAAAAGATACTGCTATATATATAGCGCTTAGGTTGGGGATGAGGAAATTATCAAGCCTCCAACGTTGTCTATCAGTCTCTCTTAGTCACCAAACTAACCTTATATCAAGGCCCTATGTTCACATATAGGTATATTTAACTGGTATGTACCATTCCTTTCACCCACATCAAGGCAATTAAAGATAGCTACAGTATACGTGAACATAGGGCCTTGATACAGGGTCAGTTTGGTGAATAAGAGAGACAGATAGACAACATTGGAGCCTTGATCATTTCCTCATCCCCAACCTAAGCATTATATATATACAGTATAGCAGAATCTTTTTTGTCTAATATACTGGTTCTATCTCTGGTGGCAAGATTTTATTTGCTTTGAGTTTAGCTGCAGCCTCCTATTCAGAGGAATTGTGTACCTCTGTGCAGGGCCGTCTTAACAGCAGTGTGGGCCCCTGGGCAAAGGAATGCACTGGGGCCCTTACCAATTCTCCCCTGCTAGGGGTGGGGGATGCTATCAGCAGCAGCTTTGATGTCCCACAGGTGGCAGGGGGTGCTCTATCTTCCATTCAACATGTAGGACCTGGAGCAGTAACTTCTGCTAATTACTCTTTTACTGCACAGGTGGTGGGAGGGTGAACACTAACGTGTGGAAGGGGGCACTGAGGGAATCATAGATCAGGAGCCAGAGCAATCCATTGACAAAAATATAAAACTGTACACCAGACGTTTGGAGCTGGAGCAGGGACCGGCTGCTGGAAGGCTGATATCTCTGGGTCTGGGCAGGATAGAGACAAGCCGCTAGTGTCGACAGAAAGGGGAGAGTCCGAGCTTTTGGAATATACTCTCATAGAAAACTCTAAGTCAGAGAGAACCTGAGAAATATGACTGGGAATTGCAATTAACAGGTCAGATGTGGACTGCTGGTTTGAAGTTGGATATCTCCAGTTCCCCAGGGACGATTTTCAAAATTCTGGTATCCCTGGAAAAAGGGGATCCTCAGCTATCAGCATAGGACCCTTATACACCTGGGGCCCCTGGGCAAGTGCCCATTAAGCCCATACGAATAGACAGCCCTGCCTCTGTGGAATAGCAAAGATTTACAAATATAAAATATTTTTTTTCTTTTAATAAAAAAGCAGAAATAATTACCGAAGTGCACTAACATGGCTTATTGTTAGGCTTATATAAGTCATATAAACCTCACAAATGAATATCTAATCATTGCTTTTGTTTTCTATCTTGTATGTCCTTATTTGATTAGTGCACTTCAGTAATTATAAAATTTCTGCTTTTCTTATTAAAAGAAAAAAATATTTTAAAATGGTTGTAATTGCATAATATTTGAGTAACATTGCGCCCCCTAAAGGAGTCAACTTGCTATTGTCACCACCCCATGGGGGGAATTTATGAAGATGTGCATTCTACTTCACATATGATGTTGCTATGGGCAACCAATCAAAATCTACTTATTTATTTAGCACCCTCTAGAAGACAGTAGACAGGATCTGATTGATTGCCCATAGCAACATCACATGTGAAGTAGAATACACTTCTTAGTAAATTTTACCCTATATATTTAAGGAATTACTTGTCAAACTTGTAAATATCCTGGAAAGTCCAGTATATACGAGCCCAAAGTGGAACGGAAAGCAACACCAGATTTATGAAACTTGGCCTTCCACCTCTACAGCCATTTATCTAGTAGGTAATCCTTCAGCAAATTGGAGAGAGAGATGTAGTGCACTGGGGCTGATTCACAGGTGGATGCTAATGTGCAGCAGCAGTGGTTCTTCAAGATGTCTCGTGAAATCAGGGAAGACACTCCCACATTTTCTGGAATGCTGGATGTGATTGATTGCCCCCAAATGCCAGCAGCATGTTAATCATTATTACAGTACCTTATCTGCATATTCGTAGTGTGGCTCATGTGTATATGCAGATTAAAAGCATTGGAGATTTACATAAATATTGAATATACATTATTTAAAGCTCTGAATCAAACCCATCTATAGCCTTTATTACTCTATTTACTGCGTCACAGCACTGATGTTATGGGTTCAATTCCCATAATGGACCTAAATGGGAGGAATTTGTATATTCTCCCCATGTTTGGGTGGGTTTCCTCCTACAATTTAAAAATATACTGGATGGTTAATTGGATGCCAACAAAATATTAACCCTAGTGTGTGCATATACATGTGTTTAGGGCAGACTAGATTGAAATGTGCGTTTTGGATTTGGCTTTCAAATCCGAATCTTATTCGCTACCGGCTGTCACATGTTGTGGATAGCCAATAAAATATTGCTTTGAAATCCGAGTAAATCCAAACAATTCCAAGCCAAATCCGAACCTCAAATCTCTAGGATAGGCCAAATGCTTTTTCTGATGTTACATTATGTGATCCTATGTTTCATGTTTTAATTATTAGTGCTTTCTCTTGGTATCTGGCTGATGGGTTGACAGTGTCATGAAAAACTTTTGTGTGCCCGTTTGCTTGTGTGGACCTCTTGTCAATGTTTGCTTAGACCATGTCAACCTTTTTCATGTGTTGACCTATGGCTTGTCGACCAATAGTGGTAGACCTAATAATCCACACCCATCTCTCTTTGCGTGTATGTGCACCAGTATTACTATGCCTAGAATCCTTTCCGCAGTGTAATAATAATAATAATTTTTATTTATTAAAAAAAATCAAGACACTTTACTGAAATTATGAACATAAAACAACATTTAAGATTAGCAGAAAATATAGAAACCATGAATATTATATAGAGGTTAAGGTTTACAGAATATTCAGAAAGCCATGAACATAATAATGGTATGAGACATCTATTTTGAGACATTCATTCCAAAGATTATTTATTCTATCCCTGAAGGTACTTAATGAAGCATGGAATATGCAACACCTTGAAGAGATGACACATAATAATGGGGCAACTACAGAGAACTAAAATCGACATACACAATCATTAATGCCATTTATTGTTCATCGTACCCATGATAGTACTAGGAGAGGTGGATATTTTTGGACTATAATGTGTGCAATAAGTAATAAAAGGAAATAAAGCTGGCCATACACCTAAAGATTTACTGTCTCATCTGGCTGGTTGCAACAAAAATCTGGTAATATCTGAATGAACATATCTGTCAGTCTTCCAGCATTTCGTTGCAAGTGGTCAACTATAATATGTTACCAGATTTTTGTTCCAACTAGCTGGATCGCAAAATATATCTTTTTTTAGGTGTATGGCCAGCATAAGACATACAAGAGTGCAATGGACAGCCACTAACAAGATACCTACTGAACTAATTCATTCCATGTAATCACCACATGAGGCAGCCATTTTGGGTGCACTGTCTAGGTTCTAGTGAGCAGGATGAGCAACTAAGACCATTGCTAAAAGTCTGTGCATTATAATCAAATATAAAAACAATATAGATATTAGATGCTACAGTATATCTGGCAAAATGTGGCACTATCATTATTAGTGACAGGGGGGCTTTAATACTTTCTGAAAAAAGTAATCCGTTTCTTATTCATGCAACCATAGAGATACGTTGTTGCATAATACATCTAATGATTAATCCGCTATAAAAGATAATGTATAATATTATTACATAACATAACAGCAAATATCTTTCCATTTAATTATAATAAAGAAAAGATGAAGAGGATATCTAATTATCAGGTAAATAAAATATGTAAAAGCTTCAATATTACTAGGAGAGGATAATATCTGTTTCTATAAATGGCCCAAGGTCTTAGGATTCAACTGGTAAGAGGATTGGGGCAGTTTTAATAGGACACAATGGAACAAGGTGTGTGCAGCATAATGTGAGACCCGGCACTCCTCTTCATATGTGTACAGGGAATGTGATATTCTGGGAAACTAACCAGGAATGTGTTATAATCGTGTAGGGTCAGTGGTGGAGACTGAGTTATCTGGAAATGTATAGTTTGTAAGGTAAATAATCCTTTATTTGTTGCATGAGGCATTTTAGTTCAGTATGTCACTATTTTCATGTTTTTAACATGTTCCCTGTGCTACTGCTGTTGTAGACTCTGTGTTACATGTTGCAATAAGGGGGGGGGGGGGGGGGAGATTAATTTTAGAAACTTCAGGAAGTTCAATTATTTTATAAATTGTCTGTGTCTATTTCCCTATTGCTATATTTTAATATCTTACTCTATCCAAGTAAATATGATTTAGATTTTCAGGACAAATAGTGTTTTCCTTTGGTACTATACTCAAATAAATACAATTTTAAATTGGTATAAATGTAAAGATAAAACATTTGCACTTTAAAAAAAATATGTATTGGTACACATTTATCAAACTCTTTTATTGGGTGTAATCGCTGGCTCTTCTGTGATTTAGTCAATACAAAAGCAGTATCTGCCAAGTAGCCATAACCCTGTTGGTAGTAAGATTATGCAGTAAACATACACTATTTTTTGCCACATCTGTTTATTATTGCATTCAGGTAATTTAATCAGACACATTACCACAGGCGTATACGAATCAAGCACCTAGGCATGCAGTCTCCATATGCAAACATTTGGTATACAAAATAGGTCATTATGAAGAGCTCAGTGACTTCAAAACTGGTACTTTAATAGGATGTCACCTTTGCAATAAGGTGGTTTGAGAAATCTCATGCTTGCAAGCGTGTAACTACCATAGGTGCAAGGGATGCAGCTGCTATGGGGCCCAGTGCTGAAGGGGGCCTATCTTTACTGTCTAAGTAATATGTTTTACATACATGTATCGCAATCAGTTGCTAACTAGGGGTCCCTTATAAACTTTTGCTATGGGGCCTATGAATATCTAGTTATGCTCATGCCTTCTTGATATTCAACTGTAAGAGATATTATTAAACAGGAACACAATTGGGAACAACAACTCAGCCAGGAAGTAGAAGACCATGTAAAATCATAGAGCGGGGTCAATGACTGATAAAGGTCGCCAACACTCTGCTGATTCCATGGATGAAGAGTTCCAAAATTAAACTGGCATTAATTTAAGGACAAAAAAAAATAATTCTCACATCACAAAGTCCAATGCCAAGCATCAGATGGAGAGGTGTAAAGCACACAAACATTATTGAGCAGTGGAAACGTGTTCTGTAGGGTGACGAATCACGCTTCTCTGGTTGGCAGACAGATAAGCGAGTATGGGTTTGGTGGATGCTGAAAGAACATTACCAGCCTGACTGGATTATGCCAACTGTGAGGTTTGGTACAGGAGGGATAATGGTATGGGGCTGTTGTTCAGGGTTTGGGTGAAGGGCAAACATAATGCTTCATGATACCAAGTCATTTTAGACAATGCAATGCATCCAATTTTTGAGGAAGGTCCTTTTCTATTCCAACCTGGCTCTGCCCCAGCCCCGATTCCAGGATTGAAAATATGCCCTGGGATTGGCATCTCTAATTGTGTCCTGAAAGAATAGAAGCTAGCAACAGGTTGTGGGCAATCACTGATGCTGGAGCATTGCCTGCTAGAGGGAATTAAGCTTAAACAACTATGGGGATGATTCAGGTTGGTTTGCAAAAAGTTATTTTGTTTCTGTGCAAAGTAAATACTCACTGCTTTATACTTACACTGCAATATAGATTTCAATTTAAAACCCATCTCACTGAAATGTCTATTTGCAAATGTTACATCTTTTCCACCTGCAATGCACATGGTTTTGTCTAATAAAGAAGGAGTTTGCTTTTGCAAACCAACCAGAATCACCCCCTATATGATGTATGAGTGTTGTTTTGAAATGTACAGCTTTAAATCTTAAGATAAATCAGTCAGGAGTTAAAGTGGTGGTGGTGGTGGGGTGGGGGTTAATGGGGACAGGGACAGATTGAAACAGAGTTCTACCAACTGAAATGGAAGATGGATCCAGTAATTCCAACAGAAACTTCTGCCCCACCATCCACGTCAATAGATGATGCAGGTGGTGCTAATGTCACTAATGAGCTGTAGTCACCTGCCCCTTTCTCAAATCCTGGTGCCTCCATAATTCTCCTCTATCTGCTGCCAGCCTTTACTGGTACTCTCACACGCTGTGTCTGTCAGGTGGCTTTTGTCTCCTCAGGTCCGTACTGTTTCCATTTCCAACACGGCATATGTGATGTCATGCCATCACTGCCGCTGTAGTGAAGAAGGGCCACTAAGAGGACCAAACTCTGTCCATGCAGAAGACAAAGTAAGATCCCCATGGATCCCCAGATTTCCTCACAGGGTTGTTTTTCCTCTTCTGAGTGCTGATGGATGAGTCAAAAGGTTTCTGCCATCTTGTTCCTCTTATAGGACAAGTTTGTAAGAATTCAGGACCCATCTTGTTCCAGGATTTCCTATTTTATAATCAGAGTAAAAATAATATAGACATTTTACTTGAAATAAAAGTTTGAATTTATTTTAAATACATTTTGCTTGAATTTGTATATTTTATTAATCAATGCTTTCAAATGTGAAGGGGGAGCAGTAGGATCTGGTGGGATAAATGAGAGCTGAATTTGTTATGGACGTGGTTTGGAGGCTGAGAGGTTGAAGGTTCAGCTTAGATATTGTATACAGGTGTAAAGCAATGTGTGATATCTACAAACTTAATGCCTTCATACACTGAAGCAGCCCATAGGATTTGGGCCTATTTCAACCATTCAACCAAGAAGTCAGCCCAAATCGGGTCAGTGTGATGTTACCTAAGGTAAAAAAGGAAGGTTTAACTGTGATAGATTGTATATATATGTATGTATATATATATATATATATATATATATATATATATATATATGCGCTGGTGTGGCTCCGGCACTCCTGGGTCCCCCAAGGGGTTACTACGCTCCGGTGCCTTCCACGAGGCTGGCAGCCATAGACAAATATCGGAAAGAAGAGGCGGCACTCGAAGTCTTGTTGCAAAAGTGAAAGTTACTGTATTAGCAACACAAGGTACATCTACGTTTCGGGGATACAATCCTGATGAAGGGGATTGTATCCCCGAAACGTAGATGTACCTTGTGTTGCTAATACAGTAACTTTCACTTTTGCAACAAGACTTCGAGTGCCGCCTCTTCTTTCCGATATTTATATATATATATACATATATATATATATATACATATATATATATATATATATATATACATAGAGAGAGGTAGACGGCCTGGCACTCCCTCAGCTGGGATTCAGTACCTGGGTGCCTTATGGAACAAACAGGTAGTCTCGTAGGAAGGAACAGACAGCGGCACTCCAAGGGTTTTCAACAGCGTGTATTAAAGCAAACCAACGTTTCGGGGTATCATTCACCCCTTTGTCAAGGTTTAAGTGCACTTAAACCTTGACAAAGGGGTGAATGATACCCCGAAACGTTGGTTTGCTTTAATACACGCTGTTGAAAACCCTTGGAGTGCCGCTGTCTGTTCCTTCCTACGAGACTATATATATACATATATATATACATATATACACACACACATACATACATACATACACACACACACACACACACACACACACACACACACACACACACACACACACACAGTAGTATATGCCCAGCTTTAGACTCTAAAGACAAATGAGATGGCTTATGGAGTGATTATAAGAATAGCTCAGTGTCTCTGAGTAATATCTCCCAGCTTCAGTGGTTCATGTAATGGGACAATGTAATAAAAGGGGGTGGTGGTGGAGATTCATGGCACTGCTGTTTGTTATCATTGTCAGGTTGCGGCCAGCGCTCTCTATAATGCTGGGGGATCTTCTGGCACTGTGAATAGATGCTTTGCGCATGCTTCTATTTACCTGATGCTTAACCACTTCTCTGCTAAGCAAAACAGTGGTATGTGCTCCCCCATTTCCCCCTTTTCATGGGTGGCCACCGCAGGATGCGGCGGGTCCGCTATTTACCTGTTGGCATCCTGCAGAGGCTCTTGGTGCATGCATGTGTCCTTGGGCAGGCAGCCAGGGGTCGGCAGGGTTGAGTACCGGGTCCTGGGTTGGTAGTGGCTGCAGAGTCTGGCACGGCACCATCTTGTTTAAGGGCAACATATAATTTTGCCAGGCTGTGCCCCTTCTTGGGTTTCTGACACTGTGGACCAATGACAGCCACTCTCGTGCTATAAGAGGGATATGTCTGGGTTCACCAGTGTCAGTGCAAAGAGCCTCTTGTTGGTTCTACTTCCTGGTTCTTCTTGCAGCCGATCCAGCGATCCTGTACTCAGCTCCTCGACTTCTGACCTCCTGTGGCTGAGCTTACATTCAGCTGTAGTGTGCCTCCATAACTTAACAGACTTGCGTGCTACACCCTCCTCTTTGGCAGCCGGGCTCACTCAGACCATCGTCCCGCTTCTTTCTTTCTTTATTTTTTTCCCTATTGCTGCAAAAGAACTATTTGCAAGCTCCATTGAACTTCAAATAATTCTGCTGCATATGTATTTGCGTGCACAGTTGAACTTTCAAGACGATATTTGTGCAACTTAAATTATTTTTATGCAGAAATCTATCATCAAACCATCTCATTTTAAACTTCCAACTCCAGAGTCAGCGGTATTTCCTGACCAACCCAACATCTGTGACAGTTTGCACTGACCCGATGGACTCAGGTGTATACCAAGGCCAGCCGAGCTTATACACGGAATTCTGGGGCACCTGGAGCACTTGAAGAGTTCACAGCGGCAATTGGCACAATGCCTACAAGATCTAGTTCAGCAACTCCACCAGCAGCTTCAGCCGTGGCTCCAGTCAGTACCTCCAATGTTAATTCTGTACCACCCGTTCCCTCTTCAGTTGTTCTGCCTCAGCTTCATCTACAAGCTCCTAGCAAATTTGATGGCTCTTCCAAGGCATGCCGAGGTTTCTTAAAACAGTGTGAGGTCCATTTCACCTTGCAACCCTCCAACTTTCCCACTGCTAAGACCTGTACTGCATACATCATTTCACTTTTTACCAGAACAGCTCTGAATTGGGTTTTGCCTCTTTGGGAACGATCTGATCCCTTTATTATCTGACTTTCAATGCTACTTTTTGCAGAATATTCGATGAACCCGGAAGGGTGTCCACTGCAGCTACAGAGATCCATAGAATGCGGCAAGGTAGCCAGCTGGTAAACAATTTATTATCCAATTTCAAACCATATCCTCCGAATTAAGTTGGAATGAGGAAGCATTACATTTCTGCCTTTGAAATGGGCTTTCTGGTCCTTTGAAGGACAACTTGACAGTTCGTGATATGCCAGTCACTTTGGACAAATTTATTTGTTTATGAAAAAAGATTGACTTAAGACATCAGGAATATCAACTCGATTGGAGCAGAAGTGACGTTCTAGGTTTTGCACCATTCTACTTCAAGCCCTCCATCATCACCATCATCGGAGGAGCCTATGCAAATCAATCGGTTTCATCTTTCTCCAGAGGAGCTCTCTTGGCATCGAAGAGAATACCTATGCATGTACTGTGGAGCTTCTGCCCATATGATTTCTTCTTGTCCTTGGTGGCCAGGAAATACCAGCTCCTGATCGGCAAGGGAGAAACCAGATGGGAGTTTTGTCCACTTCTCCTGCTCCCTCAGAATCCACCCTCCTTATCACCCTCATTACACCACAGGGTCCAGTCTACATTAAGGCCTTACTAGATTCAGGGGCAGATGGAAATGTTATTTCTAAGAAAATCGCTGAAAAACTCTCCACTCCCCTTCAAACCTTACAGCAACCATTATTTTTGACTGCGGTGGATGGCAGTTGAATTTGGGTTAGCCAAGTATCATGCCAAACTCTACCCCTTGAGGAAGCCCTTCATTGAGAGACAATTTCCTCGTAATACCTAAATCTTCACATGAGGTTGTTTTAGGCTTACCCTGGTTAACCCATCATAACCCTCAGATCAACTGGTCCTCCACGGAAATTAAATCTTGGGGCACAGATTGCTTCACTGTCTTCCTCGAAATACTGCTCTTCGACAACCCTACATTCCATGACTCACTCATCCATTCCACGACACTATGCCGATTTCTCCAATGTCTTTAGTAAAGGTGGAGCAGATAGCCTTCCCGCTCAACATGAATGGGACTGCCCCATCGAGTTAAGTCCTGGGAAAGTCCCTCCTGGAGGATGAACATACCCATTTATCCATACCCGGAATGGAGGCAATGTCCAGGTATATCCAAAAAAAAAAAAAAAAGGATTTATCAGACCCTCTACTTTCCCTGCTGGGGCCAGATTCTTATTTGTTAAAAAAAAAAAAAAAAGAAGATTGAGCTCTCGGCTGTTGCATCGACTACCGAGGCCTAAATGAAAGGTCAAAGGAGTTAATATCGTCACTAAATTGGATCTGAGAGGCACCTATTAATTTGATCCATATTAGTTCCGGAGATGAGGGGAAGACTGCTTTCAACACTCGTGGTGGGCATTACAAATACCTAGTGATGCCTTTTGGTTTGTGCAATGCTGCGCCATCTTCCAGCAGTGTGTTAATGACATCTTCTGGGATCTTAATTTTTTCTTCTGAAATTTCCTCCTATCGGAAGCTTGTCAAAGTCCTCTCGTTTACGCAAGAATTATCTTTTCTGCAACCTGGTAAATTGTGTCTTCGAGGTGTCTAACATAATATTCCTTGAACACATTCTATCTGGTTCTGGCCTGGCAATGGACCCAAAGAAAGTCAAAGCCATCGAGACTGGATAGCTCCAACTACCCTCAAAGGCATTCAAAGGTTTCTTGGCTTCGCAAATTATTATAGGTGTTTTATTCTACACCATTGTCACTCCACTTACTACTATGACTCAAAAAGGGGCAGATTCGGCTCATTGGTCTTCTGAAGCAACAGCTGCCTTCCTTCATATCAAGCAAGCATTACTGTCCACTCCCATTCTTCATAAATCCAACATTGACAAAACTTTTTTCCTCAAAGTAGATGCCTCTTCAGAAGGAGTTGGAGCCATTCTTTCTCAGAAGGGTGAAGCACAAGTTCTACAACCTTTTTTTTCCCAAGAAAATGTATCCTAGCCGAGAAAAAACATCCAATTTAGGCGCAAGAGTTGTTAGCTGTCAAACTAGCTCTGGAGGAATGGCGATACCATTTGGCAGCGGCCCGTCATCGAATTACCATTTATTCAGATCATAAAAAGTATCCTTTCTTATTACTGCCTGTCCTGGTTCTCAAAATTGCAAAGCCGATGCCCTTTCTCGGTCTTTCTCCTTAGAAGAGGAGAATTCATGACTGTCTCAACCCATCCTTAATCCAGTAGTTTTTGCAAAAACCAATCCTCTTCCTTTGATACCCCCAGGGAAGACATTTGTTCCAGACGGAAAAAGGAAAAAAGCTACTAACATGGCTCATGCTTCATGATTTCCAGTCATTCAGGTATCCAAAAGACCTTTCTACAAAGATCTTACTGGTGGCCAACCATGTGCACTGATGTAACCAGCTTCATCTAATCTTATGTTAAATGCACTCAACATAAAACATCTCATCAATCTCCAGCTCGCACTCTTTCTCCGCTGCACATTCCAACTCAGCCATTGACTCATCTATCGATGGACTTTATTACTGATCTGCCAGCATTCAATGGTCACACAGTACTCGGTCGTTGTTGATAGAGTTTGATTATTTGATATATTTTCCCATTTTATTCCCATTGAAAAGTTTGCCTTCCACCCCTGCTCTGGCCTGACTATTTAGCTCCACAATTTTTAAACTACATGTCTTCCTTCTGAGATAATCTCGGATCGGGGAGTACAGCTCATTGCAAGATTCTTTAGGTAAGCTTTACAAGTCCAACTTAAATTTTCCACAGTTCGGTAAACTAATGCTCAAATGGAACGTGTTAACCAAGATTTGAGATGTTGCTTCGTTTATACATTTCCACTTCTTAAGACAACTGGTTAGAGCTATTGCCATGGGCGGAATTTGCTCATAACAATTCTTATCACTCATCTTCAATAACTACTCCATTCTTTACAGTTTATGGCAGACATCCTTGTGTTCCTGAATTCTCCAGTCTACCTGCCTTCGATTTGCCTGCAGTTTCTTCTTTTCTTTAAAGCTACCTCCCTCTATGACAATCTTTAATTCTTTCCATGTTTCACTGAAACTCCTTAAGTTGACTCCGTTTAAACCCAGGCCTCCTAAGTCTCTGGTGATCCATACTGAGAAAGATGCAGAGTTTGATGTCAAGAGAGTTCTGGATTATCGACATTGAGGCTCTCGTCTACAGTTTCTAGTTGATTGGACCTGAACAAAATTCTTGGGTTGATTCTTCCAATTTACATGCCCCTAGTTTGGTTCGCCAATTCTTCTGAAGGAATCTGGGAAGGTCTCTAGTGCCCTGAGGTCACCCGAAAGGGGGAGGGAGCTGTCACGGGCGGCCACTGCAGGACGCGGCGGGTCTGCTATTAGCCTGCGGCGGCTCTTTTTGCGGTCGACTGAGCAGGCAGCCAGGGGTTGGCAGGGTTGGGTGCCACGTCCTGAGGCGATGACATAGACTTTGTTTTGGTGAAATATAGAAAAATGTTAAATTAATTTTCACATATAACTAATAAAAATAGAAAAAATTGTATAGGTATATTAGCATAATCATTGTAGCACCAATGTATAAAAGTGACTACATGAACCAAAATCAAATAATATTGCGCCTGTTTTCAAATAATCTGATGATCGGATGAAGTTCAGCTGGTGCCCAGCGACCTGATGGGTGGGGCAGGGAAAAGCGGCGGTTGCCTTTGTAGGGGGGGTTTCTGTATGACCTGCGTCATGTGCGCTGCCTTCCTGGGGCTGTTGTGTCCTGCCGGCTCCTAGAAGAGAGAGAGGAGGAGACCCAGTGCGAAGGAGAAGAAGAAGAAGAGCCGGCACTCTGGAACAGATGGAGGAGACGTGGTCCCAGGGAGAGAGTGCACCGCTGACAAGTGGAGGTACACACACATATTGACGGTATGCCTGCTTTCACCCATTTTTCAAATGCCTGCTCTCCCTCCTCTCCATCTCCTCTGCCCAACCCTCCTTCTCCCCCTCCCCTCCTCTGCTCACCTTCCTCATCCATTCCTCCTCCATTTCTCCCTCCTCCGCTTCTTCTACTCTCCCCCTCCTCTGCTCCCCTCCATCTCTCTTGCTCCCTCCTCTCTATCTCTCCCTCCTTCTCCTCCATTTTTCTGCCCCTGCTCTCTTTCACCTATCTCTCTCCTCCCCACAATTTCCCCCTATCTCTCTGACTTGACGCTGTCTCTCTCGGTCCCTGTCTCTCTGCCTATCTCTCCTCTCTCTTGGGGGGGGGGGGGGGGGGGGGGTAGGCAGACCATTTGCCTAGGGTGCTGAGGAACCTAGCACCAGCCCTGGGCACTGAGGATAGGTGACTGCAAACCCAGTTTTCTGGAATACTGATATAGAGAACTAAAAGTCCCAAGTAGTATCTGTGCAAGTGCTGACAGGATGCAAGTAAGCTCTTCAGTTTTGCGGTTGTGTAACATTGTAATCCAGGATAATATTATGCAGGTGCTGAGAGATTGCAGGTCAGGTTGCAGGTTAGTAATAATCTAAGGTAGCTAATCCAGGATTTTACTGTGCAGATACTGAGAGATTGCAGGTAAATTTTGTGGAGTTGCAGATCAGACTAGGAAGATATCCAGGCAGGGGAATCCTAAACAGAGTTTCCATGGAATCTCAGAAAACAGATCCAGGACTAGAGAATATGCATCTGTAGCACCCCCAATTAGGTTTGCCACAGACGCTGTATTGCTGCGCGGTATAACCCAGCAATAAGGGGTTAACCAGGAGCGCGCGAAGTCAGGACGGCCAGGCTGACTGACAGCCTGAACCAGCGAATCAGGAGGGGCCGGATGTGTAAGAGGAGAGGAGGAGACGGGGGGACACGTGAGCGGGAGAGCAGGACGGCGTAGAGAGGAGCGAGGAAGACGAGGACCAGAGTGCGCAGCAAGGACGGAGGTCGGGGAGCGAGAGAGAGACGCCACAGCTGGAGAGAAGGTGATCAGCCTGCAGCGCGAGACCCGGGGAAGAGGCGGCAGGAGCCGAAGACGCCGGGGAGATCGTGAGTCGGGACGGAGACAGAGCAGGAGCGGCGCGTCTGAGTGTGGCAACGCTGCAAGCGCAGCGCCCACACTAGAGTGCCCCTGCAGAAGAAAAGGAGACCAGCGCCAGCCCTACGGACGGACGGGGACCAGGCCGTGACGGGCAGGAGCCCGCATCTTGTTCCAGCACCTCAGGTACTGTCCATGCAAAGGCTCCCGCTGGAACCCCCATTACCACTCCCTGTCACCAACGGAGGGAACCCCAGACCCACGGGCACCTGTTGTCCCAGCGCCCAGTCTGGAAATCCCAGACCTCACTCCCTGCCACCAACGTAGACTGTCCTCAAGCCGCAGTGACCGTCTGTAGGAGCTCCCAAGCTGGACTCCCAGTAAGCACCCCCCTACCACTAACCCCTCTATCCCTGTGAACAAGGGAAGGACCCCTATTCCCTCATCTGGATCTGCCTAGTTCCTGTTTTTCCATCCCCTGCGTACCTGCAGCCTCAGGGAAATTTGTCACAATTCCACAAGTTGCTAAATGCTATTATTCCTGCATCACAGTAGTTCAGCTTTAGAAACACTGCCATCTTGTGGTTAAAACTGATCATTGCCGAACTTCAACTTTTTCCCCTATTCCTAATACTGGATTACCTTGTCCATCCGGAAATATTTCGCCAGGGTGTATGCCAGTCAGGATATTAATGTGGGGATACATCCACTGTGTCAGTTTGATTGTTATGTGATGCGTTGTAATTTGTTTGTGTTACATGATATGTTAATTACCTCATAGATTATTGCACTAGCTCCTAGCGTCATTTGTTTGGGTACAGCATAGTCGAGTGGGTAGATTGTCGCCTGCCAGGACCCAGTTGGCGGTCCGTGGGGTCAGTTTATTCACTCCCCAGTATACTGGAGATTATTGGGGAAATTGGTTCTTCGATAAGTAAGTTGTTAACAAACCCATTGTGTTAGGTACACATTGTATATTTGTGTCCTATTTGCACTAAATAAATATTACAGTTGTATCTGGCCGCACGTCTTGCTCTGATTCTTACGGAGGTGGGTCTTCCCAATCGGCGGAGAAAAGAACCTGCGGGAAGAAGAATCATCCGGCTGCAAGCAAAGGTAACCCGAATATTACACTTGGCGTCACGAACAGGATCCGGATCAGGTTGGGAAGACAACTGAGTAAGGAAGATGGATCAACCACCCGTGCAACCACCCGCGCAACCACCCGCGCAACCACCCGCGCAACCACCGGTGCAACCACCGGTGCAACCACCCGTGCAGCCACCCGTGCAGCCACCTATTCAACCACCCGTGCAACCTGCAATACCAACACCGGCAGGAGAAGTAGCACCGGGAAACGGACTACCAGACCAAGCCACCGCAGCACCGACGACACCGATCACGCTCCCATACTATTTCGGGGCGTCGTGGCTACCCAGCTACAGCGGAGATACGAACAAGCCACCAAATACCACGTTCGTGGAATTTAAGAATAGGATCGAGATGACGTTCATGCTATATACACTGCACGAACAGCAAAAAGTCCAAATCCTGGTAGGACAACTGACGGGATCTGCCCTCCGAGAAGTGATCTCATGGCCACCCGAACAAAAGAAGGAAGTGGCACAGATATTTAAGAAACTGTCGGTCATATTTGAAACGAAAAGTTTACCAGAGCTAAAACTAAAACTTTACGGGAGGAAGCAACACACCGGAGAGACGCTGCGGGACTACGCCCTCAGTCTGCAGGAAATGCGGAAAGCAATTCAAGCAATAGACCCAGAAGAGATGAGAAATGCGGACGAGACATTGGCAGTACAGCTAACCGAAGGCGCCAATAGGGAGAGCACACGTGCACAATTGCGATTACTACGGAGACAAATGACGGGCGCAACATTCGCCGATTTTAAAGAAGCTGCAATTAGCGTAATTGGCAAACGCACCGAACAAGAGGTGGAATACCCTGAGCTACTGGGTTTCCACGAACCACCGTATCCGGGGAAAACCCACACGCCCGGCCCAGAGGGGGCGAAGAAAGACAAAGAGACAGCAGTACAAGCCGCACAGAATTTGCCGGAAGATCAGTTTAAGATCCTGCAGAAGCAGATTGAGAGCCTCACCATCGGTATGGCAGGTATGCAGAGGGAGATGCGTCAGCAATCCCGGCCACCGACGTATAACGATAGAGAACCGAATTGGAGGACAGAACGACGCCGGGGGGCGGGAAATCGCTGGGACCCCCCTAGAGAGAGCGGCCGACGAAGCACGGACCAATTCGACGGACAAGGACGTCCCATATGTAGGAGGTGCCAAGAGCCGGGGCACGTAGAGCGAAACTGCTACCGTCCAGAGGCTTTAAACTTCAACACCCCGAGGCCAGGGCCCGAACCTCGGGGGGAACACCGGGAGTAGATCCAGACCCGGAGAAATGGTGGCCCCAATATGTCGGACAATGCCCAATGATTAGGGTTCTGATCAACGGGACAGAAACGCTGGCGATGATAGACACAGGGTCGCAAATCTCTACAATTCAGCTGACCACCCTCCAAAAACACTGGGGAAGAGAAACTCTACTTGCACCGCCCCCGTCGTGGCTACAATTGATTGCAAGTAACGGCCTGGGGATCTCATGTACAGGGTACTGGGAGGCAGACTTGAAAATCGGACAGACCTGTCTGCCCAAGCAAGGGTACCTGGTAACCACGAGTGGAGAAGGAAAAGTGGCCCCCGTTATATTAGGCATGAATATCCTCCAGCAATGCCCTGAAGAGTTAGTGACCATCCTGCGGGGCGAATTGACCAAGACTGCACCGCCAGCCACTTCGATCCTCCAGAAGACGATCAAGGTACTGCAAGGTCATCAAAGGTTTGTCCGAAGGACGGGAGAAATCGGAAGGGTCCGCCTGACGGAGAGTAGGCCCATCAAGCTTGCACCCAACTCAGAGACGATCTTGTGGGGGAAGACCCGATGTGGACCCAGCGGGTGCGAATATGAAGCCCTGATAGAGAACTGCGTGATTCCAGCGCGGCAAGAATTGGTGGTGGCCAGCGCCCTGGTGAAAGTACAGAACGGAAGGGTCCCGGTGCGCGTGATGTATCCCCACAACCGCACCGTGAAACTGTATCGGAATCAACCACTGGCCACCTTGTGGTGGACCACGTTCCAGGACGTCATGTACCCCGCCGTGGCCGCGGAACAACTCGTGGCACTGGAGGAGCAGGGGACGACACCAGCGACCTGGTGGACAGGAGTTCAAGTGGGAGATGCCACCACTAGCGACCGACACCGGGAGGGAGTGCTAGAGGTGGTGAGAGAAAACGCTGCTGCTTTCAGCAAAGACCCGGCCGAAATAGGGATAGTGGAAGGAATCCGACATCCAATACCCACGGGAAATGCCGGCCCCATACGCGAGAGACACCGACCCATAGCCCCAGCCCTGTACCAACCGGTGAAGCAGATGTTGGAGGATATGTTGAAGAGCGACGTCATCCGGGAGAGCCACAGTCCCTGGGCCGCACCCATCGTGCTAGTCAGGAAAAAAGATGGACAACTACGCTTCTGTGTGGATTACCGGAAGCTGAATAGCATCACCCATCGGGACGCCTATCCACTCCCTCGTATAGAGGAATCACTCACGGCCCTCAAGTCGGCAAAATTCTTCTCTACATTGGACCTAACCAGCGGATACTGGCAGGTCCAGGTGGCCGAAGCCGATAGGGAGAAGACGGCCTTCATCACACCGATGGGGTTGTACGAGTTCAACAGAATGCCCTTTGGACTCTGCAACGCCCCAGCCACGTTCCAGCGGGTGATGGAGCACTGTCTGGGCCACAGAAATTTCGAGACAGTGCTCCTTTACCTAGATGACATCATCATTTTCTCCGACAG
Organism: Crinia signifera; assembly: GCF_055691185.1. Classification (NCBI taxonomy): domain Eukaryota; kingdom Metazoa; phylum Chordata; class Amphibia; order Anura; family Myobatrachidae; genus Crinia; species Crinia signifera. The sequence continues at coordinate 129,330,699 of NC_139218.1, forward strand.
TTATGAGGCCCACTTGGGACATCTCCGAGAAGTATTCCAGCAGCTAACCAGGCACGGGCTGAAACTCAAACCCAGCAAATGTTTCCTCCTCAAGCCGGAAGTCCAGTATCTGGGACATGTTGTCAACTCTGAAGGCGTCTCCCCCGACCCAGAGAAGATCAAGGCGGTCGCGGACTGGCCCGCACCCCGGACTGTCAAAGACATCCGACAGTTTTTGGGCTTCGTGGGATATTACAGGCGATTCGTGAAGGATTTCGCAAAGATCGCCACCCCGCTGACAGAGACCCTCCGGGGAATCCCCAAGGATGACTACCACCGGAAAACGGCGATAGAGTGGACTAAACCCCGCCAAGACGCATTCGACCAGCTAAAGGAGACACTGACGAAGGCGCCCCTCCTCGCCTACCCAGACTACAACCTACCGTTCCGATTATACACGGACGCCAGTAAACAGGGTTTAGGGGCAGTGTTGGCCCAGACGCAGCACGGGCAAGAGAGGGTCATCGCCTATGCCAGCCGAAGCTTGAGAAAAACAGAGCGAAACGACGCTAACTATAGTGCGTTTAAATTAGAGTTCCTGGCGCTGGTATGGGCGGTGACCGAAAAATTTCGGGACTACCTAGCCGCTACCCCGTTTGTGGCAGTCACCGACTGCAATCCTCTCGCACACCAAGCGACCGCTCGCCTGGGCGCCTTAGAACAACGCTGGGCATCGCGTCTGGCCAATTACCAGTATCGAGTGGAGTATCGGAGTGGACGCTGCAACACCAACGCGGACGCCCTCTCACGCTTACCCCTACCCCCGGAAGGAGAAATAGAAGATGATCGGGAGCACGTCGAGCTACCGACCTTCAATAGACCCACTCAAAACCTTCCAACCCCAGAAGTAAACGCAGTCTCCGCCAGCAGAGAGGAAGAGGCCGCCGATCAAGAATGGAGAGGGTGGCAGCAACAATGCCCACATCTCCAACAGATCAAGGCTTTCCTAAACACCAACACGAGCCCCGGAAGGGATGAGCGAGGAGCAGCCCCAGCAGAATTCACCCAACTGTGGAGGCAACGCGAAAAACTAGAAGTAATTCGGGGTTTGCTGTACCGCCGGTGGATCGACCCAAAGTCGCATTGTACACGGTACCAACTAGTCATTCCCCGGTCGGCCATCAACATCGTGTTACGGGCGTACCACGACCAGTCTGGGCACTTTGGATTCCAGAAAACAGAGGCCAATCTAAGGCAACGGTTCTACTGGCACAACCTCCGACAGGACGTGGAAGAGTGGTGTAGAGCCTGTGTAAACTGTGCAGTACGGAAGCCGGCCACGGAGCAAGAGAAGGCACCCCTTAACCCTATCAGCAGCAGTCGGCCGCTGGAACTAGTGGAACTGGACCACGTGAAGCTGGAGCCCAGCCGATCCGGGTTCAACTATGCCCTTACTATCGTAGATCATTATACGAAGTTTGCGGTGGTGCTCCCAGTCCGGGACCTCACCGCCCGGACCACGGCCGAAGTGTTTTGGCGAGCCTTCGTCAGACCATACGGGTTCCCTCAACAGATCCTGACGGACCAGGGACCGTCCTTCGAATCCGCTCTCTTCCGGGAATTGTGTGAGCTATACGGGTGCAGGAAGATCCACACGACCCCGTATCACCCCCAAACTAATGGTTTGTGCGAACGAACGAACCAGACATTCATCAACCTACTAAGGGCCGTATCGGCAGAAAAGCGGTCTGAATGGCCCATGCTGCTGGCAGAATTGACGTTTATTTACAACAACACGACACACAGTTCCACCGGATACTCTCCGTACTTCCTGTTATTCGGGCGCCCAGGGCAGCTGCCAGCAGATCTCAGCCTGAACATTCCAGACACCCCGGGCCACCCCGAACCGTACGTTCCCTGGGTACATGAACACCAGTCGAGACTAGCAGACGCTAGGGCCCTGGTTGACCAGAGGTCAGAGCAAACGAGGTATCGCCAGAAGACCAACTACGACAAGAATGCACACGCCGAGCTCATACCCGTCGGCACGCTAGTGTTCAAGAGGAATAATCGCCCAAGAAGTAAACTCGATGCTAAATGGGAACCAGACCCCTATGTGGTGACAAGAGAACCGCAGGACGCGACGGCAGTCTACCTCATTGCCAAGTGCGATGGGACCCACTCTCAGTGGATTCACCGCAATCAGATCAAGATCCACCCGAACCAGACCCCAGTCGCCTCCCAGTCTAGCAACAAGGATTGCCCAGAGGACGAAGATCCCGTTGCAATGTGGACCCGAGATCCGTTGGCACTGATGCTAAGTGTGGGATGGTCTACGCCACTACCTCCGAACCCACCGCTGCTGAACCGCCCGAGAGTCGAAGCACCCACACCCGAACCCGCTGAGATAGCACCTCCAGAGATCGGAGTGAGACGTTCGGTCAGGAGCACGCGAGGCGTGCCGCCCCTTCGGTACCGACAGTAGTGCCGTTGGTACCAGCTGTACCGCTTAAAGTTGTATATATTGCCGTGCAGTTGTTGTTGTGTACTTTAGATGTAGCCAGCCAGAGACTTTCCGATAGACATTTATCGCCGATCCAGTCGATGCCCGAGGACTGGCATCATTTAAGTAGGGTGGCGTGTAGCACCCCCAATTAGGTTTGCCACAGACGCTGTATTGCTGCGCGGTATAACCCAGCAATAAGGGGTTAACCAGGAGCGCGCGAAGTCAGGACGGCCAGGCTGACTGACAGCCTGAACCAGCGAATCAGGAGGGGCCGGATGTGTAAGAGGAGAGGAGGAGACGGGGGGACACGTGAGCGGGAGAGCAGGACGGCGTAGAGAGGAGCGAGGAAGACGAGGACCAGAGTGCGCAGCAAGGACGGAGGTCGGGGAGCGAGAGAGAGACGCCACAGCTGGAGAGAAGGTGATCAGCCTGCAGCGCGAGACCCGGGGAAGAGGCGGCAGGAGCCGAAGACGCCGGGGAGATCGTGAGTCGGGACGGAGACAGAGCAGGAGCGGCGCGTCTGAGTGTGGCAACGCTGCAAGCGCAGCGCCCACACTAGAGTGCCCCTGCAGAAGAAAAGGAGACCAGCGCCAGCCCTACGGACGGACGGGGACCAGGCCGTGACGGGCAGGAGCCCGCATCTTGTTCCAGCACCTCAGGTACTGTCCATGCAAAGGCTCCCGCTGGAACCCCCATTACCACTCCCTGTCACCAACGGAGGGAACCCCAGACCCACGGGCACCTGTTGTCCCAGCGCCCAGTCTGGAAATCCCAGACCTCACTCCCTGCCACCAACGTAGACTGTCCTCAAGCCGCAGTGACCGTCTGTAGGAGCTCCCAAGCTGGACTCCCAGTAAGCACCCCCCTACCACTAACCCCTCTATCCCTGTGAACAAGGGAAGGACCCCTATTCCCTCATCTGGATCTGCCTAGTTCCTGTTTTTCCATCCCCTGCGTACCTGCAGCCTCAGGGAAATTTGTCACAATTCCACAAGTTGCTAAATGCTATTATTCCTGCATCACAGTAGTTCAGCTTTAGAAACACTGCCATCTTGTGGTTAAAACTGATCATTGCCGAACTTCAACTTTTTCCCCTATTCCTAATACTGGATTACCTTGTCCATCCGGAAATATTTCGCCAGGGTGTATGCCAGTCAGGATATTAATGTGGGGATACATCCACTGTGTCAGTTTGATTGTTATGTGATGCGTTGTAATTTGTTTGTGTTACATGATATGTTAATTACCTCATAGATTATTGCACTAGCTCCTAGCGTCATTTGTTTGGGTACAGCATAGTCGAGTGGGTAGATTGTCGCCTGCCAGGACCCAGTTGGCGGTCCGTGGGGTCAGTTTATTCACTCCCCAGTATACTGGAGATTATTGGGGAAATTGGTTCTTCGATAAGTAAGTTGTTAACAAACCCATTGTGTTAGGTACACATTGTATATTTGTGTCCTATTTGCACTAAATAAATATTACAGTTGTATCTGGCCGCACGTCTTGCTCTGATTCTTACGGAGGTGGGTCTTCCCAATCGGCGGAGAAAAGAACCTGCGGGAAGAAGAATCATCCGGCTGCAAGCAAAGGTAACCCGAATATTACACATCAACTGACTATAACCAGCAGGATGGTTTGTGCCGGAAACAAATTTAAAATCAGTTCTACCAATCACCGGAGATGTCTGCAGACAGGTAATTAATGATACCAGAGACAGCTGTCCTGCTGACCCGGGATACAGAAGTGACCCAACGTCTTGGTTGCTTGGCAATGGAGGAAGTCCTACTGACATGCAATGACCCGGCTGTTGAACGCCTACAGGAAGCGCAATACTGCCATTGTCAACAATGCTCACATACTGAATGCATCCCATCACATGTGTTTACCAAAGCTGGCTGATAGTGTAAAGATCCCATTGTTTTGTGTTGACCAGCCATAGTTCGTAAGGATTTTTTATGTAATAAAGTGAAGAACAAGTGTTTTTAGGAGCTGTCTAATTCAGCAAACTTGTGGTTTGCTATATAGAAGCGGGTATCTCTGTTGTAGCAGAAATGTGCCCAGGTTGTCTAACACTAATAGTTGTTTGTTGTTGGGCTGCCTGCTTATTTTACTGTATAATTATAGCACTGTAAATGGCAACTTCTTTAGCTTCTCTGATGAACTGTCCCCATTATAAGTAACAGCCTGCAGCATAGAATATGATATGATATGATGGGGGACATTTACTAAGAAGTGAAAATACGGCTAATGCCGGATACAAATCCATATGACCAGCATTGGCCGTATTTTTGAGAAAATACGACTTGTAAATAGGGCACATTTACTAGCCGTATTTACGGGATTCATATTTCCCGATGGCGTAGGCGGCCTGGGCTTCAGCCCCAGCAGGGTTTATTCTGGAGGGGGGGACCCCTTTATTGGGGGTCCCAATCCCCCAGGGTCCCTGCCTGGGCTGACCGGTCAGGGGGTTGATCGATTGGCCACGGGACCTTATATAATAAGTGTCCCCCAGCTGTGCCGTTACCCTGCTGGCTGGTTGGGCCTGGTATTGGTTCTTAAAATATGGTGACCCCTATTCATTTGACCCCCATATTTTGGGAACAAGGACCGGCTCTTTGAACCTGTGGCTTGTAATTGCGGGCAGGGGGGAACGCACGTCGGCTTTTTAAATTATTTATGTATTTTCTACTATTTGTACACAGTCTTACAACCTCACTGATCCGTGCAGGCTTCTGTGTATTTTCCAGGTATATTTTTGGGTCAATTACCAGCCATATATTACATACGGAAGCGGTACATCTGTCAGAACAGACTTAGGTCTACAGTCATTAGGTCGACCCCGGAAGGTCGACTGGCCCCAAGGTCGACAGGGTTAAAGGTCGACGTGGGTCAAAGTCAACATGACTTAAGGTCGACATGGGTGAAGGTCGACAGTCATTAGGTCGACATGAGTTTGTCACTGTTTTTTTTATCCGAATGTCGATATGGACACAATTGGAGTTGAACTGCAGCCGCTTGCGTTGCTACGCTCGGCACACTATTTTATTCTCCCACCACGCCCAAGTGGATGGTAGGGCATGAAATACCGCCTGTCAGCACATGTCGGCTCAAAAAAACGTGAAAAACTCATGACGACCTAATTACTGTCGACCTTGACCCATGTCGACCTTTGACCCATGTCGACCTTGGGGCCAGTCGGCCTTCCGGGGTCGACCTAAGTCTGATCTGACAGATGACCGTTTCCCTCACATACAGCTGGTTAGTTAATTAGAAATCACCATTCAAATTAATGGTTATTCCTCCTTGTATTCTTTCCATGGCGTATGCAGGGCCGGATTAACAATGAGCCTGATTGAGCTACAGCTCCAGGCCCACTCTCCAAATAGGCCCATTTTCTAGCTGAGGGCCAGGGCTTTCCAACGAGCCCAGCCCCGCGTCACTAGCCCCCCCCCCCGGGAACCGGAGATACCGCCAGGCAAACCTGGAATGTTTTCCCCATAGGATAACATGGGACCCGCTAATTCTCCACCCGATTCCAACGGCTGCCAGTTCCCCCTCCGGCATCACAGAAGATCGAGGTTGATCTCAGTTGAACCCAAATCGCTGGACCTTTAATCTGATACCTGGTCCATATGGGTTCATTGGTTCTAGAGATATTACGGATAAACCAATTTTTTTCATTTCTGAAATGTCATTTCTGGCTGTTCATGTTGTTTGAGGACAGATTTCTCTGTAACCAAATGGCCCAGTTTCACAGGACCAAAATCATTCGAAGCCTACATGTAAATGGGTCAGTTGGTTCCAAAGATATAGCTGGTTGTTTAAAGGGGGGAGGGGGTGGTTTTCTCTCCCCTCACACCAGAAAATGCAGGGACTAGGCTGGTGTAAAAGGGGCCAGTCCGGGAATGTCCCTGCATTATCCTAGGACCATATTCCCGGGTAAATCCCTGCATTTTCTGGTGTGAAAGGGGTATTATTTCAAAAAGCCAGGACAAGCAGTGCTCTGAATACAGCCAGGCAGCCCCCTGCTCTTTGCCCGGCTGTCAATAGCTGTCATTTCTGCCCGGCAGTGGCTGTCCCCCAGTTACCGCGAGCATGTATTCCCCCTTGGCAATGAGCATGTAATCCCACATGGCAATGAGCATGGAACCCCTGGCAATGAATATGTAGGTAAGCAACACTTATGTAGCATAATTTTTCATAGGCATTATGGTATTTGGCAGAATACGTAATGGAGATTATGGTGTGTGGTTTAACATGTAATGGGCATTATGGTGTAAATTTTTAGTGCGCGCCTTTGGCGCGCAATGCCCCTGTTTATGAAGCATATTGTGCATTATTGCTCAATCTGTTTGGTATATAGTGTGTATTTTGGCTCAATCCATGTGGCAAAATGTGAATTTTGCCTTAATCTGTGTGGCATAACATGAATTTTGACTCAATCTGTGTGCCATAGTGTGAATTTTGGCTCAATAGGTGTGAATTTTGGCTCATTCCATGTGGCATAATGTGTAAGAGGCAAATACAGTATAAGGGGGTTACTATTGTGTTGCAGGATTTGTATAAGGGGAATATGGTGTGGTAACTTTAGGTGACCACATAAAAGGTGCTGAAATGTGGTCTACCAAGTTTCGGCTTTCAGTATTTTTTTTATGACTGGAGTGGCGCCTCACCCCGCAAGTATCTTAGGACATCAGCATCCTGCGGGTGCACCCGCCAATATATCTCCCTGCATTTTTCTTATGCCAGCCCCTGGCCTGTTCCAGGCATATATAATTAGTTGTAAGTATTTACACAAATACAGACACACCCATGAGCAGACCACCCAAACAGAACACTGGTCACGCCCCCACATTATTAGGTGCTGACCACAACACCTATTATAGCACATAATAGGCCCTTGATAATTTTCAGATCCAGGCCCATTTACACCTTAATCTGGCTCTGGGCGTATGCATTCGTATTCCTCATTAGGAATACAAATACGCCTGTCCAAGAATCCGAATGGCCGTATATCGGCCATAGTAAATAAAAAAAAAAAAAACGCATTTACGGCCGTATACGGACAGAAATGGCTATGAATAGGAGAATTCATAGCCATTTCTCTTTAGTAAATTTCCCCCCATAACTTGATTTATGTCAGCCCTAAAGCAGGCTACCCAATGCAGTATTTTAGCAGAACAAAAGAGATCTAGAGACAGGTTTAGCCATAGACAGTCAGTGTTTGCACGTTTTGTAAACATTAGCTGGATACGGCTGCGTTAATTATATAGTCCTTCCATGAACTAAATCCATGCATCCGAATGTGCAAGGACTGGATCCCTCATTAGCAAACTAACAAATATGAGACACAATGGAGTAAATAATAATGTTAAAGAGGCACATTGGGCCTTATTTCTAGTTCACTCTTTCTGACAAAATCCTTCTTCGGTGGACAAAACCATGTGCACTGCAGGGGGGCAGATGTAAAATGTGCAGAGAGAATTAGATTCGGGTGCCTTACTTGTGTAGTTGCACGACGGCAGCGTAAGCTGCGTTATCAGCGTAGGCTGGTGCCGTGAAACTACACAAGTAACTACCAGTACGGCATCTCTGTCCCCGGCAAGCCTAGTCAGCGCGTCCTCCCGACCTTTTCATACCCCCACTATCCACGTCGGTGTGGAATCCATTTTATATAGTGTGGCGAGCACAGCAAGCCACCGAGGCTGAAGCATGGCGAGCGTAGAAAGCCCCGCGGATTTCATTTAAAGTAATCCGCGTCCCCTCGCGGGGCATGCCACATAAAATCAACTCCATGCCGACATGGATAGTGGGGGTATGAAAAGGTCGCTTGCCAGGGACGCCGGGGACAGAGATGCTGTTCCCGGCAACAGTATGGTAGTTACTTGTGTTGTTTCACGGCGCCAGCCTACGCTGATAACGTAGCTTACGCTGCCGCCGTGAAACTACACAAGTAAGGCAGCCAGGGACGTTACAGTACTTCGGACTGACTACGCTAACTACGCTGGGCATGGGAACACTCCGCTGATTCTGACAGGTACGCTAGACTGACGGCGTAAGCTGGCGCCGTGAAACTACACAAGTAAGGCAGCCAGGGACGTTATGGTACTTCGGACTGACTACGCTAACTACGCTGGGCATGGGAACACTACGCTGATTCTGACAGGTACGCTAGACTGACGGCGTAAGCTGGCGCCGTAAAACTACACAAGTACCTTCTTTTTTTTTTCACACTATAGCCTTCATGGATCTTGATCCTTGCAGGCTGCCGATACAAATTCATATTTAGTGGCCATATATACGGCCGCTAAATACGAATCCATACAACATCAGAAAAAATGAATCAGTCTAATACGACTGCTTTGTAAATTTCCATCCAGAATACAAATGTGTAAATGAAATACGACACTGATAACAGTCGTATGCATTCGTATTCAGATTCCAAATATGAATTTTTGTATTCGTATTCTTAGTAAATTTTGCTCGCCGTGTCTACAATCATAAGGTCAACAACTAATGGTACACAGGATCAAAGGATCAACCGGGTCAAAAGGTTGACAGGGTCAAATTGGTAAAGGTCAACAAGGTCAAAGGGTTTTCAGTCAAAATGTCGATGTGGTGAAGGTCGACATGGAAAATGTTGTCTTGAATTATTATTTTTTTGTGTCTATGTTGACATTAGTTGGCATGAAGACCGTATTAATGGCACACTATTATATTCAAACTTAATGCCCACATGGATGGTAAAGTATGAACAACTCTTACCAAAAAATCACGAAAAACACATGTCGACCTTTGTCGATCTTACAAAAGTCATGTCTACCTTTTTCATAGCGACCATTTGGCTGTTGACCTTTTGAATGTCGACCTCGCGACCATGTCAACCTTTTGACTGTCCACCAATAGTTGTTGACCTTTTGATTGTCTACCTAGACACTGTAGATCTAAGGATTAGATACCATGTTAAGAGGGTGGGGGATCACATTACTTAGTATTTTTCCATATAAAATATAGGGTAGGTGAAAGTTAAGTTAGGAAGGAGAATGCATCACGCGCTCACATTTTTTTTTTTAAATCAGGAAATAACAAAGAAAGTAAACTATAGGAAATAGGTGTGCTGTGTGTACAGTAGCACATTTCTTTTTTATGTTGACATGTCAAATCAGGGCTGTGCATTGTCGCACACCATTTGTTGCCAGGATACCTCCAGTTACTTCACACTTTCTTTCCCATCATGAGACTTCAAGGTGTAATGTGACATTTTCACTGATTAGTTAATTACATGATCCTTGATTGAGGAAAGTCACTTTTTGCTTGATGCGTCACTCACACTACATAGTACTGAGAAAACGCACTACTGTAATCTGCATTACTGTATGTTACACTTAATATATGAAAATGTAAAAACCTTTAGCCAGTTCCAAAGGTAGAAGATTTAAAAAGTCTATTTGGGGAATGTGCCAACTAAAAAAGGTATCATTTACCTAGCACCTTAGCTAGATCTGATTGGGTGCTAAGGGCAATATCTCCACTTCTAAAAACCTGGCTTTATTAAATGTACCCCTAAGTGCCTGAATCTGAGTCAGAAGCAGCTGTGTCCTTATTCTAATGTCACTACAAATTTCTTCCCAGGTATATATATGGGAGGATCGCTCTATACAAACACTTTCAAAGACATGTCTAGAGCACTATCAGAGGATGCAACATCCCTGCCACCACCCTGTTACCTCCCAGTCATCGTCCAGGAATGCCCCATGCATTCCTACATCTGTCAGGGCCGGCAACAGAAATCTTGGGGCCCCATAAATTGATATTTCTGGGCCCCCTCCACCCCCTGCAGTCAGCCGCCCGGCACTTGATTGCTGTGGGCGGCTGACACATAACACCCCCCCCCCCCCACCCCCAACAACAATACTTGCGCTGCAGACTCGGGAGGGGAAGCTTCCTGGGGATGCCTGTTTAAACACGCAGCTCCCGGCCGCCGCGCGCTTACACACACTGACATGAGCCCGTACTGCTGCGGCGCTCACGTCAGTGTGTGTAAGCGGCGTCCGGAAGCTGCGTGTTCTGACAGGCATCCCCAGGAAGCTTCCCCTCCCGAGTCTGCAGCGCCGCGGCCGCATATATTCTTGTTAGGGGGGGGGTTATGTGTCAGCCGCCCACAGCAATCGGATACCGGGCAGCTGACTGCAGGGATGTGTGGCTGATTCTGGGGCCCCTCCAATGGTCGGGGCCCGTTTTAGCTGTCCCCTTTGACCCCCTGTCACCGGGCCTGACATCTGTACATGTAAATAAATATGTGCTGCAACTCTCTACAAACAAAATAAATCAGGATGCATGCGCAGTGTGACTTCCTATGTGTGCACATGCAAAAAACATTTCTTCACAGCGTCTAACATTGCTGTTGCATCTGATTCAGAATCAGACTAAGGAAAGGCATGTAGAGTATAAATCATATTGCCCTTAAAAAAAAAAAAAAAAACGGTACTTATGTATTATCTGGGCTCCCATGTTAAATGCACCCCATTTTTTCATACCCCTACTATCCAACTACGCATGGAGTTGATTTTATATAGTGTGGCGAGCGCAGCGAGCCACCGTGCCTGAAGCGTGGCGAGCGCAGCGAGCCCTGCGAGGGGACGCGGTCTCATAAGAAAAACGGGAGCCCAGATATTACATAAGTACCAAAAAAACTGTCAGCACCTGAGAGATGGAATATGATGCTCAAGCCGCTGATTGGTGCAGATGTCTGATGTAATTCTAAGATGTTGGTACCCTACTGGCCAGAGGAACGGGAACTGCTTGAAAGACATGAAGCCAGCAGGATAAAAGGGCAGCTGAACATAGCTCTAGACTTGTAGGTTTTTTTTTGTTTTTTTTTTACACTAATAGAAGCCCAATTCACTTTATGTCACATGGTAGGTCTGCTATTACACATTACACAGTATCTCGAATTCACATTATGACATACAAGGCACGATGCACAGTACTAAAGAATAACTATGTTTCAAACCCCAGTTTTCAGGTTTTTTTTACTGCAATTCTGAAAGAAAACCGATGGCTGAATAAGCTGGAGGTGACATAAACTACCGAAGGAGTCTGAGATGCCTGCACTTTGGTTGTGGTTTATGTTTAGGCTATGATGCTGCAGCTATAGCCAATTAGGGAGTAGGGAGGAGTTTCCTGTTGTAGGAATAGCCAGAGGTCAGGTGATTTGCACTCTGGTCCGGTTTTCCAAGGAGCAGGTTGGTTTTCAGACTCTCTCCTGTACTTATTCCTCTGTCATACTCACTTATTCCTTCTACTGTCAAAGCTACTTCTCTCCCTTTGCCTTCCACATACTTCTTTCTCTTCTGTCAGGCTGCTCCTTGGGGGATTTGGTGCCAGATAGTGTAACGCTGCTGCTGCCAGGCCTAGCCATGCCGCGCCCGCGGAGAAACATCCACCCTCCCTCCCGTTTTGCACAGCCCGGCTCCCCCTCTGATCCCCCAACGGCTAGCGTCACGCAGGCCGGGCGGGGAGGCAGAGTGGCGGCGAGAGCGGGTCCACAGCGGCGGGGCGCGAGATCCGCGTCATCGGCTGAGGACGCGGCGGCGCGCGGTGCTAGGCCGCAAGCTAATAGAGCGAGTAGCGCTCCCGCCCGGGGTAGCGGAGGCACCCCTGGCGGAGGTAGTCAGCGGGGCAGGCGCACGCGGTCTCAGGGTCCCGCAGCAGCAGTCACAGGTGCATCCGCGCCCATCCAAGATGGCCGCCGGACGCGAGCTGCGGGTCCTGGGACACAGCACAGGGGCTCTCCTGCTCAGTCAGCCCGTCCTACATTGCCCACACAGGGCCACCCCTCCACGGGGTCCCCCATGACTCCCTTAAGGAGGGCAAGGAGCGGGTGGCTCTCTAGGGCGCGCTTGCTATCCCAGCGCGTCAGGCTATCACAGGCAGCGCAGGCTATTTCAGCCACGGCTGCAGAGGCAGTGTCCCCTGGAGTTGCGCAAGCACCCTCCACAGAGGTAGATATGGCAGTGGTGCGGCAGCTGGTAGCGATGCTGACGCCGAGGGCGGGTCAGCAACCGGTACAGACAGGGCCTGGGAATCTAGCTACTACTGTCCTCCCTTCTGTTCCTTCTATCCGGGACCCTGCGGCACACGTGCTGGCAGCTCTGGGCACACCTTTCGCGAATATGGCTTCCACACCGCCAAGGGACTCAGTCGTGCCGACACCATCGCAGCACCAGGCAGAGGAGGCCATTGCCGGGCCGTCAGAGGTGGCTGGTCCCTCCGGAACAGCAGGTGCGGCTACAGCGGGAGCTGTGTCAGGTGGGTCAGCCAGAGCACGCAAGAAGCGCAGGCGCAGGTATTCCCATACATCCTCCTCCTCGGGGTCAGAGTCCGTGACCTCCGGCGAGGAGGGGGGACGCAGATCCAGGCACAGGCACAGACGCTCTAGGAGACACCGGAGGCGCTCGCAGTCCTCCAGTGGCGACTCGGGCTCCCCGTTGTTTCCTAGGGGGCAGGTGGTCCACTGCGAGAATACGGCAGTACTAAGAGGCCTCAGGCGCAGCGTAAGGGATAGGATAAGGGAGGGCAGATACGTCAGCTTCTTTACTATGACTGCGCAGGATGAGAAAGATTACCGCGAGGCAAAGCGTAAAGGGGGGATTGGCGAGGCAGCCTACTGCACGTATCAGAGGTGGCAAGTGGGGCTGTTTATGTTTGCTGCATGCTACTTGGAGACCAGACCCCAGGAGCATATGAATGTTATTAGATACATCCATATGATGCACGCCATGTATATGGACGACGGCGAGAACGTCTGGCGGGCTTATGACGAGCAATTCCGGCGGAAGCAGTCGGGTTGTGAGATCATGGCCCTTGGAGCTAAGGATGTCGAGGTGTGGATGGGTAAGAAACCGTCGGTTTCGACCTCCGCCGCCCCGGCTCCGGTGGTTTCAACACCCGCGTCTGCCCCGCGCAGGGCCCCCTCGTCCTTTTGCGGGGGCTCTGGAGGGGGGCAGTCAGCGGGCAGATGCTTTGCTTACAACGGGGCAGGATGCGCAGCGGGTTCCCGCTGTAAGTTTCGTCACCAATGCTCAAAGTGCTGGGGAGGACACCCGGTTAAGGAGTGCACGCGTGGCAAACAGGCTGGGGGGGCTCCCAGGCAAAATGCCGGGGCCAACCCAGCCCCTGCTCCTCCACAGTAAGGCCCCGTCCCCCGTGAGGGGCGACCGCCTAGCCAGTTGGCTGGGGCGTTACCCCCTCCGGGATGAAGCGCAGTTTCTGGCCGCGGGTTTCTCGCAAGGATTCCTCCTCCCCATTCAAGGGGAGGTGGCGTCCGGGTCCCCGAGAAACCTGAAGTCAGCAATCCACATGCCCCAAGTCGTCCTGGAGAAGGTCGAGAAGGAGGTAAAATTGGGTAGGATGGTGGGCCCATTTCCTGAACCTCCGGTTCGGGGTTTGGTACTGTCACCTATTGGAGTAGTCCCCAAGAAAGAGACAGGCAAGTTTCACCTGATACAGCATCTGTCCCACCCACCTGGATTGTCTGTGAATGATGCAATTCCTATGGAGTTGTGTCATGTACGGTACCAATCCTTCGAGGAGGCTTTAGCTATTGTGCGCGGCTTCGGGGGGCGGGCCCTGCTAGGCAAGGTTGACATCGAGTCGGCATTCCGACTGCTGCCCCTGCACCCGGACTCCTTTAGGTTCATGGGTTTTAAGCTGCCTTCAGGTTATTATGTAGACCGTTGCCTGCCTATGGGCTGCTCGGTGTCCTGCGCCTACTTCGAGTGTTTTAGCAGCTTCCTGCATTGGTGCGTCACGGAGTATACGGGCGAGCCGGGGGTCGCCCATTATTTGGACGACTTCCTGTGCGTAGGCCCGGCTGATTCCCTGCGTTGCGGGGCTCTCCTGAGCGCCATGCAGCAGCTGTTCTTACATTTCGGAGTCCCTGTCGCGGAGGACAAGACAGAGGGGCCTACTGAATGCCTTTCATTCTTGGGCATTGAGATTGACACGCGGGCCGGGTGCTGCAGGTTGCCCCTTGATAAGCTTGCACGGCTACAAGGGGCGATCTCCCAGTCCCTGGCCTCCGGCAAACTCCGGGTACGCCAGCTACAGTCCCTACTGGGCCTGTTTCACTTCGCCTGCCGGGTTATCCCCATGGGGAGGGTTTTCTGTCGAAAAACTGGAACTGGCCATGGCGGGTCCAAATAGGCCCCAATTCTTTGTCCGCCTGAATGCTGAGCTCAAAAGGGATCTTAGAGTTTGGGATGTTTTCCTCCGCGACTTCAACGGTGTGTTGCTGTGGCCTAGCCCTCCGCGGTACAGCGAGGAATTGCAGCTATACACCGATGCGGCCGGGGGAATAGGCTTTGGAGCCTTCCTGCACGGCTCTTGGTGCGCGGAGACCTGGCCGGAGGAATGGGCGCAAGAGGGGCTCACCAGGAACATGCTTCTCCTGGAGCTGTTCCCTATTGTGGTGGCCCTGGAACTGTGGGGCGACCGCCTACGTGATGCCTGCATCACCTTCTGGTGTGATAACCTGGGGGTGGTGCAGGCCATCAACAGACAGAGCTCTTCTTCTCTCCCTGTGGTGCGCCTGCTCTCTCGCCTTGTATTGGTATGTCTGCGGCTTAACCTGCATTTTGTGGCCAGGCACGTTCCCGGGGTGGACAACTCGGTGGCCGACGCCCTGTCCAGGCGTGACTGGGCTAGGTTCCGGTCCCTAGCTCCGGGAGCGGATTTGGTTGGTGAGCCGTGTCCTCCTTATGTTTGGCAGGTCATCAGGCCGGCATGGAGGAACTAGCCATGCGGGCTATTGCTCCCAGGACGCTGCGTTGTTACCAAGCTGGCTGGCTGGAATGGGAACAATTCAGAATGTCCGCGTCACAGCAAGGTAAGGCCCCGGGCGAAGCCATGCTGGCGTTTGTGTGGAGTTTGTACTCCGGAGGGCGGACTGTGTCAGCCGTGAGACGGCTGTTGGCCGGCGTGTCGTTCTTCTCATCGCTGTATGGGAGATCGGACCCTGGCCGGTCTTTTCTTGTGTCTCGGGCCCTGAGGGGCTGGCGGCGTGCTTCCCCTGTGGCTCCAGATAGCAGAAGGCCCATTGACGTGTCCCTGCTGCCTCCCTTATTGGGGGCGGTTTGGGATGTATGTCACTCTGAATATGAGGTCCGACTGTTTCGCTTGGCATATGACATGGCATTCCATGGAGCTTTCAGGGTCGGCGAGCTGGTAGCCCCGTCGAGGCATCGACCTTCTCCTCTGTTGTTAGAGGATGTATTGATACAGGGCGATTTGGTTTGGTGCCGGGTAAGACGTTCCAAGACGGATCAGACTGGGAGAGGCCAATGGCTGTCACTGCAACCGTGCCTGGTGGAAGGGATTTGCCCAGTGGTGATGGCAAGCGCCTACGCCCTGCTGCGTCCTGACCGCCCTGGGGCATGGTTAATGCATGAAGACGGCTCTTCATTGACAAAATACCAGTTCTGCCATGTTTTGCAACGTGCCCTGGGATCTCTTGGCCTGGATCCGTGGGAGTTTGGTACACACTCCTTCCGGATCGGGGCGGCCACATCTGCTGCTGCTGGGGGTCAATCCGACGCAGAGATACAGTTTCTGGGTCGATGGCGCTCGGCAGCGTTCCGCAGATACATTCGGCCTGGCCTGTCTCTCCATCTGCAAGACTGTAACCGACTGGACGCATAAGTACTCGTCTCACTTTAGCGGGAGTCTTGAGGTGGTCCACTTTCCCCCGGGGGCACAATTCGGCTTAATTCCAATCTGACATGGCGTCCTGGTTAGTTTACTCCGGGGGTTTTCTGTGCAGTGTGCCTCAAGGTCTGGTCGGTTACGGTTTCTTTATCTTTGCCTTCTCCGGTGTGGTTGGTTTGTTAAGTGAGGTGTGATTTGGATGGCATGTGTCCTAACTTGTTTACATCTTTCAGGTCGCAGGGACTCCAAGACGGTGTGGGTGATGGGACACTCTTTTGTCCACTGGGCATCAATGGCGTGTGGCAGTTTGAATGAGAGTATGCGAGTGAAAGCTCAGAAAGTGCGATGGTTGGGTGTGCGAGGCATGCGTTGGGGAGCGCTACGGGGCCTTTTGCTGAGGTCGGTGCGGGACTTCGGAGTCCCTGAGGTGCTAATTTTGCACCTGGGCGGAAACGATCTAGGCCAATGCACCGCCTTAGAACTTAGGTCGATTATCATCAGGGACCTGCATATTGTGGCTCAAGCGCTCCCTTGCTGCCAACTGATTTGGTCCTCAATGATTCCTAGGCGAGTCTGGAGGAATGCTAGGTCAGGGCCCCGCTTGGATAGCGCACGGAGGAAGGTCAATGCTGCGGTGCAGCGATACCTGTTGGCTAATAGGGGTGGAGTCATCAGGCATGACTCTATCACCTATAAGCGGGGTTCCCTGTATAGGCCGGACGGTGTCCATCTGAGTCCTGAGGGAATGGCCATATTCCTGGACGATTTGTTTAGAGGTTTTAGTTGATGTGTTGTTGTTTAGTAAGTGCTGAGCGTTTAGGGTGGCGGTGCTGCAGCCTAAGGCTTGGCTTGTGGCGGTAAAGAACGGTCCTTGTTCAAATGAAGTGTTATGAGGATAGTGGGGTGCGCTCTCCCGTCAATGATACGCTTGTAGCCCATGCCCCTTGGACAGGGGTGGGATGCACCACTTGCCCGAGTGGGTAGCGTGGGAGAGTTGAACACCAATGATGTATGAATGGTGTGATGTCATCTTACCCCTCCTTTTCTCTATGACCGTTCTTTAGGGCCGCCACCCTCTTCTATAGATTAATATATATAGTTGTCAATTAATAAATTTGACATTCATTATTTGAAACGCCAGCACTTGTGTCTGTCTCTTTATTTGTAGTGTTAAGTTAGATAAGTTTAGATAAGTTATTAAAGTGTTATGGCATAAAGATTGCCGATGGTACGTTTATGCACTAAAGCTCTTTTGTTGCAGAGGGTAATGCCATCATACAGCTGGTGGTACCCCATAGAAGCCTATGGGCAGGAGCGTAACTAGATATTTATAGTCCTCATAGCAAAAGTTTGTAAGGGCCCCCTATTTAGCAACTGATGGTGATAAATGTATGTAAAACATATTACTTAGACAGAAAAGATGGGCCCCCTTCAGCTCTGGGCCCCATAGCAGCTGCACACCTTGCGCCTATGGTAGTTACGCCCTTGCCTATGGGCTACTCCCTGCAGTGTGGTGTGAAAGATCTGACGTGGATTCTTCTCAGTGTCACGGCTATGAATTTTGTGAACTCGGCGTGTGTGTGTGTGAAGTCGGTGCGAGAGAGTGGAAACAGACGAAGAGACAAAAAGCAATCCCTGACCGGGAATCGAACCCTGGCTTCAGCAGAGAGCCGTATCCTGACCACTGGATCACCAGGGTGTTGGTATTGGAAGCAGAATGATTAATGTATAGTTGTACGACTGCATTGTATAGGTTATTAGTGTTCTATGGATGAGAGAAGATATTGATAGAACTGTACCGGACTGGATATTGAAAACAACTGAACAAGACGGGACTGGCTTGGCTGGATACATGATACGGCTGGAGGCCGGAGGATTCATCAGGAATACTGGACCGGACGTCAGGAGGCGCACTGGTGCTGGTAGCTGGAAGCGCACAGGTGCTGGTAGCCGATGGCACACAAGTACTGGAAGCGCACAGGACCTGGAAGCTAGAGGCGCACAGGACCTGGAAGCTAGAGGCGCACTGGACCTGGAAGCTAGAGGCGCACTGGACCTGGAAGCTAGAGGCGCACTGGACCAGGAAGCTAGAGGCGCACTGGACCTGGAAGCTAGAGGCGCACTGGACCTGGAAGCTAGAGGCGCACTGGACCTGGAAGCTAGAGGCGCACTGGACCTGGAAGCTAGAGGCGCACAGGACCTGGAAGCTAGAGGCGCACAGGACCTGGAAGCTAGAGGCGCACAGGACCTGGAAGCTAGAGGCGCACAGGACCTGGAAGCTAGAGGCGCACAGGACCTGGAAGCTAGAGGCGCACAGGAGCTGGATAACTTGAACCAGGGAAGTCAGTAGATACACACAGGTAGCTCAGCTACCAAGCTCACACTGAGCTGTGTGACTTAAGGAACTGACAGCCTTGGAGTCCCAGGTCTCTCTATTTATACCTAGTTGATGGATGATTGGAGACAGGTGATTAAGAGAGACTCAGGCTGACACAGGATTGGATAGTTCATGGTCAGATGATTAGACCCTGTGTTGTCAGTACTACAGGTAGGCTTTGAAGTGGAAAGAGGCCTAGTAGGCTGTAAAACAATGAAGCCTAAACTCCTAACATGCACAGGGAATGCTGGCTTTCAGATCCAGATACAAAGCACTGATTTGCAGAGGTAATCAAGGGCTGCACCAAGGTTGTACTAATTACTCATAGAGCAAGGGTAGCCAACTCCAGTCCTCGAGAGCTACCATGTTCATGTTTTCCAGCTCACCTCACAGGTACACAGGTGCATTAATTACTGACTGACACATTCGAAAAGATCCACAGCTGGAGCTAATTACTTCACATGTGATTCCGTGAAGAGACCTGGAAAACTTTAACTGTTGGTAGCTCTCGAGGACTGGAGTTAGCTACCCCTGTCATAGAGGAATTCAATGAGAGTTCCAATGGAGAAATGCTGAACTACTGCTAGCAGGGAGCTAGCAGGGAGTTCTGGGCTGAGACTCTTGCCCAGAACACTGGGCTAGAGTCTCAGGTGTCTCAATTAGGAAAAGCTGACCATAGTCTCACACGCAGTGATTGCAGCTTAGGTGCAGGCTGAATGAATCCAGTCAGAATACACTGAAATACCATGTAGAAACTGGGGAACAGAAGAACAAACACCAGGGTTTGTGACACTCATGCCTTGCCCCTCGGCGTCACAGACCCAGAGGTTCCATTACCAGCGGTTATCATCAAGGGCAATTCTTATCAGTAGAGCTGTTTTGGTACTTGTGTAGTTTCACGGCACCACTGCGCACACAGTCTGTAGCAGAAACTTAGCAGCCTGCCAGAGGCTCTGTTTAACTGTGCGCGTGCCGCTCTAGCGCTGTCTGACTGTGCTCATGCCGCTCTAGCTCTACATTAACAGCGTAGCGGCCGGCCAGCAGCAGTGCGCTGCCCAGGCGCTGACAGGTCACTGTGGTACTTGTAGTTCCACAGTGAAATAGGCAGCGCCTGGGCACCGCTGACAACGGGGGGCATGTTAAAGTGGACACCCCGGCACACCGTTGACGTGTTGGGGCTTGTAAACTACACACCCCGGCACACCGCTCTAGGCGCTATGTATACGCTAGATTCAGACGCTAATGCGTCTGAATCTCGAAGCCGCTAAGGTGTTGGGGCATCTAAATCCAGACGCAAAAGCGTCTGGATTTAGTTGGGTGGCTAAAGCATCTAAATTTACCTGGGTCTAGGGGTACACTATTAAAACCTGTGCACAATGGCACTAGTCGATGCAACAGCTGTCGACCTTGTAAATTCCACTATCCACGCCAACCCGAAGCGAGCGAGCGGCGGCGGTACGCGTCCTACGACCTTTTCATACCCCCACTATCCACGTCGGCGTGGAGTCGAGAATAGAAAGTGTGGCGAGCGCAGCGAGCCCGAAGCGTGGCGAGGGGACGCGGATACCTTCACAGGTATCCGCGTCCCCTCGCAGGCTTCACAGGTGTCCGCGTCCCCTCGCCACACTTCGGGGCTGCCAAGTTTCTGTTACAGACTGTGCGCGTGGTGGCGCCGTGAAACTACACAAGTACCGCTGCTTTTTGCATTGCTAATCACATATGTTAGAACATATGCAATTAGCATCATCTCAATGGGCGGCGTGATGTACCGCAAGTGCTTGGTATATCTCGTCTACATTGTCCCCATTTCACATTATGTTACACTGTAGTGCTTTCATTTCACACTGTGCCACATTACAGTGCCAAAAGTCAGGTTAGATTTTTGGAAATAGGTCAATGTGGAGAATTACATGCTTTTTGTGAAAACAGAATATATGTATATTCCTGCATGTTCAACACTACACATTGGCACTTACATTTAACACTAGTGAAAATATGATTGTATACATATGTCAGATACAAATGTATTTGACATTCGTGTCTACTAGAAGTTGGAGCTCACCTGAAGCTCTTTCTAGGCTTTAACAATTAGCTATGCTTATGCTTGTGGATAGAAAAGGAGGCATTCTAAAAACCAGAAGCCCACTGGAAAGTTCCTAAAACAAATGATACCATTAGCAGTAGTGGGTATGGTGGCATTAGATGCAAAGGTCTTTCGCACACATTTGAAATGCATGTCCTCAATGTCAATGGGAAGGAGACTTTATAGCGTATAAAACACAGGACCACTGTAATTTATTTATTTATAGTTTCTTATATAGCACAGCATATTACGTTGCGCATTACAATTGGAATCAACAGTGATAAGACAAACTGGCTGATTACATACAGACATAGAGGTTGGAGGGCCCTGCTCGCAAGCTTACAATCTATAGAAAACATATTGCACAGCCAAAGCCAGCTACATTGCAACTATTAGTGCCTTTGCAAGGCAACCATACATCAAACTAATCTTCCAACCACATTTAGGGTTGTATTTACTCAATATTAGGGTCATAGATATTATAATTAAGATTTATTATGACCGTTCTTCCTGGTAATAAGAAATGTAATGCTACTGGGATGTACTAATGTACATATGCAGGAGCAGGGTCTCTGTAAGGATCCTTTCCCTGCAGGGTGTTAAAGTAAAGTGATCAGATTAGTGATCACTTTACATCAGGGTTGCCAACCTTGAGGTGCGTACACACTGGGGCGATTTTGTGCAAAATTGTGGGAAATATGGTCGCTGAGCGACCATATTGCCCGCAATGGGAGTGTGCACCGGCGATATATCGCCGGGTGCGCGCTCCCGTTTTTGCCCCTGTGGTGATCGCTGGTCGCAGGAACATGCTCCTGCGACCAGCTGATTACCACTGCCGGGCTCCCCCCGGCAGTTTCTTTTTCATCAGCGACCATCTCTGGTCGCTGATGTAAAGTAGAAACTGAGCAATATATCTCCCCCGTGTGTACACAGCATTACCCTCTCCTTCAGGGAGATACTGCTCTGTTTCTGGACATCCCTGGTAATGTATGATTGCCAGCACCTGTGGGGAGCTAGGTAATTGATAAGAAAGGTGTTTCATCACATGTGATGGTAATCATACATTACCAGGGAAGTCCAGGAACAGAGCATTTTCTCCCTGGTCAGGTAGGCAATCCTGCTTTACATTCACTTCCTAGCAGTAGACACGCTATTGTGCAAGTGTAGTTTGCTGACCACACGTACAAGTTTGGAGAGCCATGGAGGAATCTTACAGATCCCTCTCAGACACTTTTTGCAAATCACTGTACCATACCTCCCAACTGTCACGATTACAGCGGGACAGTCCCGATTTTCGGGTCCTGTCCCGCTGTCCCTCCCGCGGCAGGCATTGTCCCGCTGCGGGGGTGGCAGTTGGGAGACCCCCCAATCTAGTAGAATAGACGCTGTGCGCATGCGCACAGCGTCTATTCTCGTATGAAAATGAGGTCGCGGCTAATTAGCGTAAGCTGCGGCCTCATTTGCATACACCCCGCCCCCTTTTCGGGCACTCGCGCGAGTGTCCCTATTTCTACAGGTCAGAAGTTGGGAGGTATGCCGTACTTTTCCCGTATGCGGACGGTGAGCGTAAGTCCACCCACAAAACATCCGCATACGGATGGTCACAAACACCGATAAAAAGGAATGGCGTACACTTGTGCGTACGCCACCGCACACGGACGGATCTCCTCTTAGACACCGATAACTGGCGTACAACAGAGCGTACGCCACCATTTACGGACGTCTCTCACCCGTTTTCCCACCAGCATCTTGCGGCTATCTGAGCGTACGCCACCATGCATGGACGGGTCTCGTCTGTTTTCAATAGAAAACTCAGCGTGTGTCACCAATCGTGAGAGTGAGCGTACGTCCGTGCACGCTGGCATACCCTTCACATATATGGCCCTGCTAATCTAGCCTTTCAACTATGATTAAGGCAATTAAAATAATGATTCTAATTGTTAATCAATTATTGTTTTCTATTACCTCAATTGTGTACCTTAATGAACAGCCTAATAAAAAATTTAACCCTCCTTACATGTATATTTATTATGTTCTAATGTTGCATTTTAATCACTATCTATGTGTCTATTTAGCATAAACCAAAAAACAATGTTTGTGTTAGAGTGAAAAAATTGACATATGTCGACTTCTGTAGATTGAGTGTCCTGCTGTTTAAAGTATATACAAACACTTACTGAATGTGTGTAGATGGTAATAACCTAACTACCTTGGCATATATAAGCAGGTGTTAAAATGAATCTTACCTAAAACTAAACCAACCTTTACATGTAGAGAAGTGAAGAAAGATATGCTTCCAATGTGTTTGTGGGCTGTGTGTGGCTTGCAGGTAGTGAAATCATAATTTTCACTTAATAGGCTGCAGCATTGCTTATTACATTCAGGTGTCTGAGTTTGAGTAGTAATCAGCGTTAGTAAGCAGACCCAGGCGTCCGCTCTCATACGGTATCTCTAGGGGTGGTCTGGAGGTATCGTTGGCGTCCGCCTGTTTTCTGTCCAAAATGCACGGTGCGTTGGCCGATCAAGTGGTTGTAGCACCGTACATTTTTGGTGCACACCCCCGTGTACGTCCATGTTTACGCCCAGTTTTCCTCATTATTTCGGCTGCTCCCCTCAACACGCCCCTATGCCAAACACAATGACCGTGCTCTTGCGGACAGGCTTTTTCGCACGGAAAGACCCGTCAGTGAGCGTTGTGAAGTCGCCGCGCCTGCGCATTGCGAAAGGTACGCATGTGCAGAACAAAAAAAAAAACAATCCGACGGCGTACGGCCCGAACGCACCAAGCAGAATAAGGCCCCAAATTCTGGAATGCTATGCATACTTTTGAAAAAACATGTCAGGGAGATTTTAAAGGTGACACCTAGAAGCGCGGACATGTACTACAACATTTGGCACGTCATAAAATGACTTATATCCATATGTAGATAACCCCAAAACAGTTAGGGCCTTATTCTGGTCGGTGCGTACATTTCCGAATACTTTCGGATGGCGTTTTTTAGCCGTCTGCGCATGCGTGGGGAACGTTATGCGCATGTGCCACGCATGGTCTCCGTACTTGTTTGCACTAATACCATACAGAAATGTGCACCGCAATCACTCGGGAAATATGGGCGTATTATGGGCGTCATTCGGAACTACACAGGGGCGTACTTTCAAAGTGGGCTAAACTGGGCGGAAACATGGGCGGACACGAGGGAGTGCACTCATTTTGGTAGACGTGCATTCGGACAGCACACCGAATGCACGCGAACAAAAAGGCTAGAAATATGCGGTGTCCATAAGCAAGTATTGCTTTGCGGACACCACTCGTTCATGCGCTAGGCAATCGCTACGCCTAATCACTAAAACCAATGTCAGCTGAACACAATACAATCCACTCCTTTACTCATTACTCATTAATTACACGCTTTTCACTGCTTCAATTGGAACCATTGCAGCTTAAATGGAACATTACTAAACACACACATATATGCTGCACTTTTTACACACTTTTACACATGTCACTTCTACATGTATCAATTAAGCCACACATTTTGGGGAACCAAAAAAACATTTATTACCAGAACTTATAAAATAAACTGGAAACCGTAACAAATTAAAAGGTACCATGCCAGGAATAAAATTAAAAAATATATAATAAAGACATGATTTTTTGACATACATAGCCACAGCAGAATCATTAGGAACACATCAGGTGGCTTCACAACAAAAGTATAGCACCAACACTTCAAGTACAGCAGACAGTAATGGCAGCCGAAAGAGGCCAACAGGGGAACCAAACATGACATTCGAAACGAGGGCAAATGTGGGGACCCTCGGGACGGAATTGGACACAGGAAGCTGACACACACAGCTCAATGAAAGATTTGGGAAGACATAAGGGTGGAGGTTAATGCGGACACAAGTTCATCTGCGGGCACGTTTGCCCCTGGCAGGCTCCTTGCCACGTGCAGCAGCTCTTCGGCCACGGCCACGTTCAGATGATGGGCCAGGTGGAGCAGATGCTGGTGAGGGGGGGGATGGTGTTCCCCCTCTGCCAGCAGGGAGTGCTGCTGGTGGGAATGCACCAGAAACGGATGACAATAGGACCCTATTGCTGGCAACTAGCTCCACCATAAGCTCATTATGGTGGAGGAGGAGGTCATTTTGCCGCAGGGCTTGATCAGCCAGCACCTGCAGGCTAGCAGCTATTGATTGCTGGGTGGCAGCCATAGCCTGCAGGCTCTCAGCGATAGTCTGCTGGCTGCTGACCAAACCCTGCAAGACCTCCTCGGTCCTACGCATCCGCTCTGATGCCGAGTCTCCCTGCTGCTGAATATGGGAAAGCACCTGCACCCATCTGTCGAATTCAGCCTGGGGCGGTGGCTGCTGCTGCTGCACGGGCCTGGTACTGGTGGCAGGTGGCACAGACTCCTCAACCTCAAGAGATTCTGGCCCAAGCGGTGGGGATGCTGGTGAAAGAGAAAATTACAATTACAACACATTCCATGCAAAATTAGGACCAGCTACTTATGGCATGGCAAATAATTACCTTCAAGAAAAGAAGCCATGAGTTCCGCTGGGGACTCGCTGTCGATGGTGCTCACCCCCCGGACCTCCTCTGCTGCAATGCAGCACTCTGCCATCTCCTCCAGGGGGGTGAGCTTCAGCTTTCCAGGCATGGGGCCAGCCCCAGAGGTGTGGCTGTGTTCCCACCGCTGGGTCAATTTCTTCTTGAGGTTGGTTTTGAAGTCGTGCCACCTGCAATCAAAGTGTACATATTACTACATGTCACTCCTCATGTTTGCTCTAGCACACATTGCAATCTGCAACAGATGACAACATGTGCTTCATTACACACAACTTACATTCAATGAAAATATAAAAACAACCCTTAGAAGATACATTCACACTCACCCTACAATAACTATTGATTAAATGACATGGCAAACATGTCTGTGGCTCCAAGCAACGTGACCGGCCATTGACCAACACCATTTAACATCTAATGTAAACATTAGTGGTATTGTACTGCTCAAATGTAACACACATGAACTTGCCTCTTCTTAACGTGCTCCGTCTCACGAACTTGTGGAGCCACCGCATTAATCTCCGCCGTTATGTCCTCCCAGATCTTCCATCTCCTTGTGTGTGTCAACCTGTCCTGTGGACACTCGATCCAATCCCGTGCGCGGGGTACCAGGATGGCAAGCTCCTGCGCTTTAAATGCCATGTTTCTGCTGCTTGTTTCCTCTGTTGCCCTATTTCGGCCACGCCCACGGCCACTGCCACCGCCACGGCCACAGCCACCTGTCGCTGTACTCGAAGTGCTGGCCAGGCTACTCTGTTGGGAAGCCACCTGTTGTGTTCCCAATGATTCTGCTGATGCTGAAGATGGGCCAGCTGCCGATTGGCCTGATATAGATGGCCGATCTGGCTGCTGTTCTCCCAATGGCTGCTCTGGGTTGAGGGGGACATAGCTGGTGCTGGAGTCCATGTGGCCAAACAGGTCCTGCAACACCTGGTCTTCCTCAGATTCTGAGCCAGCCATGTTTGCAACCACATTGCAGTTTTGTAACATACCTTTATATCCTTTTTCTGTAATTGGCGTACATCAGCGACACCCTGCGTTCCGTACGGCAGCGTTCCGTACGGCAGCGTACACCGTGCGGCGCATAGGCCACGCCCCTACCTGCGAAAATAAAAAATTAAAAAACCTGGCAAACATAGTAAGTCCGATTTAGTAGCTTATTGCAGATTTGTACTCCAATGACCAAATAAAACTGATGTCAGACATGAAATGTATATGTGAATGTACATGTGTACTGTGCACTTGTTTGGTATGTAGTACAAATGACACTAACCATTCCATATGTAAATCCAGACCACCACTTAGGCAATCGTAATCAGTGCTAGCATCCAAATCACATGTGAAAGGTCTCCAAATTCAGGCTTGATGCTAGCTACATTTCATTCAACATCTCTAGTGTGGCCCAGTAGAAGGTAAGTGTACACATGGCACCATGACCTAATATTGGGAAAAGGTCTGGCACTATTTGCTATGTTTCTGCTGTATAGCTTTCACTATAATAAAGCTGTTTAGTACCTTGTAGAGTTAGGTGTAACTGGCTAGTGATGCAGACTATTTCACCTGTTACTTTTACCCATGTTTGGTGAATGTAATAGATAATATATAATGGGTTCCCAACTTATTTTACACTGTCTGTTTAGGAGATAGTAAGTAATGGGATGGTCTGCTCAACTATGCAAAGGTACAACAAGTGTGGGTTTGCGATGCAATGGGTTAGCCGTCTGTTGTGGCGCATACACGCTGTTACTGTCAAAATGAACAATAAAGTTAATACCAAATATCACTCTGATCAACCAATGACAGGACATGATTGCTTGAATTGTGCCATTGCTAAGATGGCGGCCTATGGGAGAGCAGCACCCTTCTCATCCGTGGAGCTTAGGACACTGGTCTCCGTTATGGAGACCAGGCTGGGGCGTGCGGGGCCCTTCATCACTAATAGGCAAAAGCGCCAGGCGTATGCCGCAGCCCGTAGGCGCATATTCGCGCGCACCCAGGTGCGCAGGAACATCGCACAGCTGGAGCGGCGATGGTCGGATCTGAGGCGCCGCCAGCCAGAAAAGCTCCAGCTAATACGGGCCAGCATTGCACGATGTAAGTGTTTACCCATTAAATGCCCAATTGTACAATATTGCTTACATGACCTTTTTAAACCAATAAGGTAACCTGCCTGATCCATGAGTTAAACATGGCATACACTATATGTGTGGTACTTCCTGTTTGACACCCTGTAATGGTAATAAAATATGTAATTGTGTCGGATTATTGTTTGTGATGCTTAGAATGGCCCAAATGTCACATCATAACTGCCATATTACAGGCTGTGTTTTATAAAAGCCAGTAAGGAGCTGATTGGCTGTACATTTATCTCTACTTATAACCTTTGGATTTATAGCTTGTTAAGGCTTAATACATCTGTCCAAATGACCCCTAATTGGCACTTTTTTTTCTCAAACACAGCACGGGATCGAGCAAGACAGGCCCGGGAGGAGGCAGAGGCGGCCCAGGAGGAGGTCGCAGAAGCGATGGACGAGGAGGTGGTGTTGGAGGAAGGGGTGGTGGAGGAAGTGGAGGCGGAGGAGGTGGCAGAGGAAAGGGAGGAAGTGGAGGAGGAGGAGGTGGCAGAGGAAAGGGAGGAAGTGGAGGAGGAGGTGTGGGCAGTGGAGGCGGAGGTGGTGCCAGTGGAGGAGGAGGTGCCAGCTGAGGAGGCCCCGGAAGAAGAGGAGGATGAGGAGGCCTGTGAGGTGGTGCAGGCGCCCGAAATTGGTATGTATACATAAAGAATCATTATTCCTTTTCTCATCTACTATTTGCTATGTAGCACTAGTGATTCAATTGTGTTTTTAAATACTATAAATTCATATAACAAACAGGGTAGCAACAGACACACTTAGATAGGGTGCCCAAACCATCCCTTTCATCCTGGACACATATTAATGACACAGGTTGTGAGGATGGCTTTCAGGTCGATTTTAAGTGCCACTGAACCTGTGTAGTTAATCTGTATGCTGGAAGAAAGGGATGACTTGCTCATGTAAGGGTTAAATGTCCCTGCTGCAAACGTACAATCTGTAGCCTCATATAGGTGAGTAGAGTTTACAGGTGATTGATCTTTCTAAACTAGATTAAAGGGCCCTACATACGCAGAGATGTGTGCCAGAGATACATAACGGGAGATTCAGCACAAGAGATTTCACTCTTGTGACTCATTTCAGACAATGAGCCACATACAGAGAGATTTGTGTCAGAGATTCATAATGGGAGATTCAGCACGGGAGATTTCAAATCTGTCACAGAAAGTGAAGTAAAAACACTGCACTTCATCACAAAAATGTTATTATTACTGAACACATCTAGCACATAACTAATGTCTTCTTTAATAAGTATTCTTTCACCTCCCCTAATATGCTACCCCCCCCCCAAAAAAAAATTAAATCATGGTGGCTAGTGGTTAAACTATTAAACATTGGTGGTACAGTGGGAGCTGACAAAAAAATACTTACCAAGTCCGGGGTCCAGCGTCTCATCCTCTGTCATACAGATAATAATTTTGTAAAAAAAAATGGCATGACCAGCCCCGGGCTTTTTGAGTGGTCCTGGTTCCCAAAATCCAGAGGACAAAGTGCGTGGGGTCCCCTGGATTTTGGGGACCAGCACCAGGCTCTTGAGCTGGCCCTGGTTTCCAAAAAACGGGGGACAAAATGAATAGGGGTCCCCCATATTTTGGAGACCAGCACCAGGCTCAACTAGCAGGGGGTGTAATGCCATAGCCAGGGGACACGCTTGATGGTGTCCCGTGGCCAAAGCATTACCCACCCTAACTAGTCAGCCCAGGCCGGGAGTTTTTGGGGAGGTGGGGACCCCCCAAATAAGGGGGTCCCCCCTCTCCAGGGCACCCCAGGCCTGGGCTGCAGCCCGGGGCTATCCCCTGCACCCCTGGGCGGTGGGCGCAGGGTTGATAGCTTATTTAACAGTAATATTGTCTTTTACAGTAGGACTACAGGTCCCAGCAAGCCTGCCCCACATGCTGGCACTTGGGAGAACCACAGGTACCAGCATGTGGGGCATTAAAGGCCCGCCGGTACCTATAGCCCCAATGTAAAGGAAATATTAAAATAAAACAACAAACACTGCTTTTAAATGTTTTATTTAATAAAAACACAAACACAGAGTTTTTAGTATTTTATTAAACTGCATCTAGTCTTCACCTGGGGGCAGCGGCCCCCTAAGCTCTTTTGCATGGCCGCCGCCTCCCAGGGCTTCTGCCTCTTCATCTGTGTTCTTCACCTGGGGGCGGCGGCCTTTTAAGCTCTTTTGCATTTGCCGCGCCTCCCAGGACTTCAGGAGCTCTTCACTCCTCCTCCGCCGTCGGACTGACTGCCCCGACCCTGTCTCGAGCTGGCTAATATAGCCAGCTCTAGGGGGCGGGGCAATGACGCAGCGAGCCGTGATTGGCTGGCCGCGGCCATTTTGAAATTTAATTTTTTTTTTAATTTTTTTTTACATGTCCGCCGCGCTGCCGCCCCGCTGCCGCCGAGAGGAGAGGTGAGGTGGGGGTGGCGATGGGTGCTACAGCTGGTGGGGGAGGGGGGTCAGAGGTGGCGGCGGCGGGTTCTGCGGCGCGGGGTGCGGCGGGTCTGCGGCGTCCGCAGTCGCTCGGCCCTGCTCATCTGCCCGCAGCCACACATGCGGGAGATGAGCAGGAGCTTTCTGAGCGACTGCTCTGTATTGTACAGCCCGTCCGTTCTGAATCTTGGACAGATTCAGAACGGCGGGTGCGCGCATGTAAATCGCTGTGTGGGCTATATACACAGCGATTTACATGCATCTTCAGGCATTTTCTGAGCGATTTGTTAGAATCGCTCAGAAAATGCCTGAATATCGTGC
Source organism: Crinia signifera (assembly GCF_055691185.1). Taxonomy (NCBI): domain Eukaryota; kingdom Metazoa; phylum Chordata; class Amphibia; order Anura; family Myobatrachidae; genus Crinia; species Crinia signifera. The sequence goes on from NC_139218.1 coordinate 129,360,811, forward strand.
TGTATGTGGGGGCCATAAGTATGGCATAAATGGAGTATGGACAGGCGTGGCTTAGAATGGAGTAACAAGTGGTCAGTGCCCCTGGGCCCTCCTCTAGCTAAACCCCCCCTGCGGTCTGCATGTATTGTTGGCACCATAATTGTGTGTTGATTTGGTCTTAGTAATGATTTTGTGCATGGGAGTGGGTTAGTGCTGCAGCTTCACCTAACTGGCATTATGACAATGATTTATGGAGCAGACCATCAGCAGGCAAGCCATGCTTGATTGCACAAATGTACTGTGCATTCCTGAGAGTTGACTCCATCATATAACAGACACTGAGCGCTTTTTGATGAGTTGGTATTGGTGCAGCTCATGACATGCTTAGTCATGAGTGGGTTTGGATTCAGAAGGAGCACTATGACTGTGAGGTGTTCTACAGAGTAAAGGGTAGAGGGAAAAAAACAGGCTTTCCATCTAGGATGTATGCATGTATGTATAGCTGTATGTGTCATATATATAGTTATATATGTCTCTATATACATATATATATATATATATATATATATATATATACACACACACACACCTGTCACCTTGCATTTATTTAATTTATGTATGACTATGTTAAATGTATGCATGAATATCATTAGTAATTTGACCCTTTTTAATATGTCCACAGATGAGCCAGCCCAAGCAGAAGAGGGTCTACGTGGGGCCCTCTTGAGAATGAGGGACCACATGCGGCTGGTCTTGGCCGATTTGGAACACCTGATCGACCTTAGTTCATAATTTTTTATTATTTGTTTTCATTCAAAATATGGGTTGTTATTTTAATAAATTGTTTATTACAGTTCGAAGTTGTCTGTGTGTTTTGTTTACATTAAACAGTATATGTGTAAATTGTTTATACTCTTTTAAATTAGCAAAATGTACATACTGTATATAGATGTATGTTATGTTCACATCATGTAAGGGTTAATGTGTGTAATGAATGTAGTAGTAATGTGTTTCAGTATGTATTAGGATTTAATTGATTCCAATAGAAAACAAACACTTTTTAATGAGGTTGCCTAATTGCATAAGTGGGTCATGTGATCGATTTCTGTGTTTGGATAATAGTGTTGAATTTTGCGTAAATACACCGCATCAGTGCGTACGGGCAGGTTCCCGTACGTTCTGACGCGGTAAGACCGTGCTTACGCTGTAAGACCGTGCCGAATCTGTGCGTGTCCACCGCACACACAAGGTTTGTATGTCGTCCGTACACACGCCCTGTTCTTAAAGAGTGAGTCCGTCCGAATGCGGAGGCTTGGTGGGCGTTTCTAGGGACGATGTCCGCACAGCGTGGCGTGCGGACCGCTCCGTAAGAATTCGGGAAAGTACGCACCGATCAGAATAAGGGCCTTAGTACGATCTACTGTCCTTGTTGAAAAAGATATGTGTCAGGGCTGGTTCATATATTGTGTTTTACACGTGGTTCCATATAAGTGGCCACGAGAAAAGTTATATAAAATGCATGTAGTCATATGGATCATTGTGCTTTAGAACCAATGCAGGGAAATCCCATTTGAATGTATAGATCTCTGATTACTTTTTTTTTCCCAAAAAAATTAAACAGCTGCATAATATGGGCTAGGGGAAATCAGGGAGTTTCCTAGACTTCAGGAAAACAGGGAAAGTCCTACTATTTCATGGAGCCTCCTGCAGAATGCAGGATGTTATGCAACTATGATGCTATGCATGCCAAAGCTTTGTGAACTCTGCCTGAAAGCAGCCGCTATAGTTTTTTATGGGGACTGGTTTTGCATAAGACACCCAGGGATTTCCAAAATATCTGCTGCAGTCCCCAGAACATACATTCAGGGGGTACTTATGTACAGGTCCACATTTTCAGTGGATATCCTGCAAATAATAATTGATAAATAGACCCCTCCAAATGTAATAGGCCCTTATTCTAGTTGAATCGGACGGATGCGTATTTCAGACGGGCACCGAGTTTTCTTAGCCCCGCCTACCGTATGGATCACTCACACTGTCGGAATGTGGTAAGACGCCAAGCAAATGGACCGCAAGTGGATGTTCCTGCTTCCCGGAAGTGACGCGAATGCATTCCAGTGTTCAACAAACAATACTGTTTTGCGTTCCAACTTCCCGGATATACATCATATGTCTGAAGCTCGCTTTATATACAGAATAGGCAGACTTTATTTCATAAATTCCAACGCATATTCTAATTTCTTTTAGCGGCTGATATTTTAAAGTGTGTTATAGGACAGGAACAGGTATATTTGAAAACACTGTTCATCAGACCGGACAGAATTAGTCAAGGCCCTAAAGCCTGTTGAATGACCAATCATATCCAGCGAGCCACAGTTTGTTTTTCGCTGGCCAGCCCCTTTTGTGGAAACCGTAGAGCACAAATAATGCCTCTGAATGGAAGCAGCACGTTCAACGTATGTAGTTAGAGCCCTAAACTTGTTAAAAACAGGGACAACAATTTCCTGGTTCATATGAAACCTGGAAACTACTTTAGCAAGGTGTGTAGCTCTGGTTCTCAGGACCGCCCTGTCCGAGTGGAAGATAAGAAAAGGAGGACTGCATGAGAGGGCAGTTAAGTCCGATACACACCTAGCAGACACAATTGCCAACAGAAAAACTGCCTTAGCTGTGAGCTTGTGCAGCGGTTTGAAAGGAGAGATCCCACGGAAAACTAAGGAGAGATCCCACAGTGCCGTTGGTGGCACATATGGAGGTTGAATACGTATCTTTCCTTGAAGGAAAGTACGTATGTCTGGGATAAATGCAATCTTCCATTGGAACCAGATGGAAAGGGCTGAGATACAGTAGGAACTTTCAACTAAGCTAATCTCAGACCTAAGTCTAAGCCTCTTTGCAGAAATGCAAGTAGTCTTGCTGTTTTGAACACTTTCGTGGGTACTTGTGTAGTTTCACGGTGCCAGCTTACACCGTGAGCGTACCGTACTAACGGTCAGAATCAGCGTAGTGTTCTCGCGCCCTGCGTAGTTAGCGTAGTCAGTCAGAAGTAGCGTAGCGTCCCTGGCTGCCTTACTTGTGTAGTTTCATGGTGGCAGCGTAAGCTGCGTTATCAGCGTAGGCTGGCGCCGTGAAACTACACAAGTAACTACCGGGCTGTGGCGGGAACAGCATCTCTGTCCCCGGCGTCAGGGGCAAACGCAGGATTTTCAGAAGGGGGTTTCCAGAGAGGCAGAGCAAAGCACGGAGATGGACACTTACTGTAGGTGACCCAGTATATGCCGGGTCAGTTAAAGTATTATAGATAGACCAAATGTATATAAATAATAATAATATATTTATATAAATATATATATACATAACAGCAGTGTAGACCCCAGGGCATAGCAATGTATTGGGGCCCCTACCTATCCTCCAGCGGTAGGGGTGGGGGGTGCTATGAGCGGAAGCTTTGATGTCCCGCGGGTGGTAGGGGGTATTATATCAACCGCTCAGCATGTAGGGCTCAGTAATTTCCACTAATTACCCCTTTACTGGGAGTGGTAGATGAGGTGGGAGAAGGGGGCATTGGGCTGAATGAAGGGGTCCCAATACATAACTTCCAGGGTAGTAGAGGATGTTTAATACGCAGAGGATGGGGTATATAGTGAAGTGGGCTTATTATTCATAATTTTCTGGTGGGAGGACAACTTGCTTGACTGCAGATATCTCCAGTTCCTGGAACTAGATTTCTTAGCTTTTAATGGAATTAAAAACTAGAGAATCCCACCTACCAAATGGTATTGGGGACTAGGGGATCAGATTTCAGGAGGCAGAGCAATCCGCCAACGAGTATATAAAACTACATACCAGGTGTGTAACCAGCTGCTTGAAGGCTGTTATCTCTGATTCTGGGCACAGTAAAGACCAGCTTCTAGTGTCCCTCAAAGGGGGAGAGTCCCAGCTTTTGGAATATACCCTCAGAAAAACTCTATGTCAGACAGAAACTGAAATATCTGACTGGGGAGAGCAATTAACAGGCTTGGATGGGGACCACTGTTTTGAAGTCAGATATCTCTGGTTCCCCAGGGCCAATTTTTACAATTCTTGTACCCATGGAAAGAGGAGACCCTCAGCTTTCAGACTCAGGCCCTCAGATTCCTGGGGGGTTTCAGGATACTCAGAAACCCCCCCTGCGTGCGCTACTGGGCATACCTGTTAAGCCTAGTCAGCGCCTCTCTCACACCGGCAGCGCCAGCATGGCCCCTCTCTTTGGCGGATTTCATGTAATCCGTGTCCTGCGTCTGAGTATCTATTGCTGAGATGTATGATGTGGCAGGTTGAATGTGTTCCTGAAACACCCCCACTATCCACGGCAGGCCTAAGTGTGGCGAGGGGACGTGTTACACGTCCTCCCAACCTTTTCATATCCCCCACTATCCACGTCGGCGTGGAGTTCATTTTACATAGTGTGGCGAGCGCAGTGAGCCACCGAGCCCGAAGCCCCGCGTGGGGACACGGATTACATATAAGGTCATCCACATCTCCTCACTGGGCTCGCTGTGCTCGTCACGCTTCGGGCTCGTGGCTCACTGCGCTCGCTTCACTATATAAAGTCAACTACATGCCGACATGGATAGTGGGGGTATGAAAAGGTCAGAAGGATGCGTAACGCGCCCCCTCGCTGGACAATATATACACAGGTGACCAGCGCTGGGAGATAATCAGTGAGAAATATCCAAAGGATAATGATTTTCCTCAAATCTTCTGAATATGTCAGATATATCCTTGTGTGTGGGTGCCAGAAGGAAATCAACTTACTTTAAAGTTCTATTCTGGTATGCACATCAAGGTATCTTTGGCATATGTATGCTTCAAGGTAAAACAGGATCGTGAACTTACATTTTAGTTCTGCCCCGCGTTCCTATAATGGTATCTTTGTCCAATTCGACAGCAAACAGGCAGTGAAGTCAAACAAGTTTAATTCCAGGACAAGACAATTTCCAAATGACAAACAAAGCGATGTAGTTAAAACAGTTAAAAGATGCAGAGAGATTCAGAGGCAGCTGCGGCGGCGGTGTCCGGGTCACAGTACAAGCGCTGCAGACGCTGTGCCTGTGTAGCTAGATGGAGTGTCCGTATGAGCAGTAATCTCCGTAGCATGTGGAGGTGCTGCTGCTGGTCTCCTCTGCGTTCACGGCTTGATCTCTGGGCTCACTGCGCTTGCCACGCTTTGGGCTGCCGTGGATAGTGGGAGCGTTTCAGGAACACATTCACACCTGCCATATCATAGATCTCAGCAATAGATACTCAGATTCAGGAGCGTATCATTGATGGAGCATCTGAGATGCTCCTGCGTGTCAAACAGATGGAGCGCCTCTCCACCGGCGCCAGCATGATCCCCTCTCCGACAAAGAGAGGGGATCATGCTGGCACTGCTGGTGTGAGAGAGGCACTGACTAGGCTTCCAAGGGACGCTGGGGACAGAGATGCTGTTCCCGGCAACAGCACGGTAGTTACTTGTGTAGTTTCACGGCGCCAGCCTATGCTGATAACGCAGCTTACGCTACCACCATAAAATTACACAAGTAAGGCAGCGTTGGGCTATGCTGATAACGTAGCTTAGCCTGCTGAAGGCAGCCGTCGGGCTACGCTATTAGAGTAGCTTCAAACGTAGTGTAAGCTGGCGCCGTGCATAGTGTAAGCTGGCGCGGTGAAACGACACAAGTACCCTTTCGTGTCATAGCTCTAAGTCGCGCACCAGGAGAAATATGTATGCCATACCTTTATAGTACATTCTGGCAGAGGCAGGTTACAAGCTCTGAGCATTGCCTGGATTACTTTTTTGGAGAATCCTTTAGTTTTTTGAACATTAGACTGAAGCGCCATGCCATCAAAGACAGGTGCTGTAGATCTGGGTGTAGGCTGGACCCGTGACTGAGTAAGTCCGATCGGAGAGGAACCAAAATGGTTGCTGTACTGACAGACGTTGTAGGTCTACAAACCAGTGATGTCGAGACCAGGCTGGGGCTATCAGTATGAGATCCCCACCTGTTTGAATTTCATGAGAACCCTGGGTATCATGGACACAGGAGGAAAGGCATATGGAAAATGAAACTTCCACGGAATCGACAGTGTGTCCGTGACACTGGCATGAGGATTCCTAGATCGCAACCCGTACACTGAGATTTTGTAGTTGTGATGGGACACCATGAGATCCATGTCTGGAGGACCCCAGTGTTCCACCAGAAGGGAAAAAACCTCTGGATGGTCTGCTGACCATAAATGCGTAAGTGATGAATGCTCTTTCTCCTGGTACTTTTTGCAGATTGCAATCTAGAGGTCACAATGGATATGGTGTTACCTAGCTGGACCTCACATTCCGTAGCTTGGTAAAGTCATCAAGAAAACAGCCCTAAGTGGGCTTTACGGGCAGAAACTTTGAATAGTTCAAATATAAATTAAATATTAATATTAAATATTAATTGATAAATAGGCCATTGAGTGCTACAATACACAAAGAATGCTATGAAATCTGTTTAAGAAAATAAAATACAGCACCAATCAACACACAAAGGCTACAGGTTTAAATATCTTCTGAGAGCTTATAGTGTTCTGATATACTGAGTGTATATTGTCACAGTGGTAATTTTACATATCAAAGAAAATTATTTTGAATGGTCTTCAAAACAATATGGTAAGGAATCAGATCTGCAGTTCACATACCTCAGTAGCCACGAGAGACCTTAATGATATTGTCTGCCTCTTTACGTATGTTAAGAGACCTTGTTAAGCTGTAGGCTACATGCGAACAAAGTCTTTTTACACCTCTTGAAGAGAGATTTGCATACAGTGCTTCCCCAGTATAACACCTAATAAGGATTACCACAATGACATGAATTTCCACTAAAATCATGTTTAATACAGTATTGCCTCTGGTAGATATAGGTTATAAAGCTTAGGACAGTCATGGGTGTGTTCTCAGATGTTTATGTGCACTGTGTGTCATGATATGACATGGGAGGCGGGGGCGAGATATAAATGATGCCAAGCATTCTGGGAAGATGCCAACTGACAGGGCACTAGCAAGTGAATCAGTGACTTCTCATAAGAGATGAGTGCATTATTCAGGCCCACGTAGAACAATATTCGTGTGAGACACCCTCGGATCAATCTCCTAAATGCAACCTCTGCTTACAAAAATGAAGCACAAAACAGTGGTATTGTGTGCTGTATTTTGAGTCTGCTGACAGCTTACATTCTTCTCCTCCTAGAGCCATTTAAATCCAAACAAAGAACACATTCACAGTATACTGAAAATATTGCCCTTCCTGGAATAGTTTTAACCCACTATGTAACAGAATAAATTTGTTTACAATAAGGAACTATGATAATGTTAAAAAATAACATAATTGTTTGTTTTTGTAATTTGAGTCAAGCAAGTCAATTCATAGATCTCTGTGAGAAGGCTTCTATCGGCATGGCATTATTGTACTATATAAAGTATATAAACCATTCTCTAGCAGGTGAGTGGCACATGGCCAGTACAGTGTTGCCAGAAATGGTTGGCCATGGCAGTCACACTTTTTAAAGGTCTCTACCTAAACGTCTTTAAAAAAACAACAACAACTAATTAGGGACAAAGGAGGTTATTCTGGTTGATTCACAGCCTGCGAGTCCCCCAGATGCCGCCCGCCCCCCCTTACACGCTGCGTTCGTATGCACTGGCTGTGAATGGATGTTTAACCGACCATGGTCGCCGACCATCAAATGATGTGGTGAGTGCACGCATATCTAAAGTGATTCTCAGGTCACCTTAGCTATGCATGCACATTTGCCAGGAAGTGGGCGGGCTGCTGACATCCGGTGACATCCTCCACCCACGCCACGGGCCTATTACCATGGGAACGCCCAGCATTTTCATAGGAACACCCATGAAACTTTGGGTGTTCCCATGGGGCGCGACTTTCCGCCCCCGCTCCCCGCCCACTGTATTGGTTGCGAGCACCCGGCGAACAGTCTGTTCACCATGGCCACACGCACCCTGTGTATGCACATACACAGATATACGCCTGCGCATGTGAATATGCCCAACATTGGTCCAAACGCGAACGCACGGGGGATGCCAATGAATCTGAATAACCCCAAAGTGTAATCAGTGTTATCTAGAATAGATGTAGATGATTACATTTCTGTCTTTATGGGGCATACGCACGTAGAAATTTAGGGGTATTGTGTATCACAGTACTGGATCTGCTCATATTCCATGTTTCTGTGCATGAACAGATCTACACATTGGACATTACGTAAAAAATAGTTTATGTACATTATTCGGGGCCTAATTCAGACCTGATAGCAGGACAAATTTGTTTTAAATATGGACAAAACCATGTGCAGTGCAGGTGAGGCAAATGTAATATGTGCAGAGAATCGTCACTTATTAGCGCATCCAATGGTACTACTTTATCTTTCTGCAAGGCTTAGTACATCTGCACCACTACATTACATACATTTCAAAATTAATCCTGGGACACAAATAGATTTGGTCTGTATAAATCACCAACAGAGAGAACTACATGAACTTAAAATGTATTTCTGCCTTAGGGGAAGCACACCTACAGTCACCTTTGGCTGCTTGTGTCATCCCAGGAGTTCCACCATGACATCACCTCAGACACAGTTGCTCATGAAGTGTCAGAAGGTCGAGCTGTTTCAACAAAAATAAAACTACGTTCTCCAATTGAAGGATGTTTTCATGCCTATGCAGTAAGGACCACCTAACCCAAACTATAAAGATTTATAATCAGGGAAAGCAATGGTGCTCTTTTAGTAACACAACAGAAAACAAATGTGTCTTCCTGTAAAACATAAAAAAACAATAGGTAACTGGTGATTTTGTACTAGCAATTATGATGTTACTGTATGCTAGGATACAAGGGTGTAACTACCATAGTTGCAAGGGGTGCCACTGCTATGGGGCCCATCTTTACTGTCTAAGTAATATGTTTTACATACATTTATCACCATCAGTTGGTAAATGGGGGCCCTTACAAACATTTTCTATGGGGCCTTCTGATATCTAGTTACGCCCCTGCTAGGATATATTAAATATAACATCACAGTGAGTAACATTAATGCACTTTGTTACATTATTTCTTTGGTTTTATTTTCACATGAGAACAGATGACTTTTTGTTGGGTCAGTGAGCACCATTGCTCTTACTAATCATGCATCTTTAATTGATATGCCATTTTAGTATAGATAACACCTCAGAAGTCACACAGGTGTTCCCCACAGTATTGTCCTCATACACTCAAGTCACCTATGTTTGCATATAGTAAATAAACACAACACAGAAGCGCCGTGTGATCTCCCTGTACAGACACTAGCACACCTGAGTCACACACTACTGCTGCTGCTGGCAGCCGCCGCGAGCTGAGGTGTGTCCTGCTGCTGCTACTGCCCCCGGGACACGTGACGTCAGCAGTACCTGGGCCAAGCAGGCAGGAAGCGGCGGCTGCGGGGGCAGGAGCGGGCAATTAGCACAGGAATCACCGGGAGTAGGAGGAGGAGGAGCAGCAGCAGGGGAGACAGAGAGAGAAGGGTTCAGGTCCGGAGGAGCCTCATCATTATCTCAGAGCGGGGACAGGCTGCCGGGGAAAGCTCAGGTGTAGCAGGAGGGAGGCTCAAACCGCGGTGTTTCCTGCCGGGACTGGTGTCACTAGGAGGAGGCTGCAGCTGCCATATTGCAGTCTCGGAGTAAGGTGCGTTGTGCTCAGTGTTATTGTCGTGTCTATCACTTGTTTGTACAGGGCTGCTACACGGGGTGGGGTATATGTTCTACACAGCCATGTTCCGGTTACCTGTATCTACTGCTTCCCATGGGGAGGACACCGCAGCTGCCATACTGGGCTTATAACAACTTTGCCCAAAGTCCATGTGACGATCTGCCGTGTACTGTGTGTGCCCTGCCCATCCGGATTAGTACATAGATATGTCCTATCCCATATATCTGGGTTATAGCGATGTCTGAGTGTGTTGTTGTGATGGATTCTCATGTTGCTATTTCGCTTTGGTCTGTATAAGTTGGACAAGGAAACCCCTGTCTGTTACTAGGTGTCTAGTTATTGCTACATATTGGACATAATAAAAGCCTTTAAGGAGAACATACTTTATAAGACCTGTTTTGTTCACTCCTCAGGATTCTTATTGTCACTTTGTCCTTGTAAAAGGAGATCACCTCACTCACTCTCACACACCCTGTGTGCTCCCTGTACAGTTAAGTTTAAAGTATTTTCTCCCTGTCAGTGGTGTACTGAGCTGCCCACATAACACAGCTCCAGAATGCTTTTCAGCTGTGCTGGCTCCTAATTATTGCTTGTGATTTCATTGGCTAGAAAAAATGGCATTCTTGTTTGTTTGTTTATTAATTTATTTACAGTTTCTTATATAGTGCAGCAGATTCCGTTGCGCTTTACAATAGTAGACAGTGATAAAACAAACTGGGTAACAACAGACAGACTTGGAGGTAGGAGAGCCCTGCTGCAAGCTTACATTCATGTTGTAACTTGTAGTACTTATTCCCATTTGTGAAGAAGATTGGCTAATTGTAACTATACTTTTTGGGCACATTGCAATACTAGAAGTCTTGAAAGGTTGAGTGATTACATTTTTGTAGTCTTTTCCACTAAGATCCATTGTGCCACTTAATTTGCACAGACTGTTTTGTTACATAACAGAATTGCATAGTGAGAGAAACCTGTTTTGTATAGGTCACCTCCTACCCCCAGACCACCGAGGTATTGTAAGGTAAAGGCAGTAGTTCCCAAACTTTTTTGAATCACAGCACGCTAGATAACGTTTTTTTGTTTTTTTTGTCACCCCTAGAAAACCTGACAAATGTGTAAAATAAATAAATAAATAAAAATGTGTGTATATATGTATGTATGAGGCCGAGTTTGGGAACCATTGGGTTATATTTGCCAACAAGGAATTGGGTCAGCCTTTCTTTTATAGATTACTTACGTCAGACAAGTCCATTTAAAAATAATGGGAAAATGACATAACTTGGATATCTAAACTGAAATAGTCTTAAATGTACTTTTAAATGCTTTAGCTGTTGCCCAACATGTCAAGGAAATAAAGTTATTTTAAATACATATTTGGCAAACTTTTTAGTTGGCTGTTTGTACCTAGCCTATTAAAAAATGTTGTGTAATTTCTCAAAGTTCAAGAGAATGTTCCTGCCCTTTTGGTTTACTTCATGTAAATACTGTACATTCTTGGCTATCTATCTCCACTAGGGATAGGTTGTGTTCTGTATAAAAGTGTTATGAAGGCAAATATATAGCTCATCTTACAAAGTATATCAGGTACTACTATATATAAGGGAGGGATCAGTATGAAATCCCGGTGGTCGAAATACCACCGCCGCAATGCCGACAAGCCGGGGCCCTAGCCCCCCCCCCTTGCGGGCTCGCTGTGCTCACCACGCAGCGGGCCAGGTGCCTCACTACGCTCGGCACACTATTTTATTCTCCCTCCATGGGTGTCGTGGACACCCATAGAGGGACAAAGTGTCGGCATTGCAGTGGTTGGGATTCCGGCGTCGGTATTTCGACCATCGGGATTTTGACTGCATCCCTTAAGGGATATCCAATCTGTTTCATGTGTGCAGTGCTGGTGTCCACGCAACTAAGGGATTATGAGCACTGCGCATGTGCCAAATAACCGTATGTGATGCCACTCATGGTGAGATATTTCACGCTGTGACATTGACAGGAAGAAACAATTTGGGGAGGTAATGTTAAGTGGTGGCAAAAAATGCACGTGTGCCATGGCTATTTCCAATGAGTGTATCTGCCTTCAGCTGTGATTATGTACATGGGGAAACATGGCGTCATCTTCACTGCTGCAGCCATAGACTCACTCAAGGAGCTTATGGGCCTCATTATTCCATTAATGCAGTATATGTGTATGTAGTTGCTGAGGGCTTTGCAATGGTTCTAGTGGGTGTTTATATCCTTTTGTTGGTGACAGCTTCAGTGGTGAAGATTGGCAAGTCTGTAGGTTGAAAAAATCCTAGCTTTTTAGGCATGTGCATACAAACATTGTTGTAATGTTCTAAAAAGAAATAAAAACACACAGTACCTCCAGATACATGTGTGTTATGGTGTGTACACAGGGCAGTTCCTGCCGTGAGATGCGAGTCCCGATGCGATCAGATCGCATCGGGACTCGCATCTCACGGCATGCTAGAGGGGCACAATTTAGACTATATAGTGCAGATCTGCACTATATAGTGTTGCCTGCCCTCTCTATCTGGCTGCCCATATACTCTCACACGGGAGTGCGCATCGGCAGCGAATCTGGCTCGGAAGCCCTAAAAAAGCATGCGATGTGGCTTCCGATGTTCCCTATATCGGGAACATCGGAAGCCAAATCTTACTGTGTGTACACACCATATGGGTGTGTATTCCAAGACCCCCCCTACATATATTAAACATTGTTCTAATGTTGTGTTTTTCTTAATGTGTTACTAAAGACTCTGCGCCATTTCAGTGTAAAAATGAATACATTTATTTTAATACTATGAGCAATGATGTAGTATTGTAAATAAAAGTTTTCCTACTTAAATAAATGATTACTCAGTATTTTGACTTGTCATATATTTGAATATTTCTAGTACAATTTTAGGTTCTCTACTCCCATAGATGGAATATCTATAAGTTAATGTAATCTTTGTAGTTATCAATACAAATTTGAACAAAAGTTTTTTTTTTTTTTTAAATGTATAGTTATTGAACTCATGCGAATTTCCTCTTGCCTTCCATCTTTCTGCCAATTAAAACATCAAAGTGCATTAATGACCAGATTCCCCACCCTCCATCTGTTTTCTAGATTTTTTTATGTTTCAACCTGCAGTTGTTAACCGTGTGTAATCATTAATTTAGTAGTAACATGTTTGCAAACTATTGTGCTACGTGATCATACATGTGACCTGTTCTAGACAATAAACCTTATTAGAGTTTTAAGGAACACCACAAAAGAAAAAATGCTAAGTGTACAAACAAATAGGGTTATGTATGATGTTTATTTCTACTTTTTTTTTTTTTTTTTCTGAGAAAAGCTTATTTAGGAATAATAATGTTTTGGTTTTTTTCCCCACTGTTTAAACTATATATACCACATGGAGATAAATTGTTGCCTCACATGTTAGGTTCCACATAGTAGATCAGATTATACAGTTATTTCCCTTTTGTTATTATTTGCACATATATTTTAATAAGTATGAATGTATTACCAGATTCACATTTACTGCCTGCTTCTTAAAAGTGGCAATGGAATGATGCCCCCTACTCGGATAGATTGTGATTTATTGGGTCGTATATGTTTGTTTAATGGGTTAAAGGTCAGTCATTGTATAAGGTGACCTGGAAATCATGAGTATGCTAAATGTATGATGACAAAGCTAAAAGGTATCAGGAAATAATTGAGATACATTACGTGAAGCATATTTAACGAGGAAGAGACAGTTACCTATTTTTTAATAACCTATTCTTAATGACTAATGTTGCTGTAGAACATTCCAGTGAAGGAATCCGTCTTTAGTTTCTGTATCACTAGCTGTATATGGTTTATTTTAGATAATGGCGCTGCATCCTCGTCGTGTCCGTCTAAAGCCATGGCTGGTGGCTCAGGTGGACAGTGGGATGTATCCAGGGCTTGTATGGATGGACAGAGAGGCAAAGAGGTTTCAGATCCCATGGAAGCATGCAACACGACACAGCCCTCAGCATGAGGAAGAAAGCACCATCTTTAAAGTGAGTACGACAATTGCTGAGTAGGAATACGCAACAATATCCTTTATTATATAAGTGGAATAATCATTCAGTGATACCCTGCAAACTCTAGTCCAATTATTTTTTTAAATGACTTCCAACTTGTGATTATATTCAGGATAAGTTTCTAAAGGGTCATCAAAATTCATGTAACTTGATTCGACTGACAAGTACAGGCAACGTTTTTATTCTTGATTTGAAATAAATAAGTATCCTATCTATCTATCTATCTATCTATCTATCTATCTATCTATCTATCTATCTATCTATCTATCTATCTATCTATCTATCTATCTATCTATCTATCTATCTATCTATCTATCCCACAAATAAATGCAGCACTCCAGCTTAGATGAAAAAACAATTCTTTAGTGATAGCTTAGTGAAGCAACGTTTCAACAATCTCTTGTTTTCGTCAGGCTTAAAACAAAGTGATACAAACAGACATTAAATGCCTCAGGACGCTGGCCCCACGTGCGGAAGGTCCATCCCGCCGGAAACCAACGTCACAATAAGTGATGTAATCAGAACACGGTTGTCATGGGGAAGTTAGAGATACTTCGATATAGATATCTTTATATACACTAGAAGAAAGTGGCACTCACAGTTGTTGGTGAAAAAACAGATTTTTAGTGTGAAAACATCATCATAAAACCGACGTTTCGGCGCTATACGCCTCTTTTTCAAGGTGTGATAACAGAGGCGTATAGCCTCGAACCATCGGATTTAAAAATCCATATTTTTCATTAACAATTGTGAGTGCCGCTTTCTTTTTGTGGATGTATCTTTATTTATTGATGGCATCACAGGACATATCCTAAATTTCTGGTGGAGCGCCGCCACCCAAATATATATATATTTGTTGTGTTTTTTTTTTTTAATTTTTATTACATTAATTGCTAAAATGCAAATTGAAGAATATTGTAGATGGGATCGGCTACCCTTCTAATGTGGTCTCCAAGTGTTTATCCAGACTTGAGTTATCAGATCTCCCATCTGGGTTTAGTTTCCCTTCTCTTACAAAGTGATCCTTTATATACACAAACATATGTCTAATCTGTAATTAGGTTACAGAAAGATGAAAGCAATGAACAATTGTTACAACTGTTTTGAGTAGATTAGTGACCTTAAATAAAAACAACCTAAACTAGTTCTCACCATCTAAATGTATTTGTCTTCCTATCTATTGCTGTGTGTATAGCTTATAGTAACTGCCTGGGCCAGACTGGATGGGTTTGCAACTGAGCTTGATGACTTTGTCAGTGCATTGTACAGTGGTGTGAGCTGGTGATTGCATATTAGCATAACCATGCAGCTATCAGCTGACCATATTTTTGTATTTACCAGATTAAAAGCAATCTCCTTTTCATTAGGCAGATTTGTGTGATATTATTCTAACACAAATCTGGCAATAAAAGATTTCTGGACACACTAATGCGTCGTGATTGACTACATTTCTGTGTGTATGTACAGTTCAAATCTAGCCACACATAATCTAACTTTGACACCCTTCTATAACATAACATAATTAATATGCATTTTAGCCACACTTATAAATGGCCAAATTCTACATAATCCAAATGTTCATGGTTTCAAGCAACCACAAAATCAAGAGCCTCTTACAGGAGGTAGAAAATGTGGCTATAGAATGACTACCATTGGCCGATTGACAGTCTGCAATGGAGCCAGAAGTGATTCTTACACTGAGTTGGCCACACTGGATAATCATCCAGAGGGGGCGGAGCTTCTTAAGCTACCCATGCTTTGTTAGATGCACGCTGTCACTGTTATCATCTGTGGTAATTAAAACAAATGATAGATGCAGACCAATATTTTTTTCAGGCATGGGCTGTGGAGACTGGTAAATATCAAGAAGGTGCTGATGATCCTGATCCGGCAAAGTGGAAAGCTCAGCTGCGTTGTGCACTCAATAAGAGTCGGGAATTTAAACTGATTTATGATGGAACAAAAGAAGTTCCCATGAACCCAATCAAAATCTATGAGGTCTGTGACATTCCGCAGTCCCAAGGATCCATTATCAACCCAGGTAAGAGTTGTAATGACCCATATGTTGAGTTTACAAAGTGAAACCTTTTAAAGATTAAACAAATCTTGCAAGGTTTTCTTTCTCTGACATGCAGCAGGGGCCACTGGGATCACATCGGGTATTAGAGCTGGGAATGCCGGGAGCAAGGCACAACTGAAATTAATTAGGGAAGACTAGCTCCTCCCCTCTAAGACCCATCAGCCCCCAGTGAGAAAATTGTGCAGAGGGAGCAAGGTCACAGTTTTCACTGCTCTTGCTTTTTGTACAACATTGTTGCAATTGCTCCAGGTTCCCTTCCCAGCCTCCTTGAAAGGTGTGGGTCCGGGTTCCCTGCGCCGCTGGTTTACCAGGCTTCCCGGTCAGGACCTCCTGAAGGTGCCTGCCCAGTATTCCGTGCTCCTGCCGTCCCTAGCTAAAGGGCTCGCCAGCCACGACGTTTGAGTCTCTGAGGTGAGTGTATATCTCTTATCTACTGCTTCCCTGGCTCTGCCGCGCTGTAGCGCGGTGCACCTGCTTAAGCGCCACCATTATTTCGCCGGGTGAGACACGCTGTGTCCCAGCGCTCCGGCGTGTAGCTGCAGGAGTCTGCGGGGACGCCGGCTGTGTCTGATTAGCCGGCTACGGCAGCGCAATAGGCGGCTGCGAGGCTTCAGTGGCGGCAAGTTCTGAGGGAGAGGGGAGCAGAGTATGCACAGAGGCGGGCATGGCGCGGCCCGACTTTTAACACACACACACACGCTGATTTTAACAACGCGGTTTTCCTTCTTAGGTTTCTGCGTCCAGCGTCTTCTGTAAGCCTTGCTCTAGCAGGCACAGAAGGGTTTTGTTTCACACACGGCTTATTCTCCTCTAGGACTCGCAGCCCCTGAGGTTTTGGTCCTACTGCTCTGTGTGTGTGTGTGTGTGTGTGTGTGTGGAAGGAGTTTTTTTTTTCTGGGAAGGCTCCTGTCCTTTTCGGCTACCATGACGGGCAGGTCCAAGGCTTCCCAAAAAGCTTATACTTGCACCTCTTGTTCAGCTAAGTTTGCGCAGTATTCAGCAGAGGGTAAGGCTACTGTTTGCCAGGCCTGTTCTGATATGTCTACATCCGCCATAGTGGAAGCTCCCACTGCGCTGTGGGCCTCTGTCCTGGTGGGCACTATGTCCAAGTTGTCGGCAGAACTGGCGGAGTCCCGCAGAGCGGAACCTGCCTGGGTTTCTACGTTAGCTAAATCTGTGGATGCTTTAGCTGGGTCCATGAATAGGCCCCAGAGACCGACGTCCTCAGGTCAGAAGCACCCTTTTCAAATTCTTTTGCAGGATGACTCTGAGGAGGAACCCGAACCATTTGAAGAAATGGATGCGGGGGAGTGGGAGGAGGTACAGGATGCTCTTCCAGAGGCGGAGCCGACTCCAGGAGGGATTGAAGCCCTTATTTTGGCAGTAAAGGAGGTGCTTAAGCTGCCGGAGGATCCTCTTCCTGAACCTCAGGATTTGGACCTTTTCGGCGTCGCTCGGAAGGCTTCGGTTGTGTTTCCTTTCCCTAACCAGGAACAGCTTTTGGCGGCTTGGCAACATCCGGATAAACGGTTTCAGATTCCTAGGCGGTTTCTGTCATTGTATCCGTTTGAACAGGCGGCCCTCAGTAAATGGGAGACGCCTCCGCCGGTGGACACATCTGTGTCTAGGTTGTCTAAAAAGACTACTTTGCCTGTCCCTGGGGCTTCTTCTTTGAAGGACCCTTCGGATCGGAAGATGGAGGCGATGCTCAAGACCATTTACACTGCAGCAGGAGCCCAGCTTAGACCAGCCATTGTGTCAGCATGGGTGAATAAAGCCAACGTCAAGTGGGCAGAGAAGATTATTGAGGGTCTGGACTCGGGGTCCTCGTTGGAGGAGCTGCGCCACTTGGCGGAGCATATTAAGGAATCCGCCTCATTTTTAGGTGATGCAGCCAAGGACATTTCCTTGGTATCGGCACGGATCTCCGCAAACGCCGTTTCAGCTAGACGAGCCTTGTGGCTTCGTTCGTGGCAGGCGGATGCGGAATCTAAGAGGGCCGTGGAGGGCCTCCCTTTCACTGGAGATATCCTTTTCGGACCCGAATTGGATAGGTGGATTTCTCAGGCCACTGGAGGTAAGTCAACATTCCTGCCTTCGTCGGTGCCTCCACCTAGGCGTCAATTTACAGGTCCGGCTTTTCAGTCCTTTCGGCCTCAACGTTCCTTTCGTGGCAGAGGAAGAGGTTTTCAGCCTCCCAGAGGTTCCAGAGCCAGGGCACGTCCTCAAGCCGTCCCCAGAGTCCAGGAGCCCAAGCCGGCCCAGAAGCCAGTGGCATGACGGTTTGCCAGCTTCCTTAGGCGATTCCCCTGTGGGAGCTCGCCTTTTGGAATTCAGAACCCAATGGTTCTCCTTCTCGGAGGATCCTTGGGTTCGCAGACTGGTGTCGGAGGGATATCGGATTCAGTTCGACACACCTCCTCCCAGGCGTTATTTCACCACGGCGCTCCCGGTTTCTGCGGACAAGAGGTCCGGCCTTCTTCTAGCAATTCAGACTTTGCTGGAATCGCAGGTTATCATTCCGGTCCCGTTCTCAGAAAGGAACACAGGATTTTATTCCAACCTATTTGTGGTCCCCAAGCCGGATGGGTCAATGCGGCCCATATTGAATCTCAAGTCCCTCAATCTACTGGTGACCTACCAACCGTTCAAAATGGAATCAATTCATTCGGTAATTGCTTCCATGGAGCCAGGGGAATACATGATATCGTTGGATATCAAGGATGCTTATTTGCATATCCCCATTGTGAAGTCTCACCAGGCCTTTCTGCGATTCGCCATCGGTCGGGACCATTTTCAATTCAGGGCTCTCCCGTTTGGCCTATCGTCAGCCCCCAGGGTCTTTACCAAGACTTTGTCGGTGGCTATGGCATCTCTCAGGAGCCGCGGGCTGACGATAATTCCATATTGGACGATCTCCTCATCAAGGCCCCGTCACCAACGTTGTTGGAGTCGCACGCCAGGTTGGCGATTCAGACGCTCACCAGTCTGGGATGGGTCATGAACTTCAAGAAGTCCTCTCTGGTTCCCACCCAAAGGATTCTATTCTTAGGTCTTTGGCTGGATACAGAAGCACAGAGGGTGTTCTTACCGGAGGACAAGATCCAGGCGCTGCAGCTTTTAACACAGAAGGTTCTACTTCCCCAGAGGGTCAGCCTTCATCTTTGTGTACAGCTCTTGGGGAAGATGGTGGCTGCATTCCCGGCATTGACGTGGGGACGATTCCATTCAAGGCGGTTTCAACTCGATCTTCTCAGGAAAGGTGCGGGGTCTCATCTGTTGTTACGGAGATTGATTCGGTTGTCGCCCCATGCGCGAGTGTCCTTGCTTTGGTGGCTCCGGAGGGATCACCTGTGCCAGGGACGTCTGTTTGCGATAGAGAACTGGATTGTGTTAACGACAGACGCCAGCCTTCACGGATGGGGGGCGGTGGTGCTGGAGCTTCGTCTACAGGGCAGATGGAAGCCTCAGGAGCAACTGTTGCCCATCAATGTGTTAGAACTCAGAGCGATTTACAACGCCCTACTCCTGGCTCAGGAGCATCTTCGGGGTCGTCCGGTGAAAATTCGATCGGACAACGCGACGGCGGTCGCCTATGTGAACAGACAGGGCGGCACCCGGAGCCGGTTGGCAATGGAGGAGGTTACAAGAATCCTTCAATGGGCAGAACGAATGGAGGTCGTTCTCACAGCCGTGTTTCTCCCAGGAATAGAAAATCTAGAGGCCGACTTCCTCAGTCGGGAGGTTCTGCATCCAGGGGAGTGGGCGCTGCACCCCGAGGTGTTCAGGGATCTCATCTCTCGGTGGGGCACTCCCGAGGTAGATCTAATGGCCTCCAGAGGCAATCATCAGCTTCAGAATTATGTGTCACGCACAAGGGATCCCGGCGCAATAGCGGTCGATGCCCTGTCAGCACCGTGGGAGTTCAGGTTCGTGTATCTGTTCCCTCCTCTGCCTCTCTTGGGTCGGGTTCTCAAGAGACTGAAGAGGGAGTCAGTGCAGGCAATCCTCATCGCTCCTTGTTGGCCTCGCAGGACTTGGTTCTCAGACATCCAGATGATGCTAGCAGACGAGCCGGTCCGTCTGCCTCTCAGGCACGATCTCCTTCAGCAGGGCCCATTCTTTCATCAGAATCTGTCTCAGCTACATTTGACGGCGTGGCTGTTGAGACCGCAGTACTCCGGGCAAGGGGGGTGCCTCGGTCAGTAATACCTACGATGTTGAGGGCTCGAAAACCTTCTTCGGCGGCTAATTATCACCGCATTTGGCGCTCCTATGCTTCGTGGTGTGAGTCAAAGGGTTGGTCTTTTCGAGTTTTTAGGTTATCCCGTCTGTTGTTGTTTCTTCAGAAGGGCTTGGATGCGGGTCTGCGGCTGGGTTCCCTCAAGGTCCAGGTTTCGGCCTTGTCAATCCTGTTTCAGAAAAGGTTGGCTCTCCTTCAGGAGGTTCAAACCTTTTTTCAGGGTGTTCTTCGGGTTCAGCCGCCCTTTGTTCCGCCAACGCCTCCTTGGGATTTGGACTTAGTTTTGTCTTTTCTTCAGTCAGACACCTTTGAGCCTCTTGATAAGGTAGATCTGAAGTTTTTATGTTGGAAGACTGTTCTCCTCTTGGCTCTGGCTTCGGCTCGCAGAGTGTCGGAGCTCAGTGCCTTATCATGTAAGTCTCCGTACCTCATTCCGTACCTCATTTTCCATGAGGACAGGGCAGAGTTACGGACACACTCGGCATTTCTTCCTAAGGTGGTTTCTTCCTACCATGTGAACCAGCCTATTGTGGTTCCAGCCTTTAAGGGGGATTCGCCCGAGCAGGTCTCTTTGGACGTGGTCCGAGCTCTAAGAATATACGTCGCTAGAACACGTGCGTTGCGAAAATCCGATAGTCTGTTTGTTTTGTATGACGCGTTCCGCAGAGGTTGGCCTGCGTCAAAGCAGACAATTGCACGGTGGATAAAGTTGACCATCCGCAGTGCGTATCTTCATGCGGGAAGAATCCCACCTTCTTCTTTAACGGCTCATTCCACCAGGTCGGTGAGTACGTCATGGGCTGCTAGGCGAGGGGCGTCAGCCTCACAGCTTTGCAGAGCAGCCACTTGGTCGTCTATGAACACTTTTGTTCGTTTTTATCAGTTTGACACCTTTGCAGCTTCATCGACAGCTTTTGGGCGGTTGGTGTTGCAGGATCCCCAGCGCTCTCCCTCCCGGGGCCTGGTCTTTGGAACCTCCCCGATGTGATCCCAGTGGCCCCTGCTGCATGTCAGAGAAAAGAGGATTTTGGTACTCACCGGTAAATCCATTTCTCTGAGATCAGCAGGGGCCACTGGGCGCCCTCCCAGCTTGTGGAGCCTGCCTGCCTGTTATGGTCGCTGTTTGGGGCGGGTTCTGTTCCGGACTGTGTGGGTGTTGATTTGTGTGGTGTTGGTGTTTTTTCTGTTACCTTCTCCTCTAGTGGGCCAATTTCCTCACTGGGGGCTGATGGGTCTTAGAGGGGAGGAGCTAGTCTTCCCTAATTAATTTCAGTTGTGCCTTGCTCCCGGCATTCCCAGCTCTAATACCCGATGTGATCCCAGTGGCCCCTGCTGATCTCAGAGAAATGGATTTACCGGTGAGTACCAAAATCCTCTTTTTTATTGTTGTATTGATTACTTTTTTGAGAAATGTCAGTGTTCTGGTGCCACACTTTTTGGGCCAGATGTATCATGCTTCAAAAGTGATAAAATGGGGAGTGATAAACAGCCAGCCAATCAGCTCCTACCTGTTATTTTTCAAACCCAGCCTGTGCCATGGCAGGCAAGAACTGATTGGCTGGCTGTTTATCACTCTCCATTTTATCACTTTTGAAGCTCAGTGCATCTGGCCCTTAGTGAGAAGTTTATAAAGAGTCAAGATACTGTAGTTTACATGAAACTGCTATAGCAGAACAAGACATTAGTTTTACCCCTATTGGAACAGCTGAGATGAAAGTGACTTGGTAAACGAAAAAATGTAGTTCAGCGTGTCTAGGGCGTGAATTTCAGTTCAGCTATTAGTTAATATGATAAAAAAAAACTCTGGTACCAGTGCGGTAGTGGCTGTCACATGCTAATGGTTTCCAGATGCCAACATTTATCAGTGGTAAGCAGCCCTCAGAGCCGCGCTAATACATGGGTCTGGGAAAGTATGTAAAAAAACTGGTATTAGTAGCCCGATATTCCCCATTAGGGGGTAAAGATCTCTTCTTTTTTGGGGTTAATTTAATAAATAATGTCCTAAAGAGTTATTGCTCCTGGACGTCAATTGTGACCAACTGATGGAGGACGATCTCGATGAACGCTGCAGCCACCCCTCGCTTGGCTAGTGTTCAGTTTTGCCGTTGTTAATGATTAGTATTAGTGCATGAATTCAGTTTTCCATTTCGCTGTGAACTCTGCAAATTAGATTTGTACTATGTGTAAGTGATTTCTATAATGCCAAACAGAAGCTCCTAGTGTCCTCTGGATGTACCTCATGCCGTATGGCTTTTTATTGCTATGTCAGTCGGGAAGTTCTCTTGCCTTTTATAATGCACTTGTTTATTTACAGGTTCTACTGGCTCATCTCCATGGGACGATGATGAATATGAAGAAGATGATATAAACCAATCTCAACTACATGTTCCAATCCAGGAGCCCTTCAATGGATTAACAATCAATGGTTTGTGTCAGTTTGTGTGTAAGTTTTCTGTCTCTCCCCCCTATCTTCCTCCACCAGTGCATGGTTTCGGTGGTAAGCCATACAGGAGTAAAATGATTACTGCATAGCGATGGGCAGAAGCAACATCTTCAGCTTGGTTAAATGAGGTTTAGATGGCTGTAGCTTTTCCTGCTGTATACTATCCAATGGGGTAGTATGCACCCATGGGATAGCTGCACTGCAGCAGGGCTTCCCACTGATGTGTCAATGGGTTAGAGGATGCAGGTAGATCTCGTATGAGATCTCACAGCCATGTAAAGGGCCCCATAAATCAGGCGGGTATCGGGGAAATCTGTCATGCTGGAAATCATTTTGCAGATTTATAACATGCTGGCTCTTCCAGATTTCTCAACAGATCATTGATCAGCAGAATGGGGTATTGGATGTATGGTCCGCATTAGGCCTATACATATATCTGTTGGGTACATACTTGACAACTCTCTCCAAAACTTGTGAAGGGTCTCTATAATCTTGTGGCACTACCAATCCCAGGGAAAGGTGGGTAAGACTCCTGTGCCACCATCCAGCCACTGACATCCCCTCACCAGCAGCTCCCATCCCACCATCCATTTATAAAACACAAGTGGTTGGCCCAAGATAGCCCGATGAGACGTTCCATGCACAATCACGTTATTATAGAACTACCACCTGCTGTACAATACCTGTCTTCTCAGCACTGTATAGTGGTTGGTGGAGCGGCAGTGACACAAACATGCAGCCTCTCCCCCTGAACAACCCCCATATGCCCCAACCAGACTACTCCCTTCTGGAGAAGGGGGTAGCAAAGACAGCAAGTATGGATTGATAACCTGGTTCAGATCGCCGCTTTTTCTTTCTCCATACCTCACAGAATAATCTTTATGCAGGGATGTAAAATAAGTAGAATTTGCAGAAATGACGACTTGTCAGGTGTTTATTTTCCAGCTAAACAAAGCAAAGGCTTTGTAAAACACTGAGTCTATTTGTTAGTTGGAAACTTTGGACACAAATACAGTTTAGTAATGTTGTCCAGCCAGTTTATCAAGGTTTGGGAATTATGTTGCTTATGCCACAAATATGTGACCTGTATTGGCATTCACCATAAACTGTAATTACTGTAGAAACTGATACGTCTGAAATTAACTATTTGTTTTATTCCATTTTTAAAACTATAAGAAAAACAAAGTAAGGTTTCAGTTTCCAAAATATTTCAGTATGTATGTTTATCAATTATGCTAAACTAGAGTCCAGGTGACCTTTAAGTAATCAGACATTAACAGATTGGAAGACATCAAACTATATTCTGTATACCAATCAACCTGATTGTATACATACCAATAGTAGGCATAATACCCACTGGAATTAATTACATCTGATATACTATAGCTAAGCTAGATACATGCATGTCAACATGTATCATTCTAGACACTCCATTCTAACCTCTTGTTCTCATGCATTAACCATGGTGTAAAGCAAGCCAAAAAAAGGAGCTCTAGGGTAGTATATCTGAAAGAACAGCAATAGTTCACAAACTCTGCCCTCAGAACTCCTAACAGTTCATGTTTTCCAGATCTGCTAGCAGGTTCACATGTGTGTCACATTTTAAAGATCCCCAGGTGACCTGGAAAACATTAGCTGTCTTGAGAATTGAGTTTTGAGAACCACTGCTCTAAAATGCAGTCAGTGAGTACCTGGAACTACAGCAATGCGAAGTTTGCCATACAAATGTTCTTGCTAACAAAACTAGACTGGGGGGGACAGGCAGACAGATGCAGTCAATTTACCAACAGTCAAAATACAGACAACCCATTGGCAGACAGTCAAAATGCTGACATTTATTATACCAACATGGTCAAAATGCAAAAAGTTGGCTGAATGAATAGATTGCACTGAAAGTCTCCTGAGTTCTGTTGTCTTTTTTCATCTTATTCTATCTATCTATCTATCTTAATTGCTGTAATTAAAAATGCTAATATATCTTCTCAGATTCTCCGATGGGCCCAGCCAGTCTGGGTAGCTGCCCTCCTGAAGAGACCTGGCCAAAATCTGAGCCACAAGATATGGAGGTACCACAGACACCAGGTCCCGCTGAGTTTTTCAGTTCTCCCGAGTTGTGGATTAGCTCCCTACCAAGTGAGTCAATAATGTACACAAATTATAAACTGCTCAAACTACCTACATGTGATCTAAAAGTGTGTGTGAAAAATACATTCTGTCCACTCAAAATATTGTATAGTGCACATAATATTTAACTATGATATATGTATTCTAAATGGAAAACTCAGAATATTTCAGTTGTAATACAAAACAACTCAAAAAGCCAACTCTTTTTTTAGGGGACCTCAATTGGGCAGCCTGCCCCACATGAACCTGTACTTCACATTTTAGTCCTATTTCATGTTTGTAAGGAATTCCTTGGAGTAAGCACCCACTAAGGAATACTTTGACCCATAAGGGAATAAGAATGGGCAAAATGTGTTTTAACTAATTCCTCTATGTCTCTTAGGCTCAATGAGATATTGATTTGGTTTGGCTTACAAATTTTCCCCAAACAAATACCTAAAAACTTTCTATATTCATGTATATATATAAGTGAAAAAGAGAGAGCGTCACACACCTGAAGCATTTTTTGATTGATAAAAAATCTCTTTACTAAAATATAGAAATTCAATACATATAAAAACAATATTAACAATAATATACCATGATAAGCTCCTTGTAAGAAAGGGGGATATTCAAGATTTTTGTAAAAAAGCCAGACTCCGCTCCGAATGAATGCGCAGTCTAATGCTGGGCAGCGACTGAGCTTCTCCCGTCCCGGGCAGTGCGGCTCTGCGCAGCGTGACAACGTCAGAGGTCATGCTGCACAGGCCACACAAGTCACAACAGTGCTGACCAGCCGCCGCCGCCCACCCACCGAGGCTGCCTGCATGATTCGCCTCTTCCTGGACCATCGTCTGACGTCCACCCGCCCAGGCTGCATCATCCCACCTACACGCCCTGGCTGCATCCGCCCGGCCGCACCTGTAAGTAAATATGCGGGCGGCCGGGGTGGGTTTTTGCATTAGGGAAGCCCAGGGGCGGGCTGGGCCGGGGGGCAGAGTGCCATATGCCCCCCGGGCCGCTTACCCACCCACTGGCTGCGGGCCGTGCTGCGGCTGGATCAGCTTCTCCAGCCCTCCTGCACTGGCCGCGGCTTACAGAACACGGCCGCGGCTACAGGAAAATGGCCGCCGGCCCCCTGCACTGAGGACATGTTCTCAGTGCAGGAGGCCGGCGGCCATTTTCCTGTAGCCGCGGCCGTGTTCTGGAAGCCGCGGCCAGCGCAGGAGGGCTGGAGAAGCTGATCCAGCCGCAGCACGGCCCGCAGCTAGCGAGTGGGTAAGCGCTCTCCCCTCCCTCACCCCAGCATATGTGTTTCTGTCACTGTGGGGGGCATATCTGGCACTGTGTGGGGGCATATCTGGCACTGTGTGGGGGCATATCTGGCACTGTGTGGGGGCATATCTGGCACTGTGTGGGGGCATATCTGGCACTGTGTGGGGGCATATCTGGCACTGTGTGGGGGCATATCTGGCACTGTGTGGGGGCATATCTGGCACTGTGTGGGGGCATATCTGGCACTGTGTGGGGGCATATGTGTATCTGGCACTGTGGGGGGCATATCTGGCACTGTGGGGGCATATGTGTATCTGGCACAGTGGGGCATATGTGTATTTGGCACTGTGGGGGCATATGTGTATCTGGCACTGTGGGGGCATATGTGTATTTGGCACTGTGGGGGCATATGTGTATCTGGCACTGTGGGGCATATGTGTATTTGGCACTGTGGGGGCATATCTGGCACTGTGGGGGCATATGTGTATCTGGCACTGTGGGGGCATATGTGTATCTGGCACTGTGGGGACATATGTGTATCTGGCACTGTGGGGGCATATGTGTCTGGCACTGTGGGGGCATATGTGTATTTGGCACTGTGGGGGCATATGTGTCTGGCACTGTGGGGGCATATGTGTCTCTGGCACTGTGGGGGCATATGTGTCTCTGGCACTGTGGGGGCATATCTGGCACTGTGGGGGCATATGTGTCTTTGGCACTGTGGGGGAATATGTGTCTCTGGCACTGAGGGGGCATATGTGTCTCTGGCACTGTGGGGGCATATGTGTCTCTGGCACTGTGGGGGCATATGTGTCTTTGGCACTGTGGGGGAATATGTGTCTCTGGCACTGTGGGGGCATATGTGTCTCTGGCACTGTGGGGGCATATGTGTCTCTGGCACTGTGGGGGCATATGTGTCTCTGGCACTCTGGGGGCATATCTGGCACTGTGGAGGAATATGCGTATTTGGCACTGTGGCAGAATATCTGGCACTGTGGCGGCATTTGTGTCTGGCACTGTGGGGGCATATGTGTATTTGGTACTGTGGCGGAATATCTTGCACTGTGGGGGCATATCTGGCACTGTGGACATCACATTGTGCGGTGTAATGGGCATCATGGTATGGGGCGTAATGGACATTACGGTGTGGGGAGCATTGGGTAATTGCCATCACAGTATGGGGTGTAATGGGCATCAAGGTGTGCAGCATAATGTGTAATTAGCATCACAGTGTGCGGTGTATTGAGTAATTAGCATCGCAGTGTTTGGGCGTAATGTGTAACTGGCATCATGGTGTTCAGCATAATGTGTAATTGGCATTACGGCATGTGGCTTTATGTGTAATGGGTATTACAAGGTTCGCTAAAATGTGCAATCTGCAGGTACACAATACAATCATGGTACAGGCAACGCCCCTTATGATAGGCCACGCCCCTAATTTTTCGGCGCGCCTACGGCGCGCAAAAGCATTCCTTCCGACGGTGACTTGGCTGATTATGGGCCAGTGCTCTGGACTTGCCCCCTAGGCTAAAAGTTGCCAGCCAGCCCCTGGGGAAGCCGATTCCGGGATTGGCCATTTTTCAATCCCGAATTCCGGGATTGAAAAAAAATTCCCCGGGATTGGCATCCCTAAATCTGACCCTCTAGAACAGGCATGTCCAACGTTGGCCCTCCAGATGTTTTGAAACTACACATCCCAGCATGCTTTGCCACAGTTTTGCTATTAGAGAATGCTAAAACTATTGCAAAGCATGCTGGGATGTTTAGTTTCAAAACATCTGGAGGGCCAACGTTGGACATGCCTGCTCTAGAATGACATTGCTGCAGTGCTGATCTCTGTACTTCAGTCGTTTTGAAAGGGGCAGAAATAAAGTACAGGTCTGTAAACTCAGTTGTGCAAATGGATAATGCTGTCCACTACCCTGTGGAGTTCCTCAATACCCTCATCCCTCCTGGGCTTCAAGCCCACAAGCTTCTACTCAGTGGGGGTTCGATTAATATTGCTGTGGAACCTTAACCCTCCCAAACTCTGCAATGGCACCATGCTGTGAAGTGACGGCCTTCACTAGCTATACTGAAGAGGTAGTTACGGTTCATACTTCTCATACCACTCCTATCCTCAGAGTACCCCATTTAAATTGAGGCTGCGGTTTCCCCTAAAGGTCTGCTCACATGGTTCATTCTACGTGGCATGCTTCAGAGTGAGCTCACCCAGTAGCATGGTGATAATAAAACCTGATTAGAAAACCACCAATGGTTTTTTTTTTTTTTTTACAAAGCAGAGCAAAAAAGACTGACCTTCCATTCACTCAAATAAAAAAAAAGGTAGGTACTTGTGTACTATCACAGCACCCATCGCATCGCAGACCATAAGGCATGCGATGGGATGCGATGCGACGCGATTGGCACCCGATGGTATACAATTTAAAATTGTATATGGCATACAATCCAATACAATGCGATGCGATGTTAAATTGTATAAGCACCCTAATGGGGGCTTACAATGTTAAATGCACTCCCAAGCGTGGCGAGCGCAGCAAACCCTCCAACCTTTTTATACCCCCACTATCCACGTCGGCGTGGAGTTGACTTTATATAGTGTGGCGAGCTCAGCGAGCCACCGAGCCCGAAGCGTGGCAAGTGCAGCGAGCCCCGCGAAGGGACGCGCATTACTTTACAGGTATTACGCGTCCGCTCGCCACACTATATAAAATCAACTCCACGCCGACGTGGATAGTGGGAGTATGAAAAGGTCGGAGGACGTGTACTGCCGCCGATCGCCACGCTTCGGGTTGGCGTTCATAGTGGGGGTGCATTTAACATTGTAAGCCCCCATTAGGGTGCTTATACAATTAAACATTGAATAAGGGGCTTATACAATTTTAAATCGCATCACAGTGCATCGGGTGTATGCCATGCGATGCGATTAAAAGTTGTGCGACCAAATATCGTGGGCGCTGTGCTAGTACACAAGTACCAAAAAAAATGTTTAACTATTTAATCTTGATACTATCCTGCTCCTGTACCCCAGAGGCATATAATGAACTAAGCATATAAGACCGGGCACACCAGCTAGTTGCACATAAAGATGCTTGGTAATTAATATACCAGTACAATGGATGGAATGATTTCTTTTTTTTTTACTTTTGCAGTGACTGATTTGGAGATCCAGTTTCTGTACAGGGGAAAAGAGATGGGCCCGACTAATACAGTCAGTAACCCCCAAGGTTGTAGACTTTTCTATGGAGACCTGGGTCCAATGCCCAATCAAGAAGAGCTATTTGGACCCATCAGTCTTGCGCAGGTTCGATTCCCTGGTCCGGACCAAATTGGTAATGAAAGGCAGAAATTGTACACCAGCCGCCTCCTAGATGTCATGGACAGGGGTCTTATTCTAGAAGTCAGCGGACATGCAATCTATGCTATCAGGTTGTGCCAATGCAAGGTGTACTGGACAGGGCCATGTTCCCCCTGTCCGAACGCTCCAAATCTGATTGAAAGGCAGAAGAGGGTGAAACTGTTCTGTCTGGAGACATTTTTAAGTGGTGAGTATTATTTTCACTAATGTAAAGATCATTTTGCCACAATCGGCTGTATTTTTTTGTGTCCATTTTATTTTAAATATATTACACTAATATTTGGCACAAGTATTGGTACTTATGTTAGTTGGGTGCCCACTAAGCTATTTGTTTAGTGGGCTATTCTGCATAGGGAAATCGCATCGCATGGGCCATTTTAAGGGCGATGCGATGCAATTTTCCTATGTAATTTATTCACTGCTCTCTTAGCCCCGGGGGGGGGGGGTCGCATCGCACCTCCCTCAAAATCGCATGCGATGCGATTTTATAGGGTATACAGTATACAATAATAGCATTGTATGACCTACAATGATGTTTTAGTCACCCCCACTATCCACGCCACCCTGAAGCGTGACGAGCGCAGCGGCGTCCAACCTTTTCATACCCCCACTATCCATGTCGGCGTGGAGTTGATTTTATATAGTGTGGCGAGCGTAATAAAGTAATCCGCGTCCGCTCACCACACTATATAAAATCAACTCCACGCAGACATGGATAGTGGGGGTATGAAAAGATCGGAGGACGCGTTCCGTCGCCCCTCGCCACGCTTCGGGTGGGGGGTGCCTAGAACATCATTGTATGTCATAGAATGCTATTATATTATACCTAATGTCATGGCATTGTACACCCTATAAAATCGCATCGCATGCGATTTTGAGGGAGGTGCGATGCGATCCCCGGGGCTAAGAGAGCAGTGAATAAATTACATAGCAAAATTGCATCGCTTGCCCCTTAAAATGGCCAATGTGATGCCCCTAAATAACCGTACGTATGCTAATTGGGCGCCCAACTAACATATAAGTACCCAAGTATTTCATGAGTATACGTATTGTATACTCTCATGAATAGTGTAACATACAGAGTTGCATCACATGCAACACGAGTTTTACACAGGACACTAAGTAGCTTTACATTAATACAAACTAGATTACTGTATGAATGCTGAAAATTCACATTTGTCTATGCATTTTGGAGCATACGAGGGGTGTGCAACAAGATTTTGGGTACTTATGTATTATCTGGGCTCCCATGTTAAATGCACCCCATTTTTTCATACCCCTACTATCCAACTACACATGGAGTTGATTTTATATAGTGTGGCGAGCCACCGTGCCCGAAGCGTGGCGAGCGGACACGGTCTCATAAGAAAAACGGGAGCCCAGATATTTAAGTACCAGATTTTGGATGCACAAAAAAGTATTCTATTTACAAAGCAAGGGAACATTACAAGTGTCTCTAGTCATAGTGCACTGCTGCGCAAGTGGTACAATTCAATGCCACCATCTGTTAGGCCACTTGTGTTAGCACTTCTGTGGTGGCGCACCTTAAACGTCAATCCAATAGGCAAATGGGTGTCTCTTGGTCGAAAATGCAGATCCAGGATTCATTGCCATTGACTATTTCTCATAGGTTAAGGGACTGCTGCACCAAGTCACCCGAGCCTCCTGCTATATCATCAGCTTTTGGGACACCCAGCATTCAAAAATCTTGGTCATGCCAAGCTTTCCTGGGGTATCAAGCAGATGTAGCCTAATGCCGATCTACACCTCAACTATGGCCAGCAAGGCAGCAAAGTTGTCCTCTGTGAGGGCGGGCACAAGTCTGCCACAGTGCTCCTGGACTCCTGTGCTGAAATTGGGGGAATCACACAGACAGTGGTTTGGAACGAGGTTTTCTCAAAAAAGCAGTTTGCAGTCAGTGAGTGCTGTTGCTAACCTTTCTTGTAGATCATTGGCTGCTGTTGAGCTCCATATGAGTTTGTGAAGGTAATAGTCATGCTGGCCTCTTCCGTGTGCAGTGCTGCTTACATACAGCTCTGTGTCTTGGCATTTCACAAGAACTTAAGTCTGAGATCACCGTTCACAACCACACAGTCAGATCATATCTAATCTCTCTATGCACTGCACATCTGGGAATTTTACTGCACACCCCTCATAAAACCTTAAGCACATGCTTTGTCAATCCATTTTGAACAAGTTATCGTATATGTGTCATTTCTCCCAGAGACTTTCATCTGTATTTTGTTTATTTAACATAGAATTGATCTGCCATCAGAGGGGGAGTGGAAACAAGCAGCCGCCTTATGAAATCTACCTTTGCTTTGGAGAGGAGTGGCCTGATGGTAAACCAAAAGAGAGGAAACTGATCATTGTTCAGGTGATTTACTTCTCTGTGATGTGCATTGGACACACGCACAAAAACATGATGTTAAAATGGAGCAGGGATTGATGCTAAACGTTTCATAGTGGAATTGTAACAAAACATCCTAAACTGATGGCCAGCAATTTTTTTTTTCATTTTCAACCGGAGTTTATAATGGGTAGGTGATTGTTGGGGTTCCATGTTTAAATCCCTGCACCCATAAGGCAAGATGGGTGTTTTAACTTTATAATTTAGTGTTATTTCACCTGCACTGTGTTTTCTTCTTGACACAGTGCCTCCGAGTTGACTCTTAGGGGGAAATTTACTAAAGGAAATTTGTAAAAAATAGGTGTACAGGTTGAGTAACCCGTATCCGTATATCTCTTATCCTATTATTTACCCCCCCTTAACCCTCTTTTCATACTTACCAAGTCCCAGGGCGTCCACAGCAGGCCTCCGGCATCTTCTCCAGGGTCTCCAGCGGTCCCAGGAATGCATTGCGCGAGTGTGCGCGCGCCGGTGATGTCACTGGTGCGCGCGCACACTCGCGCAATGCATTCCTGGGACCGCTGGAGACCCGGAGAAGATGCCGGAGGCCTGCTGTGGACGCCCGGGGACTGCGTGGACGCCGAGGGACCACCGGACACCATCAGGGGACAGGTAAGTATGGCTAAAACAATTTATTCCAAAAACCGGAATATTCCCCTATCCGGAATGCTCGTGGTCCCGAGCATTTCGGATAGGGGATACTCAACCTGTATTTGTATCCAGAAATACACTTATTTTTTACATTTACTATCCCGAAAATACGGCTATTCGTATTGATAGCACATCAATACGACTATGAATTGCCGTATTTTTGGGATAGTAAATGTCAAAAATAAGTGTATTTCTGGATACAAATACACCTATTTTTACACCTTTTTTTTTTACAAATTTCCTTTAGTAAATTTCCCCCTTAATTCCCTAACTACCTAAAAACCACTTGCAAGAACACACTGCCCACCTATTCCATATAGCATCTGTAACACTTGGGGTAATAAGAACAGCACTAAATGGCCTCACACCTTGTCATTAGTCGGGGATGATTTTGAAATTATCCTTTTGTAACAATCTTTATAGATAGGACATTGTTTCCTTTGAGTAGTACAATAATTGTGGTTTATATAAGGCAAACGCTTAGCATATGATGCAAATTGTCTAATCCTTGGGCCTGATTCAGACCTGGCCACTGCTGTGTGAATTTGCAGAGGACTGAGCACAAATAGCCACCGTACAGACAGAGTGAAATTCCGCCCCATGCAAGTCTGCGAATGGATCATGTGCAAATCCATTTGCCACTCACTCGCCATTGATTTGGTTTTTCCCAGTCTCTGCAAGTGTGCGTAACTCTGACTCTTCCACAACTCTGCGGCAGAGACCGGCTGATGGAGGCAGTAGCTAAATTGCGAGGGGATTGGAGAAAAAATAATCATTGATTTTTGTTGCTGTTTGGCCTTGAGCTATGGATTGCATGCACAGTTGTTGATGATTGCTTGGCTTGTGAATGCGCACAAGAGCGATCGGGTGTGAATACCCCATTACATTTGTTAAAATACAACTATATACAACTATATACAACTATATTGACTATATAATTCACTGCAAAATAGCATAGATCTATAATCATTCAAGTATAATATTGTCATCCATGCCGTGCTAATGATCC
The DNA here is from genome assembly GCF_055691185.1 of Crinia signifera. NCBI lineage: Eukaryota > Metazoa > Chordata > Amphibia > Anura > Myobatrachidae > Crinia > Crinia signifera. Next base: position 129,394,185 of record NC_139218.1, read on the forward strand.
GATTGAAATGATAGGTGCTCACAACCTGTATTGGGAGTGATATTTATTATCGATCTGTGAGTTGTGTAGTTTAGAAAATGTATAAAACTATGATAAACATAATTCCTATATCGGTCTATGAGAGAATTTCCTGTACTGGCAGGTAGTTTGCTCAAAGTGTAGTGAAAAGGCAGATCTTCATATACTGTTTCTCTGCAGGTGGGGGTTGGGGGCAGTGAAAAGAGCAGAGTTATAAATTGTAGTCTCTACTAAAATGTATGGTAGGTTTAAGTTTAGATGTTGTAATCCCGATATGTATTGCATCACATGTGCCAAACGGCCTTTTCCCAGGGGCAAATAACTCTAGGCAGTGCAGTATTTGTCAGTGGACACTCATCTACTCAACATTAAGAATGGCTGAAATTCAGCAGCTGAAACCTACGGGATGCAGTTACAATCCCGGCGGTCGGGATCCCGGCGTTCAGAATCCCGACGCCGAAATGCCGACACTTTCTCCCTCCTGGGGTGTCCACGACACCCCTGGAGGGAGAATAAATTAGTGTGCCGAGCGTAGCGAGGCACCGGGCCCGCTGCGTGGTGAGCGCAGCGAGCCCGCAAGGGGGGGCGATCCATGTCCCCCCCCCTTGTCGGCATTTCGGCTGTCGGGATTCCGGCGTCGGGATTCCGGCCGCCGGGATTCAATACTGAATCCAAACCTACAATGCTAAGAAACATGGTAGTGTGTCTGTAACCTCCTCTTTGCTGTGTATAGGGTGGCCAATCCCGGGATCAGGATCAGTGGGATCCCGGGATTTGTCGCAAAATCGCTGAGATTTGAATCCCGGGATTAGCATTTCCAATTTCGGGATTAGCCTGCACATGCACAGTCTAATGGCGGGCAGCGCCGGAGCAACCACTCAGACCCTGGCCCGCTTCTCCCATCACTAGCTATACGGCTCTGCGCAGCTTGACCTGGTCAGAGGTCATGCTGCCCAGGCAACAAACCCACTCTGCCGATCTGGCTCCCGTCTACCTGACTCCCAGCGGCGCTGCCTGTATTGCTCGCCCTCTCCACCGACCCTCTGGCTCCCGGATTATATGATAAGTAAATATGCGGTGTGGCCGGGGCATTTTTTCTTATTAGGGAAGCCAATTTTTCAAACCCAAATCCCGGGATTGGAAAAATGCCCCAGGATTAGCTTCCCTAGCTGTTTACCGATACTTGTGTATTTCTTTCTCAAGGATGGCACCTGGCTCTCTTTCTACCTTGAGCACAATGTGGCCTTTCTCCGCCTGTTTTGCAGTTTGTACAGGAGACTACACAGGCTCATCTCTGACTAAATACATACAGATAGTGGTAGATGCTCAAATTAGTTCAGTAATACCATTCAGGTGCATGCAAAGGAGGGGTTATTACTGAGTAAGTAAAGCAAGACATTGGTTCCCCCAGCACACTGAATGGTATTGGTAACCAATCTTAAACACTACATGATAATAGAATTCAGAGATATTGGTTACATATACCTGTGCAGGTGTATGATATGCCCCAAGCGCTAGGGACCCCCAATATACAGAGAAGCCTTGACATGGCTTGGGGGCATATCATACACCTGCGCAGGTATATGTAACCAATATCTCTGAATTCTATTATCATGTAGTGTTCAAGATTGGTTACTAATACCATTCAGTGTGCTGGGGGAACCAATGTCTTGCTTTACTTCATCTCTGACCAAAGAATAGTCTTATGTGATTGGCACTCAGCGTGGATTATCTCTACTGGTGACTGAGCAATGCGTAATACCCTTCTGGTCTCTGGCTGTCCCTAAGGAGGCATGTCGGTTAGCAGCGATATGTTAGTCTGGAATTGCACATCGCTGCCAACAATAGAAGCAGTGTTTCCTCACTCCTTAAAAGAGCTGAATAGAAAAATTAGCAATGTTGAGTTACCATAATATGTGGCATTGCTCACAGCTGAACATCACTGCCTGCCATTGAATTTCTCCTATATAGTGATAAAGTGTATCTACTGTGTTAACTAGTTGTAATAATCTCATGTTCAAAGTATTCTCTTGTCCAGCAACGTTCGTAACCAAGAATTGTGTAGTCTCTGTTTCTTTGGCATGCATAAGGACTAAACTGGTAGCAGGTTCCCTTTGATTCTAAAGCTGTGATCTTTGGCAGGCTGTAGTGTCATTAACCATAATAGGTTTCTAGAAATTGCATCTGTTAGTACACTGTCCCTTACTGTCTGGGATTGTGCCCACTATACAAGTAGAAGCACTGTAAACTTTTTTGAGAAATAATTTAAAAATTTTCAGCCTTGATGATTTTTTTTTCATGTTAACAACTCCGTAGAATTATTTTATCAAAAATTGTAGAAAACAACAACCGTCAACTGTTCAGTATTTGCTAAGTTATTTTCGGTGTAATATTGTCCACGTTTAGAAACATGGATGTTCTGCACTGAACCATTTCTCAGCATCGACAATAGGTGCAAGGACTATACATTCAGTTTTAGCCATTTGTCTGAATCTTCCCTTTTATATAATGTATAAAAATATCTTTACTTATTTACTATAATTTCAACTGCAAATATACTTGCATCATGTTTTTTAAAAAGATTATCTTTTTCCACAGATCATTCCAGTGGTGGCTCGGATAATTCTTGAGATGTTCTCTGGAGATGTCACTCGCTCTTTCGAAAGCGGAAGCGTTCGCTTGCAAATTTCTGTTCCTGATATCAAAGACAACATTGTTGCCCACCTCAAGCAGCTTTACCGCCTCCTACAGAACCACCAGAGTCCAGATGCCTGGCCACTACTGCAGCAGGCAAACATGCAACCACCGATTCTGCAACCATCAAACCTGCATATTTCTCAGGCACTGCAAGCTCAGTGATAAAGAGATAATGTTCGAGGAGACTTTTCCAGGGACAATGAGCCATTGTTCTACACTACAGTTGGATTCCTAGAGCATAGATTACTCTGACTTTTATTTGCAACTTAATTAATGTACTCTAGGATCTCCATTAGTCCTGGAGAACAGAATACTGTCTGTATATAAATACAGCCCAACTTTAACCTATCTTCTATCTGTGCATGAGTCAATGAGAGTACTTACATTATGCTTATCCTAGCATGTGCCCAAATCTCTACAGTAGAAAATTTTATATTTCTTTTCTTTTTTTTTTGTTTAATCTTTTTGTTTTATGCACATTTTTTTTTATCTATAAGGACTCGAACTTCAGTAAAATGTGTACATTATATGCCTTGAGAAAGCTGGAATTTCTATGGACGGCATATGCAGCAGTGGTCTCTTTTTGCATATTTTATCAACCTCTAAAGTTGATCCTTATTTATTGTTTTAATGTGTTATCAACATTTAGCATCTAATTTGTAAAATATGCAAATAAAATAAGTTTTGTTAAATTCATTGCTGTTAGTATGAGCTTTGCTGCAAAACCTGCTTTTGTACAAAAAATATTCTTCCATTTACATTCCTACTTGTCTTTTTAATATATATTTTTTGTAAAAAGTAAAAATTTCCTATTGCTAAGCAGAAGTTGTCCTTTTTATTTTTAGCCAGTGCTTAGGCATACACTTACATACCAAATAATACAGAAAAGAACATAAGGATGCAAGAGTGCAGTGTCTGCCACCACCCCAGTTGATTGGTTAAGACAGAGCAACTGTTGGTGGGGGAGATGATGGCCTAATTTAGGAGAGGCAGGGCCATCTTAACAGCAGTGTGGGCCCCTGGGCAAAGCAATGCACTGGGGCCCTTACCCATTCTCCCCTCCTAGGGGTGGGGGGTGCTATCAGCAGCAGCTTTAATGTCCCACGGGTGGCAGGGGTTGCTCTATCTTCCACTCAACATGTAGGAGGACCTGGAGCAGTAACTTCTGCTAATTACTTCTTTACTGCACAGCATACTTGCCTACTTTCAAATTCACCTCTCCGGGAGAAGCCCGGAGAGGCAACATGTCAAGGGGGTGGGAGGAAGGCTGACATCACTTGACCCCGCCCTCATGCCGGAAAACTCAGTGATTTGCGGGCCGCGGAGAGGGGGCGGGGCTTAAATGACGCAATCTCATCATTTTTGCCCCGCCCCCTCTCCACAGACCCTCGAATTCTGGTAATTAAACCAGCAGGCATGGGGGGGGGGGGGGCTATTAGCACAATTCGGGACACTTGCCTATCTTCCCGGGGGGGCGGGAGGTGGACCGGATTTCTGGGAGGCTCCTGGCCATTCCAGGAGGGTAGGCAAGACTGCTGCACAGGTGGTGGGAGGGAGAACACTAACGTGTGGAAGGGGGCACTGAGCTGAATGAAGGGTCCCTTGTAAATGACTTCCAGGGAGGTAGGGGGTGTTTTATACACAGGGGAGGGTTGGATAATGGAGTGGGCTTAATATTCATCATTTTCCGGTGGAAGGGCAGCTTGTTTGAATGCATATATCACCATTATCTGGAAATAGATTTCTAAGCCTTCAATAGTACAAAAACCTAGAGTCCCAACTTTCAGGAGGTGCTGGGAACTTTGGGATCAGAGATCAGGAGCCAGAGCAATCCATTGACAAAAATATAAAACTGTACACCAGATGTTTGGAGCTGGAGCAGGGACCGGCTGATGGAAGGCTGATATCTCTGGTTCTGGGCATGATAGAGACAAGCCGCTAGAGTCGGCAGAAATGGGAGAGTCCCAATTTTTGGAATATACTCTCAGAAAAACGCTGTCAGAGAGAACCTGAGAAATATGCTGGGAAGTGCAATTAACAGGTCAGATGTGGACTGCTGTTTTGAAGTTGGATATCTCCAGTTCCCCAGGGCCGATTTTTCAAAATTCTGGTATCCCTGGAAAATGGGGATCCTCAGCTATCAAAATCGGACCCTTATACACCTGGGGCCCCTGGGCAAGTGCCCATTCAGCCCATACGAAAAGACGGCCCTGAGGAGAGGCCCCTGTTTGTGAGATCTTACAATTCATGGAGAGGGGGGGGGGGGGGGGTTGGACGGCAGACAATCATGAGTGACACCGAGGGGTGAATCTGTGTGCAAGGAGAAAGGGAATTCGGATGAGAGCTGGTAGGCTTTGATAAAGAAATAGGTTTAGGCTTGCAGAGGTGGCCAATAAGCAGCGCTCTACCTGCTGTTGAACTATGTTTCCCAGCATACCCTGCCCAGTTTTAGCATGGCACATGAGGGAGAGCAACGCAACCCACATACACTCATATTTGCAGTTTCTGCCAGCTTCCTCAATGGGGTTGTTAATTGTTTCCGTAACCGCCTGTTTCCAGGTGGCCATCCATATTTGATTGTTGTATAGTAATGTACTTAAACTAGGGATGTGGTTTGTATCTGTTAAAGACTGAGGCATTGTTTGAAAGTGTTCTGGCTTGGAATAAGGGCACATGATGAGGGGGCTTTCTGATAACCTATAAATGGCCATGGCATAAAGGGACTATATAAATGAGTATAGGATGAAAGAGCTCTGGCATTTGGGGTGCATCAGCTCTATGGGACCCATAGCACCATTTTAAAAATGGTGCCATGTTCATTTCATGCCCCATAGTAGTGCCCTAACTTATAATATGCCACATTGTAATACTGTATGTATAATGCCACACGGTTCAACTATTCACATTATGCCATGTGTACCAATTGCATATTACAGTATGTTTGTTATATTGAAGTCTTCTCCAGTTCATATTATGCTATATTGTAATGTCTCCAGTTCATATTCTATCCCAACACTGTGCCCTTGAAAATGACAAAATGGTCATAACCCTACTGCCGTTTTGGCCACATCCCCTTTGTGGGAATTGGTTAAAAAAGGTGGTAAATCTCCATTATATTTGTACAATTCACATTCCTAGTATATGGCTATAATATTCACTTGGTCTGTAGGGAATTACTTGCTGTCCACAGGTTTGTGACAGACTGGGTGCTCCCAGGATACTGTCATGCATGACCAATCTTCCAACCTCTACAACCTGGCAAGATACTACGGACCACAATATATGGTATATTCCAATTCCCTTCCTAGAAGTATATACCACTCATGGTTCATGGTGTCCTTAGCTAATGCAACCTATGTGCAAAAATTCAACATCATGGAAGATTCTAAACCTGGTACTAGTGCACAGGTTGTTTGTCCCAATACCCCTTTCCCCATGTTGAAAAAAGAAAGATTCTAAACCTACAAGAGGAGTTAGAAGAGGCAGGACAGGGACTGAGATACAGGTACAACCCTGCAGTAAATGCCAATAAGCAGCCTCAGATCTCACATTTGATAATGAGAGTTGCTCAATATAAAAATGTATTTGTTAACCGTGAAACGCAGACCATGGCCTCCTGAAAGCCTCCAAGCATATGAGACTACTGCTCCTCCATTATGGCCCCCAAATCCGATGCCCACTTAGTTTTAAGCAACAATCATAAGCCCTCTGAGAAATTGTGGGTTTGAGGTAGAATAGAAGGGTGTGGTATGATTCACCGACAGTCGGGATCCCGACAGTCATTATCCCGACTGCCTGGTCCCAGACAGCGTGGCCAGCGCAACAAAGCCCCTTGCGGGCACGATGGCAAGCTACGCTCTCCACCTGTTCTATTCTCCCTCTATGGGGGTCGTGGACCCCCACGAGGGAAAATAGCTGACGGCCGTCGGGAACCTGGCCGTCAGTGTTTTGACAGTCGGGATCCCGACGTCGGGTTAATGACTGTCGGGATCCCGTCCGGCAGCCGAATAGAAAACTGATAGTTTTGTGGCTTGCTAAGGAGAGAAACATCTTAGCAAGCTAATACATGCCCGTAATACAGGCTTGAATTACTTGTGTTTTTTCAACTACTCCCTGTTTAACCTCCAAACTCACTTTTTAACAATCATTTTACAGTTAAATCCTCATTGCAAGTGGGATCACAGTGGCACCTTTGCACATGGGTAATGCAATCACAGCACCTGTGTAGTCTGCTGCTAATTGCTCAGTTGCAAAAACATCAGCATAGTATACAACTCTTAATCAGGTTCAAAGACCGGTCTTCTAGAGCTAAATTGCTAATATAGACAGTGAACATGTAAACTACTAGATGACCAAGATAGTATAGGAGAAAGACCGTCCACTACCTAGGTTAGCCATCCCTCTCCTGCTGTTCTTGGTCATACCATAACGTCTAGGATGAAGAATGAGAGGGTGGGAGGAATGCAGTGCATTTAATTTCTTCCTTCAAAAACAATGGAAGGTATCAAGCAATTCCTTTAAGAACACAGGGAGGTATCACGCAATAGGGAATTGGGTACCGCAAGGGGACTCAGACTCCCTACTGTCCTGTCGCTTTGGATGTGGAAATAAAAAGAAACCTTTGGATGAAAATAGGGCACTGCCCCCTGGTGAGTTCTCAATTTTTTATATGTCTAACAGCCTATAAAGAAACCATTATGGGAACATCTCCTAGCTAGACTAGGTGAGTCAGTCTGAGATTTGGAAGAAGTTGAAATTTAGTTCGAGGACTTTCACTAACCAGAAATTCTATATTGTTCTATTTTTTCCCCATACTTTTGGAGACTTGCTTCTCTCCACCTATACTTGTTTAGGAAATCCAGAAACCCTTCCGGAGGTAGCGCTGTGGAGATCCATATCTTGTTGTCTTGTGGTATATTTTTTGGGTGTGGTATCCCAATTTCTGTGGCGTTTCCAGCAGCAATCTCTATCTGTGAGCGCAAGTAACTTGTGTCATTTTTGCACCTAGACTCAGACGCATGGCCGCTGCCACCGTGAAACTAAACAAGTACCGGGAATTGTTGCGGTCTGCTGTGTTGCCAATAAGCAGGTCAGTGAGTGTGTGCCACTTGCCCATTAGGTGGTACAGTAGAGAGTAGGTGGAGAAACAGTGAGAGGTGGACCCTGCTGTAGTATGTAAACAAGTGGTGAGTCTGTCATTAGAGATTTGTAGATGGGCTTGCTATTAGAAATGTAAACAGAGTGCCCACCTTCAGGATGCCAATATCGGTGCCCACGGTGGTCAAGATGTACTCCATTCCAGCTATCTATCTGGGCTACAATTTCTGGAATATTTTTCTTCCTGGCTCCCTCACTTCCTATCCTCTGCCATCTCCACCATCATTATGGGTGATTTCAATGTCTTAATTGGTAGTCTGAATGCTGCTGCTCTTCTTTCCAATCTACTGTCTCTAACCTCCCTTTTTGGAGGGTTAACGAAAAAGCCAGACTAAGGAAACGTCCATTGAAAATTTATATATTTATATCGCGAGCAGCAAGTGACAGGAGGACTGCCAGCTGTGGGCGGGACGAAAGCGGGACTGTCACGTGAAAATTGACACAGTTGGGAGGTGTCAAATATATTTAGAGATGGACAGGCCGGCACTCTGTTTTGCTTGGACCAATGACTGCGGTGCCTTCCGTGTAACTATGTACAAAAAGTTAATAAAGAAGGCGGTACTCACGGATTTAGGTGAAGCAAATGAAGTGTATTAGCCACATCGATATTCTGACGTTTCGAGGCAATTTGCCTCTTTCAAGGTGTGGTAGGGCATAGTAGGAGGCAGTAGGTTAAAGTTTTACCTAAGGTGCCAAGAAGCCTAATAGTGCCCACACACGGTGTGATTATCGTGTGTGATTTGATCTTTTTAGTTTAAATCGTGTCTAGTTAAAATCGCACCAATGTTTATTTTCCCTTGTGATGCAATGCTCTCTCCCGTGCAGTCAAAATAGTATGTGCATACAGGTATTTTTGTACTACATCGCATGTTATTGTACTACATACTATTGTAGTGTAGTCAAAATCTGGTGTAGTGCAGATATAACGTAGTTCAAATTGCACTCTGTGTATAGTCAAAATCGCATAGCACACATTGTATAGGCTCAAATCGCACCTATCTCACCGTGTTTAGGCACCATTAAACATATTGTATTGGTGGGACATGGGTTTTTTCCAAGCGCTTTTTTCCAAGACCTGTAAATACTCACCAATATTATACCCCTTTTAGACATACTACCTGGGAATTACCCAGGAGTTTGACTGCTGGGTCACATTCCCGCATGCAACCTGCACCCTTTCACACTTACAGCAGCAAATTACCGGGTGAAGCAGTTCTACCTGGTAATTTGCTGAAAAACCTGGGTTTTTCTTGTGTCTGAAAGAGTCAACCCGGGTCATAAATCCCGGGTCCTCAACCCAGATAAAAAGAAGGGTCGGAGACCCGGATTTTAACACCCGGGTTGACCCTTTCAGACATACCAAAATCCCCGGTTGATGCGCAGTCATGTGCAAAAACCTGGGATTTTGGAGTATGTATGAAAGGGGTATTACTAACATTACTGTAATTGAATTGCAAGGGAATTAGGATTGCGCTGCATGAAAATATCACATGAAATATGGGTGATGTTAACCCACCAAAACCAGGCATGGTCCCTAGTACATGAGGGTGCTGAAGGAGAGGGACCTGCTTTCTGTGGTATTTAATGTGTGCAGTTTTTGTATCAAAACTTACAGCCCAATTCCGACCCGTTCGTTCTGGTCCAAATTTGGCCTTGTGTTCGAGGCTGGTTTTTTTTCTTTTTCGTCCACTAGGGGGCACAGGAGTTCACGCTGGGTATGAGAGGTGAGGTAGCAGAGCGTGCACCAAAGGGTTACCAAAATGTACCCAGCATGCTCCCTGCCTCCCTTCTCCCTCATAACCCGCCCCCTGACCCTGGGTCACCAGTTTTTTCTTTGGTGCCAAGGAGAGAGCAGCACCATTATCGCGGCTGTTAGAACAGCCATGGGTTAGAGCTGCTGCGGCGGGTGCTCTTTTAGTGAATCACCGGCAGCGCAGCTCCATCACGCGGCAGCGGCGACGGCAGCGCTGGCGACTGGGCTGGGGACTTCCGTCGCGGGACCCTCTCTTGGAGGCTCCCGCATGCTGCACTCCGTCCCCGGGCAGGTAAGCGGCGGTTCCCTGCTTGCAGGGAGCCGCGTCTAGCAGCGATCCCCCCCTTTTGTATGGGAGTCAGCGGGGGGGCAGGCAGTGGGGGTCTGTACTGCTCCACCTTTCCACTAGATCACCAGGGACAATTAGTCAGGCTATGTCCCGGGGGTTGATGCCTGAGGGGGAGGTTAGACAGCCTGGGAACCTACAGCCATACACATTGGAAATGTTGTATATTGGGCCTGGTTAGTACTTGAGTGGGAGACCACATAGGAACACCAGGTGCTGTAGGTTAGTCCCTCCCCCACCCCTGGGGAAGTGCTGAGGCTTGCTCTCTGATTGCCCCAGGTGTCCCAGCTCCTCGTTAAGGTCCTAATCAGCAGCCATTCTGGCACTTGCTGGGTTTAGAGACGGAGGCCGCTGGGATTCTCCCCCACACCCTGCTCCTGGAAGCCTGGTGTGTGTGTAGTATTTCTCCTCTCCTGCTGCTGGCTGGATTGTTGAGCTCTGCTGATGTCTTCTTTCCAATATCATTGGAAGCTTGAAGACAGCCTGGGATCTACAGCTAATGCTGTATATTGGGCCTGGTTAGTACTTGAGTGGGTGACCACATAGGAACACCAGGTGCTGTAGGAGTACGGAGGGTGTAATGGTTAGCATTACTGCCTCACAGCACTGAGGTCCTGGGTTCGATTCCCACCATGGTCCTAACTGTGCGGAGTTTGTATATTCTCCCCGTACTTGAGTGGGTTTCCTCCGGGTACTCAGATTTCCTCCCACAATCCAAAAAAAAAAAAAAAAATTAGGCCCCAGGTGTCCCAGCTCCTCATTAAGGTCCTAATCAGCAGCCATTCTGGCACTTGCTGGGTTTAGAGATGGAGGCTGCTGGGATTCTCCCCCACACCCTGCTTCTGGAGCCTGGTGTTTGTGGTATTTATCCTCTCCTGCGGCTGGTACTCTGATGCTGTCTTCCTTCCAATATCATTGGAAGAGATGAAAGTTTGAAACACTGTCACCATTCATAGTATTGGCTTTGCATATACGGTGTCTCCCTTTTCAGCTTGCTGAATTGTTGAGTTTATCTGCCCATACCAAATGGCTTTGCTAAAGCTTTGTGGGTAAGGCTGCAAGTGTGTTGCTTGGGTGTCAGTGTTGTAACTGCTGGTGTTTTTTGTCTTTTATCATGGACAGTATGCCTAAGGCGAAACCTGGCAAGGAGACTCCATCTCCGATGCAGCGTACCTGTAGGGTATGTGTGGACATACTCTCTCGGCAGGAGGAGGATATCTGTTCCAGGTGTTTGGCCCTTGAAGCAGATCTTCTGCTGCCTTCACAGCAGGAACCGGCCTGGGCTTCGACCTTGACTCAGGTATTGACATATTGACCGCTTGTCAACTCCTTACCTCCTGCGCCCCTGCCCCCTGTGCCCATGCCCCCTTTGGCAGTAGCCAGCACCAGTGTTGGGGCAGCTCCTGCTTATGTAGAGCCCCCTTGGTGGCAATCTTTTGCACAATCTGTGCAGGGGTTGACGGCTACTCGGGCAGGCAGGGATTCCAGGAGGCACTGTAGGCAGCAGAGTCCCGATGCGGGTTCTCCGCGTTCCGATTCGGATTCCAGCTCAGTGGCGGAATCCGCAGGGGCCGATGACACTTTGTCCTCAGCGGAGGTAGAGTCTCTGATGCAGGAGGTTAAGGCAGTCCTCCAGAAGGAGGATGAGGCTCCTGCCCCTAAAAGTAAAGACCTGCTTTTTAAGCGTCTTAAGAAAGTATCGGCCCAGCTCCCGCCTTCGGCCCTAATGGAGGATTTATTGGAGACTGCGTGGTCTCAACCATTTAGAAAGTTCCAGCTTTCCAAGCGACTTACTACTTTTTAACCTGTTCCTCCCACAGAGAGGGCTAAGTGGGAAAATCCTCCCCTGGCGGATGATCATGTTGCGCGATTAGCTCGCGCTTCAGTACTGTCCATTTCGGATTCTTCATCTTTGAAGGACCCCTCTGAGAACTTCCTCAGGGCTGCTTTTCACAGGCAGGGGCCATTGGGTGTACCACGCTTGCCGCGTCATGGGTGGCCAAGGCAGTGTCTGAGTGGGCGGGCAAGGTGGAGAGAGGTTTGTCCGACGGCACTAGTCCTTCCTCTAGATTTTCCTCATCCACTAAGGGAGCCAAGCCCTGCACCAAGCAGCCCTGGGCTACCAGACGTCCAGTGGCTAAACAGGTCAGGGAGGTGGTATCCAGGGGCTATGCCCTGACATTCCGGTTCCCTCCTCCTCAGTGTTATTTTTGCACGGGTCTTCCAAAGGACCCAGCGAAACGACAAGTGCTACAGCTTTCCATCTGCTCTCTTTTGGACTCGAACGTCATTGTTCCAGCTCCTCAGGAGCAGAGGGGTCAGGGGTTCTTCTCCACCCTATTCTTGATTCACAAACTGGATGGTTCTCACCGTCCTATCCTGAATCTGAAGTCGCTCACTATTTTTCTGCGAGTGCCGAAGTTTCGCATGGAGTCCCTGCGTTCGATCATTCTCTCACTGGAGCCAGGGGACTTCATGGCCTCGCTAGATATACTTCACATCCCCATCCGACAGGAACATCAGCACTTTGAGGTTCGCCCTTCGGGTCGAACACTTCCAGTTCAGGGCGCTACCTTTTGGTCTATCTATGGCTCCCAGGGTGTTCACCAAGGTGATGGCGGTCAGGGCTGCACACCTGCACCGGCTGGGGGTTCGGATGATTCCATACCTGGACGGCCCACTGATTTTGGAAAGTCCCCAGACCTACTACGGAGTCATTTGCAGGTCGTGATTACACTTCTGTTATCTCACGGTTGGAGGATAACCTGGAAGAAATCGTTTCTTACTCCTTCCCAAAGGACACTTCACTTGGGAGCTCGGCTGGGCACTCGGTTGTAGAGAGTATATCTTCCAGAGGATAAGATCCACTCCCTTCAGAGGAAGATTCATTCCCTTATAGGTCACAGAAGGGTCTCAGTACACAAGTGTATGGTGGTGTCTTCGACATGGTAGAGTATACACAGTTTCACTCGCGCCCACGTCGGCTTTACACTCTCAGCCAGTGGACAGGAGATCATACTCGTCTAAGGAGTCAATTGATCACACTGCCCCCGAAGGTTCGCCTGTCTCTCACATGGTGGTTAAAGACAGACAACTTGTCTCAGGGCCGCCCGTTTTGGATTCCAACCTGAGTCTTGCTTACCACGGATGCCAGCCTACGGGGCTGGGGAGTGGTTTGCAATTCTCAATCTTTTCAGGGTCACTGGACGGCTCAGGAGAGTCGCCTTCCGATCAATCTCCTGGAATTGAGAGCAATCCTTCTGGCTCTTCAGAGGTTGGGGTCCCTCATCCGAGGGTGCCCTGTAAAGTTCCGGTCCGACAGCACCACGCCTGTGGCCTTTATCAACAGGCAGGGCGGGACATGCAGCAAAGGAGCGATAAAAGAAGTCTCCAAGATATTCAGGTGGGCGGAGAAGCAGATTTCTGCAATCTCTGCAGTCTTCATCCCAGGGGTTCTCAATTTTGAGGCAGACTTTTTAAGTCGGCAAGATAGTGTACGCATTCCCCCTGTTTCAACTCCTACTTCGCCTTCTGTGGAAGTTCAGGAAGGAGGGAGGAATGATGATCCTAGTGGCCCCAGATTGGCCCCGTCGAGGTTGGTACGCGGATCTATGGAACCTGTTGGTAGCCTCTCCTCTGAGTCTACCTCTGCGTCCAGACCTAATTTCACAGGGGCCATTCCGACACCCGGACTTGAGTCGCCGGGCTTTGACGGGCTGGCTGTTGAGGTGTCCCTCTTTAGAAGTTTTCCGGGCACTTCAATCGTCTCCTTTCGAGCCTCTGGAGGAGGTGGATCTGAAATCCTGGAAGGTGGCTTCTTGTTGGCTATTTCCTCAGCACGAAGGGGGTCTGACATGAGTGCATTATCATGGAAACCGTCTTTTCTGGTATTTCACCCGGACAGGGCGGTTCTTTGTACCAAACTGGATTTTCATCCAAAGGTGGTGTCTGAGTTTCACCTTAACCAGGAAATAGTGGTGCCTTCTTTTCCAGGTTCTTCTGAAGCTGAAGCTTCTCTTGATGTAGTCCGTGCGTTGCAGATTTATCTTCGCAGGACTAAGTCAACTTGTAAGTCGGGTTCACTGTTTGTGTTTTATGGGGCCAATAAGAGGGGCTGGCCCGCTTCCAAACAGTCCTTGGCGAGATGGCTCAGATCAGTGGTTCGCCAAGCGGATCTTTCCGCACTGATTACTCCCCCGGAGGGGATTACTGCACATTCTACCAGGTCTGTGGGTACATCCTGGGCCGCTAATCGAGGCGCCTCGGCTGAACAGCTCTGTAAGGCGGCTACTTGGTCCTCTTCCCAGACCTTTATCAAGTTTTATGCATTTGATACCTTTGCATCGGCTAATGCACAGTTTGGTAGACATGTGCTTTCCGCAGTCCAGGAGCGTCCCCCACCCGTGAGGGGACAGCTTTAGGACGTCCCAGCGTGAACTCCTGTGCCCCCTAGTGGACGAAAAAGAAAATAGGATTTATGGTCTTACCTTAATAAATCCCTTTCTTTGAGTCCATAGGGGGCACAGGACGCCCTCCCAGACGCACCTGGTAGCGGGGCTTCCTATGTAGGAAAGTTCCATGGCTTTAGGGCCTGTATGCTATGTGGGTGTGCGTTTGCTCTTCCTTCTTCTCTGGCTCTGCTCCTACCTTGGGCTTGCTAACGAAACTGGTGACCCAGGGTCAGGGGGCGGGTTATGAGGGAGAAGGGAGGCAGGGAGCATGCTGGGTACATTTTGGTAACCCTTTGGTGCACGCTCTGCTACCTCCCCTCTCATACCCAGCGTGAACTCCTGTGCCCCCTATGGACTCAAAGAAAGGGATTTATCAAGGTAAGACCATAAATCCTATTTTTGTGCGCATGCGCAAACCCCAGGAGCAAACAGCTTCGGCAAGTTTCACACTCTCTGAACCATTTGCTTCAGGAAGGGCAGAATGGGGTCGGGTAGGGGGTGGTAGCAGGGGAACGCCCAGCATTTTATTGGCGTCCCCATTAATACGCTGAATGTTTCCCTGCACCCTCAGGCTTGGCCACATGACATCAGAACAGCGTTCCCTTTTAGGCGATCTGCGGCCATAATAAAATTCAGTTTAGACTGACTTTTATTGCAGAAGAGGTGAGAAATTATATAATGGTGTGACCATAGGCGAATGTAAGGGGTGGTCCGGGGGTGCACCAGACCACCCATTAGACCGCCAGCCGAATAAAATTTAAAGAAATGACGCCCTCCCTCCATCTGCTGGCGGCTGCCCGTCCCTCCATATCCCGCCGGCGGCTGCCCGTCCCTCCATATCCCGCTGGCGGCTGCCCGTCCCTCCGTCTCCCGCCGCCGCCCGCCTGTCCCTCAATCTTCCGCTGCTGCTGCAGCCTTCCCCTGAGAGACAGACACTAGAAGTCATATTTCACCTCTAGTGTCTGACAGGGAGCACAGCGTTAAGCGCAGCTGCGCTGTGCTTCCTGTCAGACGCTAGAGGTGAAATATGACCTCTAGTGTCTGTCTCCTCAGAGGAGGAGGAAGCGTGTGCCAATCAGCGGCCGCCCAGTCTTTTGAATAGGATGGTTTCTATTCTCCCGCTCACCGTGGGGACCGCAGAGCAGCGGGAGAATAGAAACCATCCTATTTAAAAGAATGGGCGGCCGCTGATTGGCTGAGTTCTCAGCCAATCAGCGGCCGCCCAGTCCTTTGATTGGCTGAGTTCTCAGCCAATCAGCGGCCGCCCAGTCCTTTGAATGGGATTTCTTTCTATTCTCGCGCCGCGCACCCGGTCTCTCTGCATCTGCGGTCCCCGCTCCTGACCCTGCCTGCCGCAGCGCCGCTACATCTGAAGAGGATGAGGCTCTCCCAGTGCACAACACAGATTACAGCCTGCACCTACAGGTACCCAGGACCGGACCCCGCCCCCAGCCTGCTCCTGTCACTCCCCCGGACGGCTGCACATGATTAATCTTATGTGCAGACCGTCCAACATCAGGATCTGATCCGATGTACACGGGACCGCGCATCGGATCAGATCGGATGTCATACACTACGCAATTTGCCCAGTTTCACCCGATTTCTCGACCCAATCCTCCAGAATCGGGTGAAATCGGGGCCAAATCGCATAGTGTATGGGGGCCTTTATACAGTCCTGTGCTTGACTTATTTATCCTATTCTTACTTCCTGGAATGTTTGCAGAACTATTCATGACTTAAAACCAGGCCCAACAGATAGTTAACTGATGTTGTAATATCTTTAGATATGCTGATAAGATCCTGGTGAGATGAAACAAGATCTCCAGTACATTTCCTGTGTTCTGTTGCACAACTGGTAGAACCAGTTTGAGACTCATTTGAAAAGATGACTGCTTACAGCTACTGTATGTAGACATTGGAGGGGCTACACAGCATTGTACTGACAAATGTTTGTGATATTCTACTATTGTAAAGCGCAACGGAATCTGCTGCGCTATATAAGAAACTGTAAATAAAGAAATAATCTCTTGTTCTTTATAATGTCTATATTTATTAGAATAATTATGGGACAAAACTAGCCACACAGGTAAAGACCTGTTTTTACTAGGTGTTAATAACATGCATACACAATTATATTATTTGGTATATACAGACAGCAAGACACTCGGATCTATGTATTAAACCTTGGGGAGAGGTAATGTACCAACCAACCACCAGTGCCTAAATTACATTTTTCAAACATAGGGGTCTATTGACTAAGCCTTAGGGAGATATAAAGTGGAGAGAGAGAGAAAGTACCAACCAATCAGCCCCTAGTTGCTATATTATAGGCCGTTGTGGAAAAATGACAGGAGCTGGTTGGCTGGTACTTTTCCTCTCTCCAAGGCTTAGTACATGGACAGCATTCAGCTGAAAGACGGTGGGGTGGGAATTTACCACTTCTTAGGACACATTGTTTTCCACTACTCCTGTGGTTTCTTACATTTCTTAAATAAGTTATTGTATTTAGGGTCAGCTTAACAATGGGGAGAATGGGATTACTGCCCCAGGCCTCCACATAAAAAGGCCACTCATCATGATAGCACAAGGTTGCCCACAAATCATAAGTTTTAACATATTAACTTTGATGTATTTATGGAGAAATTGGATGTACACACCCACATGGCACTAACCACACCATCACACATTCCTCCTAACATACAGTATGTTAAAGTAGAAACACCTTGAGCAGGGCTGGGCAACACCGGCCCTCCAGATGTTAATGAACTACACATCCCAGGATGCTTTGCATTAGTTTTGCTATGTATCCATGCTGAAACTGATGCAAGGCATGCTGGGATGTGTAGTTCATCAACATCTGGAGGGCCGGTGTTGCCCAGCCCTGACCTTGAGTATGCCCAAAAAAGGTGTGTTCCATCATGAGAAGGGGGTGTGCAATGCAGAGTAGCAGTGAGAGTGCTCTGCTCAAATTTTGCCTGCAGCCCACAGCTGGGACCTCAGCCGCAGTACTGATTATGTTGCAACTGAACGATGTTTTCAGGACTATGAAGCCGAAGTGTGCATGTTTCAAGCTGGTGCTCAGCAATCCTCAAGCATCCATAAATTGAGAGTGAATCAGGACTGTGTCCAGGCGTGGAATAGCCTTTGGGGGTATTCAATCCCAGTGAATTTTTTTGCAAGGCGAAAAATGTGCAAATCTTTGCCCGTTTTGTGGGCGAATTCAACTTGCCTCATTCAATACCAGTGGTGGTTTTTCACGTAATTTGGCGCCATCTTCACCCATCCTGTTCGCGCGCCCCAAAAAAGTGAAACGGCATTGGTGAAAATTTACTAAAAATGTATTGCAGATTTTATGCTTGGCCAGGAAATTCATCCAGGATTGAATACCGCCCTCCTGTTGTCGCTGATTCTGGTTGACTCGGTCATGTGCGAAGATCTCAATTTACCAAGTGCCAGAGAGCCTGACCGCCAAAAATCTGCACCCCCCCCCCCCCTCCGCTGTTTCCCCTCGCAACCATGTAAGGGAATATGTTCCGAAGACACATCCCCTCGCATACCGCAGGAGAAATCAATTGATGGTCGCAAACCATCAAATGATTTCTCTTGCCTTCGCAAATATAAGCCAGTCTGAACTCAGGCACCCGGGACGAAGAAAAGGTGGGCCCCTGATGTCATGTGACGTCAGCCGCCCACCACCGGCAGTGATTGGCCTGCCAGCATACCCATGGGATTGTCTAGCATTTTCATGGGGATGCGTTCCCATGGCCCAGCTCTGCCACCCCCCTTGTCAGCCCCCGTCCCTCCCTCCCCACTGCAAACGGCCTGGCAAGTGAGTAGGTAATGAGTAGAAATGCACATGCGCACACCCCGACCATCAGGGCAGGGGCCGAATTTGCATCACTACGTATGATCCAGAACCGGCTCCTATATGTGGGGCACCAAAATAGAGCAAAACATTTTTTTCAATAAATATAACTTTTATTGATTCTGATAAAACTGCAAAATATAAAAACACACAGAAGTGGAAAAGGCAAATAGAGTGACGTGCAAATATTAACACAGCCTGTGCAGGGTTTCCATTGTGTTACAGTCAATCTCCTCTATATATCGATGTTGTTCAGCATCTTACTCAATAAAATATTCTTAACATAAACGGAGTGTTTGATTTATTATAATATCAATACTCCTGTCTCCAAATATAGTGCCTTATTTTGGTTCATTCTTTCTGACAAAATCCTTCTTAGATGGGCAAAACCATGTGCACTGCAGGGGGGGGGGCAGATGTAACATGTGCAGAGAGAATTAGATTTGGGTGGGGTTTTACTTAAAAGTGAGATCTATATTGCAGTGTAAAAATAAAGCAGTCAGTATTTACCCTGCACAGAAACAAAATTACTGGTACTCTTTACCTAGCACGGCGCCCATCGCGGGCATCGCGGGTACATTTATGTCTGGCCGCGACGCGACCGACGCGATGCCCGCGATTTCCCATTGAAACCCATGTTAAACATGGAAATCGCGTCGGTCGCGTCGCGGCCGGCCATAAATGTACCCGCGATGCCCGCGACGCGATGCTCCCGATTTGCCATAGGAATCAATGTTAAAAGGCCCGATGGACACGATTTTACTGTTAAATGCCTCAATGGACCCGATGTGGCCATAGGAAACAATGTTAAATGGGCCTTAGAGCCCAAATAGTTACCCTGAACTCTGAAATGGCCCCCCCAATTGTTGACGCCACCCCACGATCAACGTCAACCCGAAGCGTGGCGAGCGGCGGCGGTACGCGTCCTCCGACCTTTTCATACCCCCACTATCCACGTCGGCGTGGAGTTGAGAATAGAATAGTGTGGCGAGCGCAGCGAGCCACCGAGCCCGAAGCGTGGCGAGGGGACGCGGATACCTTCACAGCTATACGCGTCCCCTCGCGGGCTTCACAGGTGTCCATGGCGACGCGGACACCTGTGAAGCCCGCGAAGGGACGCGTTTACCTGTGAAGGTATCCGCGTCCCCTTGCGGGGCTCGCTGCGCTCGCCACGCTTCGGGCTCGGTGGCTCGCTGCGCTCGCCACACTATTCTATTCTCAACTCCACGCCGACGTGGATAGTGGGGGTATGAAAAGGTCGGAGGACGCGTACCGCCGCCCCTCGCGGGCTCGCTGCGCTCACCACGCTTCGGGTTGACGTTGATCGTGGGGTGGTGTAAACAATTGGGGGGGCCATTTCAGAGTTCAGGGTAACTATTTGGGCTCTAAGGCCCATTTAACATTGTTTCCTATGGTAAAATCGGGTCCATTCAGTCATTTAACATGAAAATCGTGTCCATCGGGCCTTTTAACATTGATTCCTATGGCAAATCGTGGGCATCGCGTCGCGGCCATCGTGTGCACATTTATGGCCAGCCGCGACGCGACCGACGCGATGTCCATGTTTAACATGGTTTTCAATGGGGAAATCGTGGACATCGCGTCGGTCGCGTCGCGGCCGGGCATCTTTAGCCCGCATACGACGCGACCGACGCGATTTTTTACCTCACGATGCCCACGATCAAGATCGTGGGCGCCGTGCTAGGTAAAGAGTACCAAATTACTCACCCAAATCTAATTCTCTCTGCACATGTTACATCTGCCCCCCTGCAGTGCACATGGTTTTGTCCATCTAAGAAGGATTTTGTCAGAAAGAATGAACCAAAATAAGGCCCCTAGTGCATATGGCTTAATAGCTCAATCAGAAATCAAGGAGGAGAAGGTGCAGGCTACTGTAGCGCAAGTCATAATAATCTTATATTCCTAAATTAAGTAGACTCATAGTGATGAGATTTTATATATATATATTTATGATTGCTATCACCTGTTTTAAACAGGTTAATCAATAAGAAAGGTGGTTCAGCACAGGTGATGGCAATAATAAATGAAGCGGCAAGTCCAGGAATAGTGCATTTTGTCCCTCATGGAGAGGGTGATGTTGGGAGGTATGATATCTGGTATTACTCGGTCCTCAGGACCCCACACTGCATGTTTTCCAGGTCACCCAACAGGTGCACTCATTACTGACTGACACATTTTAAAAGATCCACAGGTGGAGCTAATTACTTCACTTGATTCTGTGAGAAGACCAGAAAAGCATTCACTGTGTGGGGTCCTGAGGACTATAGCATATTGCAACATAGTATTTTATGGGTAAACACTTTTGCAGCTATAAGCTTTATTTTAGAGCACCACATATAGACATATCTTTCTCTTATTATTCAGCCCTGAAAGATAATTTACAATTCCAGTGAAAACAATATCAATAGAAGGGGGCTAAATGTATATTTCGAGATATAAACTAACCAGTCCTGTGTGTTTGATCTCCACACAACATTTGTTTCAAAATCTGCCAGCTAAGCTGCTAAATCCCCTGCAACGTGACAACCGGGAAATGGAAGTATTAACCTTTATCTCAGATGGCAATGTGTTTCTGTTCCCAAGATAACTGTTCCCCACACAGAGTGGTTGGTACTACAGCCGATACTATGTTATATCTTGTGTAAACACGGAGTCTATGTAAAACGCTAGCTGAAAGCAATTATGTAGTTAAATCACCTTTCTATTTCCTGAACTGGATGTAGATCACAGGGTCAAATTTAATTGGGTGGACATGCTCAAGGTCAACATGGGAAATAGGTTGGCTCATGAAAAGGTCAACATAAGATTTTCCCATTTTGTGATGTTAATGTCAACACCTGAGCAAGTCAACCCCAGATTAGTGTACCCGTCTCCTCGTGACTCGCATCTCTCACCATGCCAGGAGCCTTGCTGCACTACTTGGCAGACTTTACTGTTTCCAATAGTAGTCCATTGGTTGATAAAGTATAAAAAGGGACAAAAAAATGGTAGAAAAAAAAATGAAATATTGTGGTGAGATAAAGTGATGCCTACAGATGGCGTCTGCCTCTTCATTGAAGGGGCTGGCGAAAGTATCACCAGCCCCCGCCAGTGGCCGGCTCGTTCCCCGTGGCAACCGAGCTTCCCCCTGCCTCCAACCCCCCCCCCCCCTTTCCTCCTAACCCTGCCTGTCTCCCTGAAGCGGAGACGGGCAGGGAGATGCTGCCCAGCCGCCGTGATACTGGGACGCACACGCGTCCCAGTCCACGTCTGCCGGCGCTTGCCATAGGAGAGGATCTGGCGGGCACCGGGATTGAAAGAGGCCGGCTCCATCTGTATGTGTAAAGGCCCCATACATGCGCCTCAAGTCGCATCCAATTTCCCTTGAACTCTCCCATCATGTCCGGGAGTCCTTCCATCCTATTTTGTACTTGATGTGCTATTTATCTGATGGGCAGTACTACAGGGGTTGGCAAATATGGCTATATCAAGCAAATCACATGCAATATATCGCAGGTGCTATTCCGATTAATCTTACATGCAGCAGGTCCAGTCTCTGACTCCGAATCGACATGCACAGGACCGCGCATCAGATGGCATGTCAAAACATGCGATTTTATCGATTTCTCGGCCCAATCTGGTAGAAATGGATGAAAAGTGGCCAAATCACACTAGACTATAGCATGGTTGCCTACCTGACCCTCTCCTTCAGGGAGAAAATTCTCTGTTCCTGGACTTCCCTGGTAATGTATGATTACCATCACCTGTCGGGATCTAGGTAATTGATAAGAAAGGTGTTTTAACACAGGTGATTGCAATCATACATTACTAGGGAAGTCCAGGAACAGAGCATTTTCTCCCTGAAGGAGAGGGTCAGGTAGGCAACCATGCACTAGAGCAGTGGTAGCCAACTCCAGTCCTCGAGAGCTACCAACAGTTCACATTTTCCAGACAACCTAGCTGCTGCACAGTTGTACTCATTACTTCACTTGTGATTCTGTGAGGAGATCTGGAAAACATTAACTGTTGGTAGCTCTCGAGGACTGGAGTTGGCTACCCCGGCACTAGAGTAATGCCAGCTTTAATCTAGAAAGGTGGCAATACATTGCTACAATGTCTCACAGCAGGGCATGTGAATCAAATACCCCATGAGCCTCCAGGGCGATGTATCGCATGTGACACCATTCCCCACCACTGGGAAGGGGCCGAATCCAGAGATCATATGTGCAACACAAATGATTGCTGTCTCCGATCTGCACGGGGTCGTGTATTGGATCGGATGTCAAAACACATCTGATTTGGCCAGTTTTCATCCAATCCGTCTGCCCGATCTGTAGGAATCGTATGAAAACAGGCCAAATCTGACCTGTGCATGGGGGCCTTTAGAATTGTTAGTGTTTGTTCTTTTGTATCTGTCTTAACTCCCTGGCAAGTTCGGTGTTCCACCTGCAAGTGCCTAACCCTAAAGCCCGTACCACCTCAGTCTAAACGTCCCCACATCCTAGCCTAATGGCCCCATACATCAGCAATCACAATTTATGGATTTCCAGATACAGGGATTTTTTCGCCAGATAAATGGATTTTACAATCTATCTGACTTTGCCCACACATTACAGATTTATTTCAGTGATCGGCAGATTTTTCCATCTAAAGATTGCATCTTCATATCTGGAAACTGCCCAATCGATTGTCATTTCAGCTATTCATAATGTAAATAGATGAAGAAGACGAATTGGGAATGCCCACACATATAAAAAAGATCTGCAGATAATACCAGATTATTAAGCATGTTTAAAAATCTGATTAAGCAATCGATTGGCGATTTTGATTGGGATTGCCAAAAGGGGGAGCCCACACATCTAAAATTAATTGTGGCAATCATCTCCATATCTGAAAATTGTCACAATTAATTGCTGATGTATGGGGCCCTTAACCTTACCTCCCTCTTCCCCATGCAGCCCCCCACATACTTACATTTGGGATGTTAGCAGTTAGGATTCCAGCACCAGCATCCTCACAAATGTTGGCATTCCAGCATTGGTCTCCTTGCAGTAGTTGGAAAGCCGACGTCTGTATTCTGACTGCCGTTTGCCATGATGCAGAATGCACCCCTAATGATCATTCACTCATCTGGTGAAGACTGCAGTGACCCCTGACCTGTACCCCTTTCCTATCCTGCAAAAGAAGAATATGTATTGGTTGGTTGTTCATCCTGGTGTCTCAGCGTTCATTTCCTTCAAACATCTAGTTATACCCCGATCTCACTACCACAAAAACCCGGGTATTTCCAGGGGCAAGCTGAAAATTCCTGTGTCCTGTCTCAGTGTGAAAGGGTCTTTGAGAAATTCCCGGGTGTTATGGCCCTGGAATTATACCCGGGTTTTTTGCAGGGTTTTTCCTGGGTAATACACGGGTGTATGGCAGTGTGAACAGCACAGACCCGGGTTTTTCACACAAAAACTACCGCATTGGGGGATGTAATCATGTGATATGTGACATCATCTTTAGCCAGCCAATAAAAGCTGCTTTCAAACAGCCTATCACAGCAATTTGTACAAATTTCCCAACACCCAATCAAAGCTGCTATTACATTCCACACACTTGTTGGAAGGCAGACCATGGAAAGCAGTGTGAAAGGGGTAGACACGGGAAATTCCCGGGTCTGAGGTGCAGTGTGAAGGGGGTCTGTTGAGCTGACAAGCTCTGTGCCCCCAAAAAATCCGGCAAGAAAAAACCTGGGATTTTCTAGGGGCGGCAATGAGAACGCAGCATAACTGGGAAAGTGTCAAAGACCATAAACCTGCAGTTCAAGGTGAAAGCAGTGAGTACCACATACCACACGTAAAATGCAGAATATACCATAGCCGACTAATGCTATTTTTCCTAAAGCCTGAGTGCACCACATTATTGTGCCCCTTTTATAGGCATCACAATGAAGTTTGGGCAGGGCCAAAACTAGGGTTTCTGGTGCCTGGGGCAAGACATTCATTTAGTGCCCCCCCCCCCCCCCCCAAAAAAAAATATATATATTTATGTGCTTACAGACAACAGAAGGGTGATATTAAACCAACAAACTAGACAATATATCATATAATATTATATATACACTGTATTCTGAAATGAAATATACTGTATATTTATAAATTATCCCTCAACTGGTCCACTTGCATCAAGATACATATATACTAGAAACTATATGAACCTGAAAACAGGGACAGTGCGCGCCAAAGGCGTGCGCTAAAAAATTAGGGCATGTTTTTGTTTTTTTTTGGGGGGGGGGGGGGGGGGGAGTGGTGTGGTCACATAGTAGTATCAATTCACATTATAGCACACACCGTAATGCCCAGTACACATTCCAGCACACACCGTAATGCCCAGTACACATTCCAGCACACACCGTAATGCCCAGAGTACATTACACCACAAACCGTAATGCCCAGTACAGATTATAGCACACACCGTTATGCCCCCCAGTACACATTATAAGCAATGGTTAATTGCTGCTGCCACTGGATAGAACACTGTCCCTGAATGATACAAAATATGCCACACCAGAGGCAGAACAAGCGAGCTGTGGGCCCAGGTGCAAAAATATGGTTTGGGCCCCCCAAACACACACACACACACACACACACACACACACACAAAACGCAGTGTCTTAAATTTAAAGCCCATTACACATTATGTCACACACTGTAATTCCCATTACACATTAGGCCACACATGTAATGCCCATTAAACATTAGGCCAAACACCGTAATGCCCATTACACATTGGCCCTTATTTTGGTTGACTCGCTCGGATGTGAATTTGCATCCTTGCAAGTCACTCTAACACCGCCTTGCGAATGGTTAGCCGGCGTAATGCAAAAGACACATTATACCACACACCATAATGCCCACGATATATTATGCCTCACACCGTAATGCCCATTACACATTATGCTGCACACAGTATTGCCCATTACATATTATGCTGCACACCATAATGCTCATTACATAATATGCTTCACACGTAATGCCCATTACACATTATGCTGCACACCGTATTGCCCATTACATATTATGCTGCACACCGTATTGCCAATTACATATTATGCCGGCACACCGTAATGCCCATTACACATTATGCTGCACACCGTATTGCCCATTACATGTTATACCGCACACCTTAATGCCATTATACATTATGATGCACACTGTATTGCCCATTGCATATTATGCTGCACACCTTAATGCCCATTATACATTATGCTGCACCCCGTAATGCCTATCTTAAAATGTTTCTGCAGCTGGCAGCCTCGCTGCCAGTTTAATGTGCTATGTGTATGTGCCAAAACGTAAAGTATATATACTGTATGTATATATATATATATCTATATATATAATATATAGATATCTATATATATATATATATAGATATCTATATCTATATATATAGATATCCATCCAATGCTGCCGGCACTCAAATTGTCTCAGTCTCAACTGCTCCAGGTGCCAGAAGTGCAATAGATACAGGTCCAGCATAACCCACCGTAGCGGGAATAAACGGCACTCACGGAGACTTTGTTAAATGCAAAAAAGTGTATTAAAGAAATACAGGTATGTGGGGGACGTTTCGGGGTATCAGCCCCGTCCTCAGCCCCAAACCTACAGCAGTTAGATGCAGTACAAACACACAATATAAACTCACCTGGTCCCGGGATCACCGCCGATACGCCCTTCGCCTGCCTCCGTCCGCCGGAAGTGACACGTGTTCAGCTTCCTGTCAGATGCTTGCGTTCCGCCGTACAGAACCGTGTGCGTGTCATCTACCCGGACATGACTCGGGCTCTCTGCGGCTGTCAGTGGGTTCCCCAGGCCAGGTGCAATAATATAAAACAAGCACTGCTCACCAGCTGGATCCAGCTCCCGATCACCACTCGTCATGGGACCCCTCGTTAGTGTCAACTATCCCGGATCCAATGTTCTCCGTGGCACAAACCAGCGCCACCCCGAGATCTGGTTACCAGAGGACCAGTCGACATGTCAGAGTGCCGACATGATATTGATGTCAGGGCTTCATGAGCCAGCCTAGGTGGCATGTCTGAAAAACAAAAAATACAACATTACAATACAATAAAAACTAACACAAATACAAACACACAGAGAAACAGGATAACTGTAATGACCATACAAATGGAAAATACAACAATGAAGAAATGGCTTCAACCTAGAGAGTTCCAATTGATCTTCTCGTTGAGACCATCAGGAGAGATGGTACCCAATCTGAAGATCCACTCTGACTCATGTATTAATAATTTCTTCGACCTATCTCCACCCCGTAGGGCAGGGGTGGGGAACCTCAGGCCCGGGGGCCGCATGCGGCCCCCGTAGTCGGTCTGAGTGGCCCTTCCACTCGCCTGGCGGCTTTGCCAGGAGTCAAGTACCGGGGAATTCTCACGAGAGATCGGTAGTTCTCGCAAGATTCCTCTTAATCAACAGAGACTATTAGTCCTATTCAGCGGCAGCCGTTGGAGCGTGGGACGGCTACAGCAGGACAATTTGTAAGAGAAATTATTACATATGGCCCCCGAAGGATTTTTTTCCCCATTCAAATGGCCCTTGGCACAAAAAAGTTTCCCCATCCCTGCCGTAGGGACTCGCAGATATGGTCGATCATAAAATATTTAAGATCAGAGATGGAATGCCCACACTTCTTGAAGTGGCGGGCCACCGGCTGGTCAACATCTCTGCCACGTAGTGACAGATTGATGGCCGACTGGTGGGCGGCCATTCTCTCCCTAAAACTACGGGAAGTTTGTCCAACATAATAAAGCCCACAGGGGCAGACGATGATGTATACCACGTGAGACATCCTACAGGTAAGTACCTGTCTGATGTCAAACATTTTGGACCCATGAGGATGTTTAAAGCGTTTATATACAATGAGATGCTTGCAGGTTTCACACGAAATACAGCTGTAGCACCCTGGTGCTTTCGTGTAAGTGTTGGGAGGTCTTGGAATGCCTCTGCCAGTGATGTCAGCTTTTACTAAGCGATCCCTCAGGTTAGGACCCCTACGGAACGCTGCAAGAGGTCTGACAGTCTTCAATCCAGATAAATCTGGATCTGTCTTTACTATAGGCCAGAGGGCATTCGTGGCATGTCTGATCACTGCACTGGATGTAGAGAATGAACTCGACCAGGGCAGGACCGCTGCCTGGTTTCTAACCTTGGGAACAAGCAAATCATTTCTGGACATTTGAAGGACCTCTTGTTTCTGAACTAGCAGCATATCGAGATTATAACCACGGGACAAGAATTTGGAAATAAGAAGATCCAACCGTGGTTCAACTTCAGAACGATCACTGATGATGTGGGCCACCCGCATCATCTGTGATTGAGGCAGACCACGCTTGAGGGCTGGTGGATGGTGACTTGCCCCCATCAAAAATGTATTCCTGTCTACATCTTTGAAAAAGACATCTGTTTTAATTTTGTTATTAATGATGGACACCGCAACATCCAGAAAATGTGCCGTGACATCACTGTATGTAGCCGTATACTTAATGGTAAAGGAACCAAGGTTTATATCATGTATAAGATGCACAAGCGCCTCCTGTCCACCCGTCCACAGGATGAAAATATCATCGATGTAACGGGTGAACAGGAGTAAGTGGTCCCTAATCGCAGGATCAGAAAAAAACCTGACCTCTTCCTCAAAAAACATAAAGATGTTAGCATAAGAGGGGGCCACAGGAGATCCCATGGCACACCCTCTTAGCTGTAGGTAATACCCACCATCGAACAAAAAATAGTTTCTCTGTAAGGTTAGAGACAGTAACTCAACAAAAAGCTTGTGATCAAAGATCAAAGGATCCAAGAACTGACTAATGAATCTTTGTACTGCCTCCAAACCACCAATATGTGGGATGGAGGTGTACAAACTGCATACATCGAGGCATACCATAATGGTACCTGCGGGTACCTCATCCACCTGCCCCAATAATTGTAGAAAAGTGGTGGTGTCTTTTAAAAAGGATGGTTTGAGATGTAGCAGTGGTTGTAGTAAATGATCCAATAGTTGAGATACAGTTTGATACAGAGAATCACGAGCCGATATAATGGGCCTTCCAGGTGGCACTAGAGGGTCCTTGTGCACTTTAGGCAAGGAGTAAAGCACAGGAACAACTGGATGCTCCCTGTACAACAACGATTTCAGTTTAGAGGAAATAATCCCATTGGTAACGGCTTTAGACAGAATGTCTAAAAGTTCATGTTGGTATTGTGCGGTTGGATTCACATGTAATTTCTTATAGACTTAATTGTAAACAAGGAGAAAAAAGAAACTCGGGTGGGGTGCACTCTTAATCCCCAATCTAAATGGCTAAGCTGCTCGAAAAAAGTTTTGCATATTTTTTATTTTTTAATGCCAAGTGAAAAAGAGGTTTTTTTAGAAAAAGTTTTTTCAAAAATTTATTTACATTTTAATGTGCTTAAATTGCATTAATAAAATCTAATGCTGCGCAAGAATTTTGTATCCGAGTGGTTTTTTAGTAAATATTTTTAAACTATTTTTATATAAATAATTTATATGTATACAAAATATATGCCTTTATTTGCGAATAATTTTTTAGACAATAATAATGGGGCTGGTATCAAAAATTGGTGCAATAAATTCTCAGGTGTGTACCACTACATGTGATTCACATCAGCACCAACACTATAATAATAATGTGACTGGTATCAGAAAATTGGTGCAGTATTCCTCACGTGTGTACCACTAAATGTGATCGACATGAGCACCAACACTGTATAAAGCTGACCTTCATAAATCCTTAATGCCTATACCATTTGGCATTAGATTTTTGTTCTCAATTAGAATGAGACAAGGATTATAATCATAAGTCAGCAAAAATAAAAATAATTCAAATGAAGTATGTACACATTATTTACATTTGCACTCATGCATTGATTCCCTTCATAATTGACTGATTACTATGAATAGGTTAGTCAATTAGCCTGATGGTATTCACATAGAAATTTAGCCAATTAGCCTGATAATATTCACAGACACAGTTGTAACAGAAAATAAGATTCCAATATCACAATTTTGCAGCAAAAAGCCTCACTCAGAGATAGATAGCCCAATTAGTATATCTCAAATGGTGTTGCTTACATGTTCATGCGCATCCACATACATAACCGTCATTGCTGGACCAAAATCATAGCCACAAGAACAGATTGCCCTAAGAAGCTGTAAACTTATTATGCCTCCCTGATTCTGCTGAGGCACCGTACCAGGCACCGTTTACAAACCTTTATTTCCAATCTTTCGTGCAGACCCCTCCCACCCATTCTCTTGTAATTTCTTATAGACCAAAGAATCAGATAATTGATTCTGTAATTCTTGACGGTACATGGAGATGTCTTGGACGACTATGGCCCCGCCCTTATCGGCAGGCCTAATCACAATATCTTCGTACTTACTCAAAGCACTCAGCGCCTGCGTCTCAGTCATGTCCGGGTAGATGACACGCACACGGCTCTGTGCGGCGGAATCCCGGGACCAGGTGAGTATATATTGTGTGTTTGTACTGCATCTAACTGCTGTAGGTTTGGGGCTGAGGACGAGCTGATACCCCGAAACGTCCCCCACATACCTGTATTTCTTTAATACACTTTTTTGCATTTAACAAAGTCTCCGTGAGTGTTGTTTATTCCCGCTACGGTGGGTTATTCTGGACCTGTATATATATATAGATAGATATATATCTATATCTATCTATATATATAGATATATACACAGACAAGCACCTTATCTCTGCATGAGGGAAATAACTAAACCAGAACACAGGATAAAGTGAAAAAAACTTTGTATTGGTAGATTTACAGCATAATTACTAGAGATGTGCGGGCTCGGATTTCAGAGATCCGAGCCCCCACGAACGTCATCATTCCGAGCCCGATTCCGAGCAGCGCTCGGAGATTCCCGCCTGACTCGGTCCGTCCGCTTGATTAGAACGTCATCTCCCGGCGTCGGATTTCGCGAGGCTTTATAAGCGGCTGCCGCGCCCACCATCTTCACTCCAGTCAAGTAGTGGGTTGGGAGAGGGTGTGTTGGTGCTGCTGCTGGGGCTTAAACTTGAGCTTGACCTTGAGCTTTTGCAATCGCTGGTGCTGTCTCTCAGTGCTGCTGTGTAGTAGTCTAACTGTGTACTTGTAGTACTACTGTCTCCTCTGTGCGGTCTACCTCTGGTGTGCTGTGCTGCCTGTAATTGATTATTTTATTTGCTGGGGCTGTCTCCCTCAGTGCTGCTGTGTACTCTGTTCTCAGCTTAGGACAACAGTCTAACTGTGTACTTGTAGTACTACTGTCTCCTCTGTGCGGTCTACCTCTGGTGAGCTGTGCTGTAATTAATTATTTTATTTGCTAGGGCTGTCTCCCTCAGTGCTGCTGTGTACTATGTTCTCCTCTGCTTAGGAGAACAGTCTAACTGTGTACCTGCCTGTAGTACTACTGTCTCCTCTGTGCTGGGGCATACCTCTGGTGCTGTGCTGTGCCATTTATTATATATATTATATAATTAATTAATTAATTATATTAAATAAATATATATAGTCCACTGGTGCTGCATTGCTGCCTGCACTGAATCTGCCAGTCTGGCGGTCTGTGGTCTGGGGCTCACTGGCTAATAAATAATTAAATACTGCCTGCCTAATAAATAATTAAATACTGCCGTATATCTCTACCTTTGTGGTCTGGGGCTCACTGGCTATACTGCCATATGTACCGTCTGGTCTGGGGCTCACTGGCTAATAAATAATTAAATACTGCCGTATATCTCTACCTTTGTGGTCTGGGGCTCACTGGCTATACTGCCGTATGTACCGTCTGGTCTGGGGCTCACTGGCTAATAAATAATTAAATACTGCCGTATATCTCTACCTTTGTGGTCTGGGGCTCACTGGCTATACTGCCGTATGTACCGTCTGGTCTGGGGCTCACTGGCTAATAAATAATTAAATACTGCCGTATATCTCTACCTTTGTGGTCTGGGGCTCACTGGCTATACTGCCGTATGTACCGTCTGGTCTGGGGCTCACTGGCTAATAAATAATTAAATACTGCCTGCCTAATAAATAATTAAATACTGCCGTATATCTCTACCTTTGTGGTCTGGGGCTCACTGGCTATACTGCCGTATGTACAGTCTGGTATGGGGCTCACTGGCTAATAAATAATTAAATACTGCAGTATATCTCTACCTTTGTGGTCTGGGGCTCACTGGCTATACTGCCGTATGTACCGTCTGGTCTGGGGCTCACTGGCTAATAAATAATTAAATACTGCCTGCCTAATAAATAATTAAATACTGCCATATATCTCTACCTTTGTGGTCTGGGGCTCACTGGCTATACTGCCGTATGTACCGTCTGGTCTGGGGCTCACTGGCTAATAAATAATTAAATACTGCCGTATATCTCTACCTTTGTGGTCTGGGGCTCACTGGCTATACTGCCGTATGTACCGTCTGGTCTGGGGCTCACTGGCTAATAAATAATTAAATACTGCCGTATATCTCTACCTTTGTGGTCTGGGGCTCACTGGCTATACTGCCGTATGTACTGTCTGGTCTGGGGCTCACTGGCTAATAAATAATTAAATACTGCCTGCCTAATAAATAATTAAATACTGCCGTATATCTCTACCTTTGTGGTCTGGGGCTCACTGGCTATACTGCCGTATGTACCGTCTGGTCTGGGGCTCACTGGCTAATAAATAATTAAATACTGCCGTATATCTCTACCTTTGTGGTCTGGGGCTCACTGGCTATACTGCCGTATGTACCGTCTGGTCTGGGGCTCACTGGCTAATAAATAATTAAATACTGCCTGCCTAATAAATAATTAAATACTGCCGTATATCTCTACCTTTGTGGTCTGGGGCTCACTGGCTATACTGCCGTATGTACCGTCTGGTCTGGGGCTCACTGGCTAATAAATAATTAAATACTGCCGTATATCTCTACCTTTGTGGTCTGGGGCTCACTGGCTATACTGCCGTATGTACCGTCTGGTCTGGGGCTCACTGGCTAATAAATAATTAAATACTGCCGTATATCTCTACCTTTGTGGTCTGGGGCTCACTGGCTATACTGCCGTATATACCGTCTGGTCTGGGGCTCACTGGCTAATAAATAATTAAATACTGCCGTATATCTCTAACTTTGTGGTCTGGGGCTCACTGGCTATACTGCCGTATGTACCGTCTGGTCTGGGGCTCACTGCCTAATAAATAAATACTGCCGTAAATCTCTACCTTTGTGGTCTGGGGCTCACTGCCTAATACTGCTGTACCTGTCTGGTCTGGGGCTCTCTGCCTAATACTGCCGTACCTTTGTGGTCTGTGGCTCACTGCCCAATACTGCCGTATCTACCCTCTGGTCTGGGGCTCACTGCCTAAATACTGCCGTATATCATTATCTACCTGTCTGGTCTGGGGCTCTCTGCCTAATACTGCCGTACCTGTCTGGTGTGTGGCTCACTGCCTAATACTGCTGTATCTGTATAACTGCCTGCTGGTGCATACTCACTGACATATATAATTGCACTCCAGTGGCGCTGTTCTGTGACATAACTCCACAATAATAATGGAGATCCAAAATATGGAGGTTAACAAACAAAGGAAAGATGAAGATGCACTTCCTCATAGTTCTGAAGCTGCTGCCACTAGTCATGACATAGACGATGAAATGCCAACAACGTCGTCTGCCACGGCCGATGCCCAGTGTGAAAGCAGAGGGCATGTACAATTGAAACCAAACTTCCGTAAAAGGAATACAAATATGAAATGTAAATCGTTGGAAGAGAAACTTAAACTTGGCAATATGCCATTTACGACACGGAGTGGCAAGGAACGGCTAAGGCCATGGCCTAACTTCATGACTAGTGGTGCAGCTTCAGATGACGAGGAAAGTCCTCCTCCTCCTCTCTCCCCGCCCAATAGGAAATCAAAGAGAGTTAGGCTGACACCGACTCAAAAAAGTCTGAAAAAATGTCAGAAAAAAATTCAGAAAATAAATCTGGAAAAAACTCATCCTTCTAAAGACATATCCCAAATACCCACGGAGAGTCCGAGGGTGGCGGTGGTTGTGATGCCGGACCTTCCCATCACTGTACGTGAAGAGGTGGCTCCTTCCACCATTTGCAGTACGCCCTCTGCATATGCTGGAAGGATCACCCACAGTCTAGTTCCAGATTTTATTAGTGAAGGTGATGTTGTACACCAGGAGGAGGATATTGATGTAGCTGGCACTGAGGAGGAAGTTGTCGAGGAGGATGGAGACTTGGTTTGCTTAAATGACGCACCAGGGGGGAATGAGGCACCTGTGGGGGAAAAAGTTGTTGTCCATGGGATGAAAAAGCCCATCGTCATGCCTGGACAAAGGACCAATAAATCCACCTCTGCGGTCTGGAATTTTTTTTATCCGCATCCAGACAACAAAAGTATTGCCATTTGTAGCTTATGTAAAACTCCAATAAGCAGGGGTAAGGATCTTGCCCACCTAGGGACAACCTCCCTTCAACGTCACCTAAAGACGCGTCATGGTTCAGTGTTTAGTCCAGAAAGTGCGGCTAGCAGTCCAGCGACACCTAAATCACTTGGTCCTCCTTTTGGAGCCAAATGCCTGAAAAGCACACCACCAACTCCCTCCTCGACAAATTCCTCCTCGATCCGGATAGGGGGGAGTCCTGCAGTCCATCTCACCTGCATGAATGACTCCATAGATTCCTCCGGAGGATCCTGCAGCACTACGCCTACTACTACTACTACTGCCGCTGCTGCTCCTGGAAGTCAGTCATCATCCCAGAGGGGAAGTCAGTCATCATCCCAGAGGGGAAGTCGTAAGACCGCTACGTCTTTCACTAAGCAATTGACCGTCCAACAGTCATTTTCCATGAGGATGAAATACGACAGCAGTCATCCTATGGCAAAGCGGATAACTGCGGCCTTGACAGCTATGTTGGTGTTAGACGTGCGTCCGGTGTCCGCCATCAATGGAGTGGGATTTAAACGGTTGATGCAGGTATTGTGTCCCCGGTACCAAATCCCGTCTAGATTCCACTTCACTAGGCAGGCGATACCCGCGATGTACAGGGAGGTCAGAAAAAGTGTCCTCAGTTCCCTGAAAAATGCGGCTGTACCCACTGTACACTTAACTACAGACATGTGGACAAGTGGATCAGGGCAAACTAAGGACTATATGACTGTGACAGCCCACTGGGTAGATGCATCGCCTTCCGCAGCAGCAGCATCTCCTGCATGCCAGCTCCTTCTTAGGCAGGCTACGCTGTGTATCACCGGTTTCAAGAAGAGGCACAACGCCGACAACCTCTTAGAGAAACTGAGGGAAATCATCTCCCTGTGGCTTACCCCCCTTAGACTCTCCTGGGGATTTGTGGTGTCGGACAACGCCAGTAACATTGTGCGGGCATTAAACATGGGCAATTTCCAGCACGTGCCATGTTTTGCCCACACAATAAATTTGGTGGTGCAGCATTTCATAAAAAATGACAGGAGTGTGCAGGAGATGCTTGCGGTGGCACGCAAAATTTGCGGACACTTTCGGCATTCTGCCACAGCCTGCCGAAGGCTGGAGCGGGAGCAAAAACTCTGCAACCTGCCCTGCCATCAGCTGAAACAAGAGGTGGTGACGCGCTGGAACTCCACCCTCTATATGCTGCAGAGGATGGAGGAGCAGCAAAAGGCCATTCAAGCCTACACAGCCACCTATGACATAGGCAGAGGAGCGGGGCTGCACCTGACTCAAGCGCAGTGGAGGCTGATTTCCGTGTTGTGCAAGGTTCTCCAGCCGTTTGAAGTAGCCACACGTGAAGTCAGTTCCGACACTGCCTGCATTAGTCAGGTGATTCCCCTGATCAGGCTGTCACAAAAGCAGCTGGAGAAAGTGAAGGAGGAGCTAAAGCGGAGCGATTCCGCAAAGCATGTCGCTTTTGTGGATGAAGCCCTCCATACGCTTTGCCAGGATACGATGGTGGTCAGTCTGTTAAAGTCAGAGGAATACATTTTGGCCACAGTGCTCGATCCTCGGTTTAAAGCGTATGTTGTGTCTCTGTTTCCGGCAGACACAAGTCTACAAAGGTGCAAAGACCTGCTGGTCAGGAGATTGTCATCTGAAGGGGACCGTGACACGGCCCCAGCTCCTCCTTCATTTTCTCCCACACCTGTGCCTGTGAGGAAACAGCTGCGATTTCCCACACAACCCGCTGGCGGGGATGCAGGGCAGGCAGGAGGGAGTTTGGACATCTGGTCCGGACTCAAGGACCTGCCAACGATTGCTGACATGTCTACTGTCGGTGCATTGGATGCTGTCAACATTGAAAAAATGGTGGATGATTATTTTGGTGACAGCATCCAAGTAGACATGTCAGACAGTCCTTACCTGTACTGGCAGGAAAAAAAGGCAGTTTGGAAACCCCTGTACAAACTTGCTCTATTTTACCTGAGTTGTCCCCCCTCCAGTGTGTACTCCGAAAGAGTATTCAGTGCAGCGGGGAACCTGGTCAGTGAGCGGCAAAGGAGGTTGCTCCCGAAAAATGTTGAGAAAATGATGTTTATAAAAATGAATTATCACTTATTCAAAGAAGACCAGGAATTGCCTCCAGAGATTATAACTGGACCTGTGATTGTGGAGTCCAGCGGGGACGAATTGATAATCTCTGAGAATGAGGAAGTACACACTGAAGGGGGCAAGGAATCAGAGGAGGAGGAGGAGGAGGAGGAGGAGGAGGATGATGATGATGAGTGATTATGACATCTTGTTGCTGTAGAGCCAGTTTATACAGGGAGATATTATGAATTGGTTTATTTTTTGTGGGGGCCCAAACAAACCAATCATTTCAGCCACAGTTTTTTAGGCCCTGTCGCTGAAATGTTTGGTTTGTTAAAGTGTGCATGTCCTATTTTCGCAACATAAGGGTGGGTGGGAGGGCCCAAGGACAATTCCATCTTGCATCACCATTCATTATTCCTACTGCTGAGAGTCATTCATATTTGGGACTTGTCTTTTTAATGCATACAACTGTTTGCATTCCACTTGATTGCTGCACCTTCATGGGTGAGAATGTGATCTCCCTGACCTGGGGGAGTCAGGGCTGGGGCAGGAAGGCTCAATTACACTTCTTTTTTTGGGCGGCTAAACTTTTTTTTACCTGTCTGGTCTGGTGCCCACTGCTGAGACTCATTTTTTAATGAGGGACTTGTCTTGAAATGCATATAACTCTTTGCATTCCACTGATTGCTGCACCTTCATGGGTGAGAATGTGATCTCCCTGACCTGGGGGAGTCAGGGCTGGGGCAGGAAGGCTCAATTACACTTCTTTTTTTGGGCTGCTAAACTTTTTTGTGGGCGGCTGCAATTACATTTCTTTTTGGGCGGCTGCAATTACACTTCTTTGGGGGTGGCTAAACTTTTTTGAGGGCGGCTGCAATTATACTTCTTTTTGGGCGGCTGCAATTACACTTCTTTTTGGGCGACTGCAATTACACTTCTTTGGGGGCGGCTGCAATTACACTTCTTTGGGGGCACAGGGGCACTCCAGGGGCACAGGGGGTATCCTGTATTGGGCTGCCACACATTTTTTTAAATATGGCTATCCACAGATTGTTCAGCCTGCCATTTGAGATTGGGATCTTTTATCACAGAGACCAACTGCACATCAGGGTCAGGATCAGCCAGGTTGTTAAACGGGGTTTCGACCATGAATCAATCACATCATACAATTAATTAATAATCAATCAATCATAACCAGAATCAAGCCAGATAGGGGTCTTGTTAAATATTAAACTGACCAAAACAGATACACACACAACTAGTACTGCCTCATCTACCTGTCTGGTCTGGTGCCCACTGCTGAGAGGCAATTAAACTTCTTTGGGGGCGGCTGCAATTACACTTCTTTGGGGGCGGCTGCAATTACACTTCTTTTTGGGTGGCTAAACTTTTCTTTACCTGTCTGGTCTGGTGCCCACTGCTAGGAGTCATTCGTATGAGGGACTTGTCTTTTAAATGCATACAACTGTTTGCATTCCACTTGATTGCTGCACCAATCGCCCACTGCTGGTTGCAGCTCTCACCCTGCATTAATTTGGGAGTCTGCCACTGCAGTCTTTTTTTTGGGAGCCTTGAAACTTTTAGGCATGCTGTACTAGCCGACACCTTTAGGTGGACTCTGGTCTGTCTTGTATCCAGCACAGTGGTCTCGTGTGCAAGAGATTGTTCTCTGTCCTCTTTTGGATTTGTGTCACCATCACCATCTTCATGGGTGAGAATGTGATCTCCCTGACCTGGGGGAGTCAGGGCTGGTGCAGGAAGGCTGCAATTACACTTCTTTTTGGGCGGCTAAACTTTTTTGTGGGCGGCTGCAATGAAACTTCTTTTTGTGCGGCTGCAATTAAACTTCTTTGGGGGCGGCTAAACTTTTTTGAGGGCGGCTGCAATTAAACTTCTTTGGGGACGGCTGCAATTACACTTCTTTTTGGGCGGCTGCAATTAAACTTCTTTGGGGGCGGCTGCAATTAAACTTCTTTGGGGGCGGCTAAACATTTTTGAGGGAGGCTGCAATGAAAATTATTTTTGTGCAGCTGCAATTAAACTTATTTGGGGGCGGCTAAACTTTTTTGAGGGCGGCTGCAATTAAACTTCTTTGGGGACGGCTTCAATTACACTTCTTTTTGGGCGGCTAAATTTTTTTTTTACCTGTCTGGTCTGGTGCCCACTGCTGAGAGACATTTGTATGAGGGACTTGTCTTTGAAATGCATATAACTCTTTGTATTCCACTGATTGCTTCACCAATCGCCCACTGCTCCTCGGCTGCACTGTGTAAACAGTGCACAATCAAGCCAGATAGGTGTCTTGGTGCTTGTTTTGAGGTTGTAGCAGGGGAGTGCAGCTACGAGTCGTAACACCTTGAGAGAAGATCAGTACTTCTCTACCGGCAAAGGACATCCTCCTCGACAGAGCGCGCAGCTTCACGAGGGACGCATGTGAAGCAGTGAGCAAAGGGAACACCCGCCTAGCGAGCCAGATCACCTGAATCCACCCTAGCGATCAATAGAGTTACAGAAGTCGCAGCCAGATAGAACTCTTCCAGCTGCCACCTAGTCATTGATTAGCCCCCTCCCCTCCACCCATTAGGCAATGATTGACGAGACGAATGGTGATAATAAATAATAAATGAATAATATTACTAATCACCAAATTAAAAATCAGATGAAATTAATTATAAATAATCATAATCACAATCAAGACAGATAGGGGTCTTATGAAATATTAAACTGACCAAAACAGATACACACTCTGCACCATCGAGCAGGTGATCACTGACATGCCAGGTGCAACGGTCTTAAGCACCCTCAATGCCAAGTGTGGGTTTTGGCAGATCCCTATGGACAGAGCCTCTTCCATGCTTACTGCCTTCATGACCCCTATTGGGTGCTACGTCTTCCTACGCATGCCCTATGGCATCACCACGGGCAGCGAAGTTTTCCAGCACTGCATGGAGCAACAGTTCGCTGGCTCTCCCTTTGACATCATCGCTGTCAGCATCCTCCTTATCTGCACAGCCGGGTCCATCAGTTACTGCCACTGCTGCAACCAATGCTAGTGATGGTTTACATTACATTACATCTTCCATCTGCCACCTTAAAATTGATTAGCCCACTCCCCTACACCCATTAGGCAATGATTTAAGAGACGACTGGTAATAATAAATGAATAATAATCACAAAATTAAACAATCAGATTACATTATCACACAATCAAGCCAGATAGGGATGTTAAAGTGATCAAAACAGTTACACACTTGCAGACAAACTCTGTGCTGCACAAAATGCCCACCGCTCCTTTGCTGCACATGGTAAACAGTGCATGATCAAGCCAGATAGGTATCTTTTATGGGCCTATTTTTTTAAACTGCCATCATGTCTGCCGCTGCAGTGCCACTCTTACATGAGCCACGTGTTTGTGCCGCACACTTGTGTGGCTTAGCATAGTTATCCAGCTACCTCAGTGCAAACTTTGGCAATAAAAACAATATTGTGAGGTGTCAGGTGTTCAGAATACACTGGAAATTAATGTAAATGAATGTTATTGAGGTCAATATAGCGTAGGAGCAAAAAAAACCCACCAAATTCTGCGATTTTAGCTGTTTTTATGCATTTTTAACAAAAAAATCAGAACCCAAAACCCAAAAAAATCCAAACACAAAACACTTAGGAGGTGTTTTGCCAAAACCCATTAGAACCCAAAACCTCAAGGTAATCAGAACCCAAAACCCGAAAAGTGGCCGGTGCACATCTCTAATAATTACCACATAAGAAGTACATATATACACACACAGAAAAAAAAATATACTGTGTATACATAGAGTGTACATTATTAATACCTGTCATATTCATTTACTTACTTTAGAAAAAGTTCCCCTAGCTCTGGGCTGCGCCTGCGCCTCTGTCCATCCCTAAACTTTTGTCTGTATGGGACAGGAGGAGGAGGGTGTTGGCTCAATTCCTTGAGTTAGACTGACTCTGCAAAGGCCCATGGGAGGAGGAGCTGCTGTGGCTGGGCATGCGCATCAGCCCTCCTCCAGGCCAGCGGCCATTTTACTTAGGGGCAGACAAACAGCCCTACAGTCTAGGGTGCGCTGCCGCATCCAAACAATCTTTAGCAATCACCCGATATGGCGCTACCGCCGTCGGGTGACTCAGTGGCATCGCCGCCGCACATTTAAATAAAAAAAAAGGAATTTCGGCATGCCGGGCGGGCAGTGGCATCGGGCCCCTTCAACCTCTTGGGCCCCGGTGCACTGCACCGCCTGCACTGGCGGTAGTTCCGCCTCTGTGCCACACACTGCAATGTCCAATATGTCACAAACATACATCCCAACACTAGAGGCAGAGGAGAGGAGACATACCCAAAATTAGAGGGTTCACCTACTACCGTGGAACTCCTGCGAGGCTACATCCCCCATTTTTTCCGCTATGAGGGCATGGTCAGCTCTCTAAGAGCTGTAGCCACATGGGGTGCGGCCATGGAAAATGGCGTTGTAATACACATATGCCCCCAATAGTGCAGTGCCAGATACATATGACCCCAAAAGTGCAGTCCGTGATGCCCAATATACCTATGCCGCATACTGTGATGCCCATTATAAATATGATCCGCACCGTGATGCTCCATTATACATATGCCCCACACCTGGATGCTCATTATACATATGCCACATACATGATGTCCATTATACATATGCCCCACAACGTGATGCTCCATTATACATATGCCGCACACCGTGATGCCCATTATACATATGATGCACACTGTGATGCCCATTATACATATGACACACACCGTGATGCTCCATTTAACTTATGCCACACACATGATGCCCATTATACATATGCCCCACAGCGTGATGCTCCATTAAACATATATGTCACACACATGATGCCATTATACATATGCCCCACACCTTGATGCTCCTTATTAATGAGCATCAAGGTGTGGGGCATATCTATAATGGGCATCATGTGTGTGGCATATGTTTAATGACTCATTAAACTTTAATGAGTCATTAAACATATGCCACACACATGATGTCCATAATACATCAGTAGGTATGCAGGCTGGAGTCAGACACAGTTTTAAAATGAAACATCGATTACCAGATGCAGGGAGATGATTGGGAAGAGCAGCGGTGTTGATGGCATGTCATGAGGCATGAGGGAAGGAGGGAGGAATAAAGCGCGATTTCTAGAGCTGGGAATGGGAAGGCAAGTGCTGCTGTGTGCTGTTCCTCACTTGGCGGCAGGAGGTCAGATAGTGACCTCCTGCCTCTCCGCCGTCGGGAAGCGCTTCATCGCTTGGCGGCAGGAGGTAATCTTTACCGTAAAGTAAGTGCCGAGCCACTGAGCACCTGGCGAGCTACCCGTCGCTCGCAAGCGACGGGTTAGCGAACAGAAGAACACTGCTACAATACGGCGGCCCAGCAGCGGGACTCAGGCTACATCAGTCCCCGAAACCCCGCTGGCTGTCTCCCGGACCTGACAGCGCCCCCCCCCCCCCCCTCCAGCACCCGGTGTGCGTGACCCCCCAGCCCCCCTCTAGTTACGGCCCTGGTTTGGGTCAATAGAAGCTGGTTTAGAATTCAAACACATGTGGAGAAAATCTAATGTTAAAAATGTTGGTAGGCAATGCAGAACCACGGTTACCCCCTTCCATTGAACAATCATGCACTTGGAGGGTTATAGATAGCGTAATTTTAAACCATTACCATTTGGCAGCATGGATGGTGCAATGGTTAGCAATATTGCCTCACGGCACTGTGGTCATGGGTTTGATTCCCACCATGGCCCTTACTGTGCGGAGTTAGATTTTTCTCCCTGTGCTTGTGTGGGGTTTCCTCACACAATACAAAATATACTGGTCAGTTTATTGGCTTACAATAAAAATGAATGCTAGTGTGAATGTGTGTGCATGTACATATGGTAGGGACTATAGATTGTAAACTCCACTGGGGCAGGTAATAATGTGTATGGCCAAATATTCTCTGTAAAGTGCAGTGTTTGATAATGTGTGTGCTACAAAAAAAAACTTGTAATACTAATAATAATAAATACAAAAATCATTTGACACCTTTTATCTTGTATCTTTGTGGTATACAGCTTCGCATCTCAAACTAGGTGCTACGACACCCTGGTGTGCTGCAGCCCACTTATAGGGGGCATGGCTTCAGGGGAATGATGCACCCATGAGCTATGCCTCCTGGTTTTATCACTAAGGGGCATCATCTGCGGTCTAGGAGTTGCTGGCCCGGCCATGCCCTGAGCCACACTGTCTCACATGAATAAATGCTGTGCATTTCTAAAATGTGTTAGAATGCAGCGCCCAGCGTCTGTCTCCATACACTGTTTAGTGTGCAGCCTACAGACTGCCTTGTCCCCTTGCAGCCAATGTAGCTAGACGTCACCCTGAGTGACAGCTCGCATAGCGAATAGCAGGGCAGAGACCCCTGACCCTGCTGGCAGCGTTTCCTTTCCGATAGGGAAGTGATAGTGTGATCGTGTGCCTCAGAGAACGTGTGTGACATCCTCCATGCTGTCTGCTGCTCCACGTGCACCGGAGCGCGTAAGACAGAAAGCCCCGCTGTAATCCCGTTACAAGCGTGACCTTTACACAGGGAGATTCATCATCATTGGCAGCAGCGTCGACTGGGAGAGATACCGCAGCGTAAACCAGTTAATTGCCATTAACCCTGCACAAGCAGAACGCTACAGCTAAGTAACACCCGAAACTGTGATTCCAATGCATCAGTTGTATTACACCTGAAGTTAACTACTAAAGTACTGTTGTATTCTACAAGCCTGTCACTTGAATAAACCTCAAGTTGGTTATATCTTCTAAGTGTGTCGTCTAACAACCACACTGCACGTATTTATAGACACTCTGCCAATAGGTTATGGGCCCAGGCACGTCACGTGCGCGAAGATTAACCCCCTAAAGACCAAGTGCTAGCGCAGTACATAAAAGAACACAAAGGAATTATTTCTAAATTGTCATTTGTGGAAGAGTTAACGAGAATGCACAGTACAGGGCATAGCATGAACTTTCCAAAACTCAAAGGCTCAGAGAATTACACTACATGGAAGTTCGCTATGGAAATGCAGCTTAAGAGGGAGAAGCTATGGAAAGTCACAATAGCCTCAGGAGATAGTCCAAACCCAAAAGAGGTAGACAAGGCCATTGGCACAATAGGCCTGGCTGTAGAGCAGCACGTTTACTCTACAATCTGTGGGAAGGAGTCCGCTAAGGACATGTGGACAACTCTACAAGGTGCTTATGAGAATAAAGGCTTAATGAGGAGGATAAGTCTGAGACGCACACTGTATGGAACAAAGTTGAATGCATGCAAGGACATGAACGATTACATTGATAAGATACTATCGATAGCTCAGCAATTGGCATGTGTAGGAGCAAAAGTGGATGAGGAAGAAGTGGCGATGGTAATGCTGCAGAATTTGACAGAAGAATTTGACTTCCTAGTTGTCGCACTAGAGTCAAATGAAACCAAGCTTACAACAGAAGTTGTGAGGGCCAAGCTACTACAGTTCCAAGAGAGAATCCACAAGGATGCCATAGCTGAGGGTTCTGCCTTAGTAGCAAAGGGTGCAAAACCCAAGAAATGCACATTCAAATGTTATGTGTGCCACAAAATAGGGCACAAGGCTTCAGAATGCAGGATGAAGAACACTAGTGGCATGCACAAGCGGCATGACAAGAAAAACGAGTCAGCACTGAATGTAACAGACAAGCCAAGGAGGGATCTCTGGTACATGGACTCGGGAGCCTCTAGACACTTCAGCTGCAACAAGGAGTGGTTCAATTCTTTAACACAGTGTACACCCACAACTTACCGGGATTGGTGAAAAGGTCCTTACTGCATCAAATGTTGGGACAATCACAGTGAGACTAAGAATTGAGGGACAGACAGTAGTCACAGATATCCAAGATGTCCTGTATGTACCAGAATTGGGAAGTAACCTCATCGCTATCAGCGTACTCGAGGCAAAAGGCTACAGAGTTCAGTTTGCAAAGGGCAGGTGTATGGTGCATAATGAAAGAGGGACTGTAATTGCTTCAGCAACCCGATGCAACCAACTATACATCCTAGACACAGATGAATGTGTAGCTTTGGCAGCCTCTGCTGAAAATGAATCGATGGAACTCTGGCACAGACGTTTGGGACACTTAGGATATGATAATGTCCAGAAATTAGCTGATGGGATGGCAACAGGGATCACAGTGAAAGACACCGGAAGACCTGTGTGCGAGAGTTGCATAAAAGGCAAGCAGACCCGCAACCCATTTCCCAAGTTAGCAAGCAGAGCAGAATCACAGTTAGCTCTGGTGCACACAGATGTGTGCGGACCAATGGAAGAGGAGTCAACCAGTGGTTACAAGTACTTCATGACTCTCATCGATGACGCCACAAGAATGACACACGTATACTTCATAAGGAAGAAAAGTGAGGTGGTCAAGAAAATTGTGGAGTACAAGAACCTAGTGGAAACTCAGACGGGCCTAAAGCTAAAAGTCCTGAGATCCGACAATGGGGGAGAGTACGAAAATGAAGCACTAACTGACTTTCTCAAAAGGCATGGCATAAAGCATCAGCTGACGATGGTCTATATGCCTGAACAGAATGGCGTAAGTGAAAGGGCGAACCGAACAATCGTTGAAAGAGCACGAGCGATGGTGAACGATGCTGGCCTGGAGAAGAGTTTTTGGGCAGAAGCTGTATCTACTGCAGTATACCTGAAAAACAGAACACCCACAGTAGCCGTGAAGGGAAAAACCCCCTTAGAGGCCTGGTCTGGGAAGAAGCCAGACATCAGTCATCTCTGTGTCTTTGGGAGCAGAGCTTATGCGCATATACCAAAGGAG
Source organism: Crinia signifera (assembly GCF_055691185.1). Classification (NCBI taxonomy): domain Eukaryota; kingdom Metazoa; phylum Chordata; class Amphibia; order Anura; family Myobatrachidae; genus Crinia; species Crinia signifera. Next base: position 129,438,976 of record NC_139218.1, read on the forward strand.
AAAAGGAAGAAACTTGACCCGAAATCGAAACAGTGCATACTGCTAGGCTATTGTGAGGAGAGCAAAGGGTACAGGCTCTGGGATGCAGAGAACAGACGTCTTCTAAAATCAAGAGATGTGATATTTCAAGAAACAGCATCACCCACAAAAGCAAAAGAGCAAGAAAAGCAAGCACTAGTAGAGGTGTGTGAAATAGAAAGCATACCTGAAACAGAAAATACTGAAGAGGGAAGCGAACCCACAAACAGAGCTTCCATAAGAAGTAACAAGGGCATACCAGCCAGAAGATATGAGGAAGAATATGCGAATATTGCTTTCAGTGAACCTCAGAGTATTCAAGAAGCGAAAGCGTGCAGTGATTGGGCGAAATGGAAATCTGCAATAGACACAGAGCTATCAGCACTGAAAGAGAACGATACTTGGACCATAGTAGATAGGCCAAGCAACCGCAAGACAGTCAAGAACAAGTGGGTCTTCTGCAAGAAGTTAAATTCAGACGGAGAAGTTGCCCGTTACAAAGCCCGTCTTGTTGCTAAGGGATACACACAGAGATCCGGAATTGACTATGGGGAGATATACTCACCAGTTGCGAGGTATAACACTCTTAGATTAGTAATTGCAGTCGCCACCTTACAAGACTTACTGCTATACCAACTAGACTTCGACTCAGCGTTCCTAAATGGAGAGCTACTTGAAGAAATCTATATGGAATCACCAGATCATTATAATGAGGATGAACTTCAGACAGAGAAGGTGTGTCTTCTGAAGAAATCCATATACGGCCTAAAACAGAGTGGTCGTTGCTGGTACATAAAACTGGACACAGTACTACTTGAAATGAGTTTTATTAGATCAGAGACTGACCACTGCCTTTATCACAAAACTCTGGGAGAAAAGTTGTTCATCATAGCAGTCTATGTGGATGATATACTTATAGCAGGTCACGAAGATCACATCATAAGTGTGAGAGATCAACTAAAACAGAGATTCAAGTTGAAAGACTTAGGTCCAGCCAATCATTTGTTGGGAATGAGAATTGTCCAAGACCTGCAAAAAGGAACAGTCACAGTCGACCAACAAATGTACATCGAGGCAACAATCTTAAAGTATGGGATGGCAGACTCCAAGTCAGTAAATACACCAATTGACAAAAGTATCAAGATTACAAAAGGTATGTCACCAACCACACAAGAAGAAGTAGAGGAAATGCAAGATGTTCCTTACAAGAACGTGGTTGGAAGTCTTATGTATGCAAGTATTGGAACCCGTCCAGACATCACTCATGCAGTCAGTCGGGTGAGCCAATTTGCAATAAATCCTGGAAGGCAACACTGGATCGCAGTGAAGAGGATTCTGAGATACCTAAAAGGTACAAGTTCCTTGAAATTAAAATTCGCCAAGACAAGCAATTCAAATTTGAAAGTCTTCTGCGATGCCGACTGGGGAGCAGATGAAGATGATCGTCGTTCCCACACCGGTTACCTGTTCACACTGGCCGGGGCAGCAGTTAGTTGGGCGAGTAGAAAACAACCAACCGTTGCTCTCTCGACAACCGAGGCCGAATACATGGCTCTTACAGAGACATCAAAGGAAGCACTCTGGATCAAAGAGACTTTGTGTGAGTTAGGTCTACTTTTGAAGAAGAGACTATCAGCATCGCATGTGATAACAGGGGAGCAATAGATCTTTCCTGTACTACCAAGCACCATGGAAGGTCGAAACACATCGCGATCAGACACCACTTCATCAGAGAACTAGTGGAGAACAAGTCCATCGATGTTGAATACATTGCAAGTGAACAGAATGTCACTGACATGCTTACTAAAGGACTGTCGACAAACTTGCTTATTAAGTTCGTGAAGGACTGTGGACTTGTCTAAGTTCTTAATGTTGATTTGAAGTTTTGATGTTCTGAATGTCTTTTCTCTCTAACCATATTTTCGGTTACAGGTATAACAAAAGGACAAAGTATAGTATTAAGTTCTTTTATGTAGCCGAAGACAGTCTTGAGCGAGGGGGAGTGTTAGAATGCAGCGCCCAGCGTCTGTCTCCATACACTGTTTAGTGTGCAGCCTACAGACTGCCTTGTCCCCTTGCAGCCAATGTAGCTAGACGTCACCCTGAGTGACAGCTCGCATAGCGAATAGCAGGGCAGAGACCTCTGACCCTGCTGGCAGCGTTTCCTTTCCGATAGGGAAGTGATAGTGTGATCGTGTGCCTCAGAGAACGTGTGTGACATCCTCCATGCTGTCTGCAGCTCCACGTGCACCGGAGCGCGTAAGACAGAAAGTCCCGCTGTAATCCCGTTACAAGCGTGACCTTTACACAGGGAGATTCATCATCATTGGCAGCAGCGTCGACTGGGAGAGATACCGCAGCGTAAACCAGTTAATTGCCATTAACCCTGCACAAGCAGAACGCTACAGCTAAGTAACACCCGAAACTGTGATTCCAATGCATCAGTTGTATTACACCTGAAGTTAACTACTAAAGTACTGTTGTATTCTACAAGCCTGTCACTTGAATAAACCTCAAGTTGGTTATATCTTCTAAGTGTGTCGTCTAACAACCACACTGCACGTATTTATAGACACTCTGCCAATAAAATGGGTGCAGTGGGTGCAGTACACAAAGACCCTCCAGGGAGACCCACACCACACACACTGAACCCATATTTAAATACCATTCTGCAGTCCCGAATAAGCGCAAAAAATTAATTGGGAAAATGGCCAGTAGTATTTAGTCATCGGAACATTGTGGGCGCCACGTTTCCTGAGACCTTTGCATGCTTAGTAGACTCTGGCCTAGTCTATGTCACCGTAGAGCATAGGTGCCGATTCTGTGGGTGCTTGAAGGCCCGAGCACCCACGTAAATTGATGAGCACCCACCCGCTCAGCAGCGGCCCACTCACCCGTGTCCCACCGCACTCCCCCTCCCTCGTCGCTGGCACAGGTACTGTGTAGGCATTTATGTACCTGCACTGTGGGGGCATTTATGTATTTGTCACTGTGGGGCTGGGGGGGATTTTTGTACCTGCACTGTGTGGGCATTTATGTATTTGGCACTGTTGCCATAATTTGAATACTGGAGACAACTGTGCTGCGTAATATAAATCCGTATTATTGTGTGGCCACTCCCCTTTCCCATGAAGCCACTCCCCTATATTTTTGGCTTGAGCACCCACCAGCAAAAACATAAATCGGCACCTATGTCGTAGAGGAGTGGGGACCCTTACAGAGTCTGCACACAGACACTCTCCTCTGTAAACCCGCCCCTGCCTGCAGTTCTGGAGAATTGACAGACAGCTCTGTCCTCTGTGTGGCTACAGCAGCAAGCCAGACCTCCGCGACTCATTATACAGTGCTTTTATTTGTGGCTGCGCCACCTTTAGTGAATGAAGGACCTGATTCATTACCATTTGGAATGGGGCGAATTTGGCCCCATTCCGATTGTGGGGGTTTGCGCATGCACATTTCTGCGCTTGTGCAAACCCCGGCACCGAACAGCTTTGGTGAGTTATACACTTGCCGAGCCGTTCCCTGCGGGGAGGGAGGGCCAGACATGGCGCTGTACCAGGGGAACACCCAGCGTTTTATGGGAGTCCACATGAAAAGGGACGGGCAGCCAACGTCAAAGGACGTCAGCGCCCATCCAGTCTTCGGCAGACATTGAAGGAAATAAAAGTCTCCGAAGGCAGGAGAAATCATTGGATGGTCGGATATCATCAAATGATTACTCCTGCTAGCAGACGCATGCAAGGGGATGTGTACCCATATGGTACTGAGGGGAATCAACGGGCCATGTTTCAGCGCTCGGTAAGGGAGTTTCACTGCTTACTGAGCCTTACAGAATAACCCCCAAAGTGTACCGAAATTTTGGAGGGTATGCCATAGAAACACAGAATGTGACTGCAGATAAGAACCATTTGGCCCATCTAGTCTGCCCCTTTTTTATCCTTCAGGTAATCTCAACCCTTTTTGATCCTTATTTCTTTGTAAGGATATTCATATGCCTATCCCAAGCATGTTTAAATTGTTCTACTTGTCTTAGCCTCTACCACCTCTGATGGGAGGCTATTCCACTTATCCACTACCCTTTCTGTGAAGTAATTCTTTCTAACATTTCCCCTGAACCTCCCTCCAGTTTCAGTGCATGTCCTCGTGTTCTATTACTTCTTTTCCTTTGAAGAAAATTTCCCTCCTGTACCTTGTTAAAACCCTTGATATATTTGAAGATTTCTATCATGTCCCCCCTTTCCCTTCTCTGCTCCAAACTATACATGTTAAGATCTTTTAGTCTATCCAGGTAAGTTTTGTGATGTAGGCCATGCACCATTTTAGTTGCCCTTCTTTGTACAGTCTACAATTGTCTATTTGCTAATATAACACACCTGCCAACTGTACCATTTTAACTTATTATCATACTTGCCTACTTTTGAAAACTAGTTTCAGGGAGATTATAGTTGGAGGGTGTGTGTCATGCTCTACTCAAAGAACGTGTCTAGTTCCATATATGGAGATATTGTGAAAATAGATTGTGAATGTGGCACCTACTGTAGAAGTGTAGGTGCTTACTGCTACATCTGGGAGGCATCTTTTAAAATGACTTATATCCAAATGTAGATGAGCCCCAAAGCAGTTAGTAAGAGCTACTATACTTGGGAAAGCACTGGGAAATGGTGCTGATAATTCAATGTAAATGTATCTGTCTCTCATTCCTTTTTCCCCAAAAATGTAACAGTGTAATTTGGGGTAGGTGAAATGAGGGAGATTGCTGGATTAATGAGGGAGATTGCTGCTATTTTAGAGAGACTCCTGCATAATGCAGGAGGGTGCTTATAATGCTGCCCCCCTTCACTCACCGTTTTTAAACGGAGACCTGTTGGAGGATGTGCTAGATATCAATTCCCTGTCATACATTCAAATGTTACATTATGACAAAAACGGGGAACTGGCTGGCTGACTTGAAGTCAACAAAACGATGTGTTAAGGAGCTAGACAACCGATGTGATTCATTAGTGTCTCCTGTCTCGGTTTCCAGAATGATAGTATGATCAGTCTATGACACATATAGATTTACACACACTGTCCTCACACACTCCCTACTGCCAACACTACGATTACGTAAACTCCCTGGGCACTATAGTATCTACTGCATCCTACACAACTCCAGGATGTGGCGGATTTGCCGATCACATGATTTAGCAGCACCAATACAAGTACTGGTGTGTTACCTAGTAACAATGAGCTCAATGTTAACACTAGTAGATCTATCCTATTGGCCATATACAGTCATGTGGACGGCTTCCTAGTTCTTCTGCGTCTCATAGTATTGACCTCGCTGTTACTAGGTAACAGATCAGCGCTGTAATTGGTGCAGCTGCGTCATGTAATCCGCACTTCCACTTCCGGCATCTGTAAGCATGCATGCACAGCAAAGGTTAACCTTGTTTTGTGTTTATGGTTTATATAGGTTGTAAATATTTACAGAATTTAGACAACATTTATGTTATTTATAATTGCTGACTTATGTTTACCTGGTTATATTTTTTTTGTAATTTAGATGTTGGTTGGAACGCATTTTTGTTGTTGTTGTTTACATGGTGGTGATTAGTATGCCTGTTAGTGTGTGATGTAGATGACTCTTTAGTACTATTTTGTTTGTTTACACCCTGGAACGTTAAAATACGTACCCTCCAACATGACGCATTATATTATACCCCTTTTACACCGCCTCAAAACCCCGGGTCTTCGGCGGGTCAGTGGCGGTGTAAATGTGTCACGCCGTGTCCCTTTACACGGGACTTCTACCCAGGTCCTGACCTGGGTAGAACACAGCTGGGACCTGGGTAGAGGGCGGTGTAAATGGGTACACCGGGTTGGATGACCCGGCTCCCATTTACATCAATGGGGGACATACAACCTGCGGACCGCGGCGTCCGCAGGTTGTACGGGGGGGGGGGGGGGCACAGACAGCTTGTGCTGCTGTCTAATATACCCTGCAGACAGCAGCGGAGGAGGTGAATGGATGCCTGTGTGCGGCATCCATTCACCTCCCGGACGACGGCTGGGGGTAGCCCAGCAGCTTACCTTGGTGCTGGGCTGCCCCCAGCACGGCGATCGGTGTATCCAGCGGGGATCACCGCGGTCCCAGCGCTGTAAATGGAGTAAATCCCAGATTCGACCTGGCTTGGATCCTTCTTCCAAATGCTGGGTCGGATCCGGGATTTTTGGTGTAAAAGGGGTATTAGTTACAAAATGCACTGCTCCTTTTTAATGTATGATTGCCATCACCTGTGTTTAACTAGTTAATTTATGAGAAAGGTGTTTCAACACAGATGACCACAATCACACATTAACCGGGAAGTCCAGGAACAGAGCATTGTGTACCTACTGAAATGGGTCATTTTGGACGGAATGCAAATTTTGTCAGTCTCAAATCCTACATTACCAGGGAAGTCCAGGATGATCTCCCTGAAGGAGAGGGTCAGGTAGGCAACCCTGCGTTATTTGATGTCAGCCGCAGGGTTGCCTACCTTTTGAACGTCACCCTTGCCTATGTCGACCTTTCGGCAGTTTTGACCTAAGGTATGTGGTGGCTGTCGCTATGGGGTGGGGGAAGGTGTGTGTGTGTGTGGGGGGGGGGGGGGGTACACTAGCATGTGGACCCTGCTTTTTTTTATTTACCAACAAACTGCCAAAATATTAGGAAAAATAAACTTGCAGGAGTGGATTATGAAATGTGGGAGCGGTTATGTAGTCATTTAAATATATTAAAAAATCCTTATTTTGAAGAGCTAGAAGCCCAACTGACAAGGCAGTGACTATTCTAGTGGATATATTTTAAATCAGCCTTAACCCCTTGGGTGGTATGCTCGGACATTGTCTGGGCTCAGCTCCAGGCATATCACTAATGTGGAATAGGTGCGCGCCAGTGGTGTCCAGGTGTGCACCACTGGCCCACCACCTCTAGAGCCCCCCCCCCCCTTCCCCATCACTCCCCCCAACCTCCCTATCACATTTACTCCAGCGGAGTACGCCAGAGCTCCCCTGACCCCCTCTTCTCCAGCCGCCATGCAGTTTACAGCAATGATGTAGGTGGCAAGCTCGGGGGGACTCGGGAGAGTTCAGACGCCCGAGTCCTCCCGAGCCGCGTGAAACATCCCGAGCCTGCCGCCTGTGTTATGACTGACAGGCGGCTGGGGCAGCGGCGGCAGGGGAGCTCCGGCGTACTAACGCCGGACCGGAGGTGAGGGGGGGCTTTCTATGGTCTGTGGTGGGTTTTGCTGGGGCAGGAGAAACCTGCTCTAGTAAAACCCACCACTCAAGGGGTTTATCGATGTTGTGTTGCCAGGGCTAGAACACACATTTTGTAACATTTAAAAATGAATCTGTGAGTAAATATGTTATTTAGCGTTGGAAGCTAAACATTGATTAAGATCAATCTTAAATCAAATAGCATTGGTTAAAATTGACCTTTAGTAAATATAGCCTCAAAATCCATAAGAAAGGGGTGATGTAGGGTGTCATTACAGTAGCACATCACCAGCATCTCTTATATATCGCTTTTAATTGAATTGCCACCTACTGTCCGTACTTGCATTTTAATTGTAAAAAATGGCACTTTCCTGTAACTTTATAATTTCATACAAGCTAGATTCAAGCTCTAAAGGTGCTTAACCCCTTCCCGACATTTGACGTATATATACGTCATGGTCGGGAAGTACTTCCCGACCGTTGACGTATATATACGTCATGGCTTTGAACTGTCACTGCGTCTAGAGACGCAGTGACAGAGGGACGATGTCTGCTGTCCCCGACAGCAGACATCCCCCCTCGCCGCCCGGGGGGGGCAGGGATGCCTCCCCCGGTCGGCGATCGCTGTGATTGGCTGTTCAAATCTGAACAGCCATTCACAGCGTTTCCTGTGTTACCGGCGGCTAAGCCGCTCGGTAACACAGGGATCGGTGGTGATCGGTGCTGTCAAGTACAGCACCGATCACCACCGATGTGCAGCCCCCCCCTCGCACCCGCCGGGCACTCACCCGGCAGCAGCAGCAGCTCCCCCGGCTCCCCCGGCAGCAGGCAGCTCAGCGCAGCAGCGCTGCCCTCCTCCCCCCTCCCCCCCGCAGCAGCAGCAGCAGCATCAAGCTGCACAAATA